>NC_090929.1:326010790-326313821 GCF_040938575.1 Ambystoma mexicanum
TTTGGAGGGTACCTGGGGAAGAAACTTAACCCAGAATTTGGAAGATTACTGCCCTCCTGCCCTCCTGAGGGAAGTTAGGAGGGAAGTTTCCTGGGGCAGTACTCACCTGATTGGATCCCCCTCTTGATAGATGGGTCTATTGCCCTTGTACCTAGGGCGGATGTAATAGGCAGAGTTAGGGGGCACGTTAGTGGGGTGTCCCTACCTGACTACCACCGGCTTGTGATTGATGAGAGGCTCTTCTTTGCCTCTGATTTGGTTGATTTTGGGAAGGTCTATTTTTAGGCCCCCCCATTTCTAGGTCCAAAATGAGGGAAAACTTCACCTCCACCACCTTGGCAGCAGTGGGTGTGTTGGTTGGTTTGGAGTTTTTGGCTGAATCTTTGTTTTCTACATTTTTTTGGACCTCTTAAATCCGGGTAGCTTGCTCTATTTCCCAGTCCAGGGTCCTGTCATCATCGAAATCTCTTACCAGCTGTGTCATGATATATTTTGGGAGTGCATGAAAATGGGTATTTTTAAATTCCTTACTATTCGTGCGCCCCCACCTAGTAGTTTGCACAAATGCTTGCTTTAGCTCCTGAACAAATTCCCTTGGGGCCTGACCTTCTCCACACTGAAGGTTATAGGCCGCCTTGCGAGCCTCCTGGGATTTATGTGCGTGGAGAAGTGCTTCAGGATAGCCACCTTATAGGTGGACCACTTTGAATGGCTCTGGTCTTTCAGCCCAGCAAAGAAGCTGGAGTACTCTGGAGAGAACGTCCATTTTGCAAATTCTATGGAATTCAGGTTATTTTTGATGTTATAAGAGGTCATCATCTGTTCATATAGCTCCAGATGCTCAAAGACAGACTATTTGGCATTCTTGTGGTACAAAGTTATGCAACTTCTAATAGCTTTAATCTGTTTAATGGGGTCTTTCACTAGAGTCCTCTTTTTTTTTATTAGCCTTCTTCTGCCGCTGCACCTGAGTCTATTCACCCTCAGACACAGAGCTGCTGCTATTTGAGGTCCCCTCGCTATCCTCTAGGCGCTGCCTCATTCTTTGAGCTTGGGAGCCTCTCTCAGAATGGTTGGGCCTAGTTTCTTCTACCCTTTTGTACTTTGGGCTCTCTGGGCCATTCCCCTCGGACTCCCTCTTTCGCACAGGAGGGTAGTCTTCTGACTCCTCCCACTTCCCTGTCTGGGTGGAGGTTTTTGCAGAATACTCTTTTGGGGCCTCAATTCATGCTCTTTTTTCTGCAAATCGAACCAATTGGTCCCTTTGTAGACAATGTTTCTTCAGGTCTAGCTCCCTGATTTTCTCCTCATAGGAGTCTTCCTGGTCAGATACATCAATATTTTTGAACCTGTACAGGGATGCCTGTCCATCAATCTCTGGTGGGCGGTGGTCTGCCTGCTCAATCATGCTGGACCTACTTGAGTCTGGCTGCCTCATGATTCCCGGTTCTTGTGAACCGGTGAACATGAAGTCAGCAGTGCCTTGCGCATACAAGGTGGGAAATGGGTTTGAGGCCCTTGGTACAGAGGGTATCACACTGTGATCAGGGGTGGCCCTGCCCCTCTCTACTTGTTCAGGGTCCCTCAAGTTTTGATTCAGCCTAGCATACTCTTTTTCTAACAGCTCATGTTTCTCCCTCTCAGCCCCTATCTCCTGGTGGTAGGCAAAGGCCTGAGCCTTTTGCTCTGCTATCAGGGCTTGATTGGCCTCTATTACCTTCTCTTGGGCTGCTACATGGCTCAGGAGTCTCCTGTTCTCATCACAAAGGGCCTCATTGTCTTTTTGTGCTTCTTGTATTGCCTGAGAACACTGAGACCATTTTCGTTGCAGGAGATTAATATCCTGTTTCTGCACATTGTTGGCCTGAGTGGTCTCTTCTAGATCACCTTCTACTTGTCTTGTGTGCCCCATTAAGTTTTCATATTAAGTTTTTAGGTCAGTCAATTACAGAAGGTCTGACTCTCTTTCCTGTAAGTCTGTTTTTAATTTGCACACTTCCTGGCATAGGGCATCTTTCTCCTGATACAGGGTGCCAACCTGTTCAGCCAGTTCATCGCTTTGTTGTTTTATAGCGCCTAACTTCTAGCGCTCTTGGTCAAATTCTGTTTGGGAATGGAGTTCCTTAATAATTAATTTATTACCCTCCTCTTCCAATTTCTTGACCTGATTTAGTAAAGTTGCTATCTTCTCTGAGCAGACGCTATTATATGTCACTTGTTGTTTTAATTTTAGTTGGCTCTCTTTCAGCGAATCAACCTTTTCCTGACACTCCTCTTTTAATGTAGCTAATTGGGCCTCTTGCTCTAAATGGTTTTGTCGTTGTACAGCCAACTCCTCTTTGAGCTGTTTGATGTAGTTTTCAAATTCTACCTCAGAATTTTGTCTCTTTTGCAATTGTTCTTCTACCTGTTTTAATTCACTCTGGGTTTGGTTTAAGAGCTCAGCCTGCTTTTGAGTAAGGTTATACTTCCTTGGTACTTTTCCTCCATAACCACCAGGTGGAGGTATATGTAGGCAGTAAATCGGTCCATTTTAAGCTGCTCCTCTTTAATACTCGGAGTCATATACAACTGAGTCAAGGCTTGATGTAACAGGCCAGTGTCCTGCCACACATCCATGTTTATGTAGGTGACCTGTAGCATCATGTTGGATAGCCAGGCTCCCTGCTCCTGTTCTGCCCATTCCCCTCTAACGAATAGTTTGGACAGAAGATGCTGCCTAGCTATAATAATCTCTACGGTGCTCATTATGAAGAGTGTTCTTCCTTTATTTAATGATCTATGCAAGGACAAATCTGTACTCTGCTTTTGTCTAGTTTAGGGTTAAGTTTACTTTATTTTTACAGAAAGGCCTGATACCTAGGGTATACGGTTTTGGATGGCACTTTTACAGTGTAACACAGTTTTCCAACCAGTACAAGTATCACTACCTTCGCTGAGTTAGCCTGCTGTGTTAAGCTGTGGAAACACTTACTTCAATCATGGAACGAGCCCCCAATGTGTCACAGAGTTTATGACACGGCACACTCCAGCCAGAGACTTCTTCCACTGACACTGAAGGTGGCGCACCATAAAACACGCCCTTTTATTTTTATTTGAACACTGGGTTCTTTCTTGAGAAGGCACCCAACCCATCTCGCACTCACCTTAGCAAACACACCGTGTCGCAATGCACCATGAACCAGGCCGGTGTGTAACAATTAAATATTTATTTATTTTTAGAATTCAAATGAAAAATCAGAGCAAAACAACATTTAGGGCAGCAGCCACTGTGGTGTGGCAATACAAATGCAAAGCCTCATAACACAGTTAATTCAATTTCTAACACTAACTACATACACCTTTAATAGAAATGGAAACAAACTCTCTTTTCTTCACAATCACAAGGGCACACAGGTTAAATACTCCCCCTGCAACACTTCACCAAACACCTGCTGACTAAATTCTATGTGGATGGAAAGCAGTGGCAAGGAGTCAGAAAAAAAAGGGAAAAATCGATTTTTAAATTCAACCCAGCTACCCAGAATGGGAGGCCAAAATGAAAAATAAAACCCTCAAAATGAGCGAAATGGCATACTCGGATTTACTTGTTACTTATAGATCAGTTTACACTTGTGGTAGGAACGCTAGGACAGAAATGTGTGCGGCTGCACTAAAGAGACAAGGATGCTTACAGGCTACTGAGCAGGGCACTAAAGCAATGTGAACAAAAGTGAGAACATCTTTTTTGGGAAGGATAACAATGCAGGAAAACACATGCGGAAGGATTGTAATTTCTTATTTCACACAGGCTTTAAACTGGCAAACAACTAAGAAATTGGGCTTAGCAGTGAAATCGGAAATCGGTTTTTGGGAGGGGAAACAAAGGCACATTAACAGATAGGATACTGAGGGGAAAGGATGACTCTTTATAGGATGATTGTGGGGGGGTTTTCTATAGGAAATGCAAATCGGACTTTTATAGAAAAGCAAAATAAACTGGCAAATTCAGTTTTGGTTGCACAATGGCAGGTTCTACTGAGACTATATTTAATGACTATATTCTTAAGGAAAGACACAGCGCGCAGGGAGGTTAATTTAGAATTTTAACCAGCTTGCACTAAGTACCTCCTAAAAGGGGAATTAATTAATTTAATTCAAAGGATACTAAGGACTAAAGAAATATGCTAACAGATATAGACTAACACAGATTCTTCTAGGGAAAGGGTAAACTGAGGATACTGGCATATGGGAAATTACTAGGTTTTTTTAATGGGAATTTAATAGGATTCGAACAGAATGCAAAGTAAAAGAGCGGGATATGCAGTTTTTGAGTACTGGGTGATGTGATACTTACAAGGTACACTTGAGTTTGGTAATTTGGACAGCGAGCAAGGTCTCTGGACAGCGGGCCAAGGATCTGGTCACTGGGATGGCTGGGCTCTCCAGGATGGGAACAGCTGGGCAAGGTTTGGTCACTGTTGACAGCGGGATGGGTCAGCTGGACAAAGGGTCTGGCCACTGGATTCTCCTAAAGGGGATCAGCGGCCTCTCCTCTTTTCTGCCTGGATTATTGGGTATGCCTGGATCTAGATGCGTGGTTCTGCCTGGATCGGGATGGTTCTGCCTGGATCTAGATGGTTCTCCCTGGATGGGATCAGCTGCCTCTGGATCTGGTTTTGGAATCTTGGAATCTTGAATGTTGAAGGTTGAATATCCATTGTGTTTCTCTGCCTCCTGCTTATATAGCCAGAGTGACATCAGATCATTTTACAATATGGGCAGAAGTACTCTGGACTTACCCCTCAAATGGGATAGGCCAGGCTACTTGTGTCCCCTCCTTCCTACGGGCTCATTGGTTCTGGGGAAGTGACCTCATTTTAGGTGTGTGCATTTTATGCCTCCCTTTGTCTCACAAGCCTAATTTTTACAAAAAAGGAGTTATGGAACAAAACTTCATATTTACACTAGTCACCATCATAAAAAGCAACTATGCAGATCCAATATTTCACAAGGACTTGGCCAGTCGAAACGCCAATTCTGTTTGATGTTGCATCACCCTTTGGCACAATTTCGCTGTTTTCAGGAGAAGCATAACACTTAAATTTCAGCAAAAGGCTACATATATGTATACTAGTATTTGGCATATTTTCCCCAAGTTTAATGTCTGTGCCATGTAGGCTTCACCTAGAAATGCATTTTTCCTCCCTTTCCAGTTTACCGCATGCCAGAAAGACACACATGGGGGGTCATTACGAGTTGGGTGGTAAGGGATTACTGGCACCGGTAAGGGCACCAGTGCCGGTAATCCCTTACCGCCCTATTCTGAGGTCCCTTTGCGGGTCCTCCCTTAACGCCTGGTTTTACCAGGCGTCAAGGACAGGACCCGCAAAGGGACTTTGGAGCTAATAATGGTACCGCAATTTGCGGTACTGTTATTAGCGCCTTCCCCATTCCCATTGAGCCCTATGGGGGCTCAATGGGAATGGGGAAGGGCCCTGGTGAATGGGGAATTACCAACCCCTCCAACCTTGGAATGGGGCGGTAATAGCTCCATTCACCAGGGTGGATTCGGAACGATTTTGGAGGCAGCCATGGCGCTAATAGCTCCATGGTTACCTCCTAACTCGTAATGAGGCCCATGGTCTCATTGTGCTTGTCCACAAATCACATAAAATACTAGCATAATATTGAATTCTTGCTTATTTAGGGTGCTGGGCAAAACGTCTTGATGTACAACAGTCTTTAAAATCAATGGGCCAGATTAGTCCCTTGTGTGTCCAGTCCTTCCACTTCCCCAGCCAAACTGTCTTCCTCCTATATCAGCCTGAACAAAGGATTTCCATGACTCCCCTTTGAAGCCATCCAATGGGTGTTGGGAATGAGTGTAGAGGAAATCACACCTCTGAGTCAAAACACAGGGCTTCACCCCCTTCCTTTGTCCTTGGAAGCAGTTCTGCCTGGCAGTCTGGGAGAACCTGTAATAATCACACTGTCAGGTCCATGAGAACAGAGCACATGCCCTTGCAGTATCAGTTCAGTGGTAGGTGCGCCATTAGCCTTTCTTATAAACTGGTTTGACAGAAATTCCTGGGCCTCAGTCAGGCTGATTGGTCTTTTTGGGGGGAAAACAGCATAAAATACATAGCTTTGCAGCCCTTCTCCCCACATTTACAATTGTGTTTCTGTGCGAGCCACAGTATTAGTTCACATTTAGTTTTCCAAATGTCATTTTCCAGTTTTGCAAAAACAGATTTACACATGTTCTTTTTCTCTCTTGTTACTTTCACAAAATGCGGTTTCTGCCGGACACAGTTTCCTTTGCATTAACTTTCTGAAAGGCTTTTAAAGGTATGGTCAGTTTCTGAACACAGAGATATGCTGAAAATAGTTTCTTGGTAATTGACACGAGGCAAGAGAAAGAGCCACACTATAGCTCTCCTTTGAAGTACTTTGCGTGTATTGGTTTATTTCAAAAGTAAATCCTAGCCGTGCGGACTGAAACAAAATGCTTTGCTCTTCATGGACTTTTTTTTATGTAAACAATGACTTTCTGGAAGGGATTGCCTTATTTTATAGCACTCAAATTTAGTACACAGGCAGGGCTGTGCTTTAATAGAACAAAACTGTGTGATGTTTAAAATGATAGGTGGCACCAGTGCAAGGCCAATTTGAATGCGGGTCATTTTCTTGTGCAGCCTTGAGTTTTTAAATGACAGAACAGCAATGCAGAGCAATTCTGAATTTAAGTTATTTTCTCTGGATTCACGTGAAGGAAAACAAAATGCATCCATTCTTGGGGTGGCTGTGTTCAAATCTCACCCCACATGTGCTCAGCAGAAAAAAGCACAGCCATTTTGGGCATTATTTCTGATGCAGTTTTTGTTGTAGGGGGTTTCTGCCTTAAGCCTTAAGTGCACCCCACATATCCGCACCCCTGCAAGCAAGATAGTACATCTTAAACCCTATTCACTACCCGAGGCCCGAAGAAATATTGTCATCAAAGAGATAGAGCAAATGCTTCAGGCCAACATAATTGAACCATCTACAAGTCCTTTGTCCTCTCCCATTGTGCTAGTGGAAAAACCAGACAAAGGTTGGAGGTTCTGTATAGACTTCTGAAAGGTAAACAACATCTCAGCCTTCGACGCCTACCCAATGCCTTGCATTGACGATCTGATTGATAGATTCGGTAGTGCCATCTATTTGCCCACCCTAAATTTTACCAAGCGTCATTGACAAACCCCACTGCATGGACCAGATAAAGAAAAGACTGCCTTTGCCACTTTGATAGGACTATAACAGTTTACAGTCTTACCCTTCGGGTTACACAGTGCCCCAACAACTTTCCAAAGGTTGATGGATAAGATTCTCCAACCTTATTCGGAAGGGGCATAAAACGATGACATTGTAATCGACAGTCCGACCTGGGAAGACCATTTGTACCATCGACGCACTGTAGTAAGAGCCTTAAGAAAAGGGGGATGAATAGTCAACCCAAAAACATGCAAGTTGGCCCAACCTGCCGTTAAATATGTTGGGTTTTTTGTCAGAAATGGCAGCCTTTAACATCAAGAGGAAAAGGTTAGAGCTGTCTTAGAATCCGCTGCGCCCAAAACTGAAAAGGATTTTAGATCTTTCCTAGGGTTAATTGGGTACTATCCGAGATTCATATCTAACTTTCAATTTCAGTGAACGCTGTGTGAAGCGGGAAGGCTGTGGCTGCCGGTGCAAATGAGCATTTTCTCCAGGGTACCTGGAATGTTTCTGCAAGAGCCTGTAGCGTCCGACTTCGTCTTGTTTTTCTGAGTGGGACCGTGAAGGCACTGGCTGCCAGGCTGCAACAGCAGCAATCCGTGTGCTCTTAGCTGGCTGAGAACACAATTTGCATTTTCTTCGGGACACCGTGAACATTCCTGCAAGACACCAGGTTGAGATCCTTTGTGCATCTCGGACACCCCCCCCCGCTCTCCCGCCTCCAGCCGCCAGCCTATTTGAATACAGCTGAGCTCACGCATGTCGCGAGCGCACGGAAGTGTGGAGGAACTGAGGAGCTGTTGGGCTGTTAGGCGGTGTGGGGGTGGCATTACGTTAACATTAACTTTTCTTTTCTGTGTTTCTCCCGGCACTGAGCCTGCACTGAGTTTGTTTGTAAGGCATCCTTAGGGAAACGCCCCACTTTGCTGATGTGTGTTTGTGATTGCTTTGGCTATTATTTTCTCACGGGTATCGAATGTTAGTCATAAGCTGATTCCTTACGTTTTAGGGATTAAATCCTCTTAAACCAATATGGCCACAGTACTAAGAAATGGGAAAGTCTGCCTCTCTACCTCTATTCCTAACAAAACCAATGCTGGATCCTCAATGGAGGACCAGTGTCCCCCGAACTAAATAATGAAAACAGTGTGGCTGAGCCTAAGGGAAACCAAGAGGACCCAGGGCTTGGGGTGGAACACAAGTTGCCAGACAAGATCTTGGTGGATATAAACCCGGAGAAGGAGGGTGATAAAGATTGGTCCTTGTATGTGGGAGAAAATAATTTTTTTTAAAAAAAAAACAAAAACACCAACATTTTACAGGAAGTGCAATTTTCACACATGTTGGCTCAGGTGCATGCAAGGGGGAGTGGTCATATGTCGGAGGAAGAAGATACTTCATTTATTCCAGTAGGTCTATCGTTTGACTCTCAAGTTCCTATTCAGACAAGCTTCCTGAGCATTCGAGAGATACCTATTGAACAGCAACCCAGGTCACAAACTGAGGAGATTAAGGATACAAAATTGGATGTCTCGATGATGTCACAAACAGTGAAGGTAGAATTGAGTAAACCTGTAAGGCTTTCAAGAGGTCCATCCACTCCGGTTAATGCTACATGTAATGGAGTGGATAATGTTCACCTCTATAATACTCTTCCTCGAATGCAAACTTTGACACCACATAGATTATTCTCGGTCAATGTGAAATTTCCCCTTCCATCAGCCTCTATTTTGACTGAGGCTAGTGGTAATAAATGGGCATTGGATGAGAATACTGATTTGTCCCTACAGGATGGGTTGACAAATTCTGAAGAACAAAATAAATTACTGCCATCTTTACCTGTAATTCATTCACCGCCGCCTCGGGCTTCTTGACTAGTTCCCCTAATCCCGAGAATAACGAGCATTTTGAGGAATTACTCCCAGTAATTTCCAGGTTTCTAAATCTACTGGATAAGGGGCATGAGTTGACTCATTGGGAAGTCAGAGATCTCAAACAGATTGTACTGGATACACAATCCAAACTCACTCGAGTTGAAGGATTTCTAATGGGTAAAACATCCGTAGATATTCCAGGAGTTACGAAGAAAATTGTGCCGTACCTTGTGACAACCAAATCTCAGGGATCTCAGGCTACTGAATCTACAAACAATCGCCTCAGCCTCAGTGCGGTTGTAGCCTCTACAAGTAAGTTAACAATGACCGACCTTCAACTTGCAATTAACGCTCTGAAAACAGGAGGTGAAGGAAATAAACAAATCTTAACTGCAATGAAAGAGCTCTCTCAAACAATTACAAAATTAGAACATGGAGTGTCAACTTTGGTTCTGTCTACCACTCCTAAGACAACTGTGGGGGACGGGGCAATGAGCAAGGATAGAACAATCTCAACGCCAGAACCCCCGACAGTCCGTCAGTCCTAATAGACATTATGGAAAATTTTAACAACAAAAGTAAATCAGAAGTGGGCAGTCAACACACAGAAGATCCATTAATGCTAGATTGTGATGGCTATTCCTTATCAAGGCGCCAAAACCGTTTAGCATTGTGAGCAAAAAAAAGGCAGTTAAAGAAAATTGAGAAACCTGATAAATTACAAATAAAAATCAAATGACCTAAGGCTCTGACAAATGAGGTCGCACTGTCAGATTTGATACAGCTGAATGAAGAAAGCAGAGCGGCCTTGCAGCTCCATAATGTCAGTTCTGATCTAATTCCACCCTGTCCAGTTTTGGTAAATAAAAAAATAAAAAATCACAAAAAAAAAAATTACAAAGACAGAACATGCTGGCGTGAAGATTTCTGAGGGTGGTAATTTAGACTTAGGGCATGAGCACAGGTTACTGTCCCCAAGTCTGAAGGGGGAAGATATCAAAGAAGTGAAACAACTCCAACTGTCTAACTTTTACAAAGTATTGGAAAAATCAAATTCAAGGAAAATTCTACCGCAGCAGATCTTGAATCAGAAGGTTGAAGCCCCGATGACATCGGCGGAATCTAACAGAGTAGGCTTTACCTCACAACCAGCGGTTGGTAATTGGGTTCTGTTACCATCAAGGAAAGTTGATTCCTGGCTCCTGCCAGCTAAGGAGCTGATACTAAAAGTAGAGTTGATTGATCCCAATAAAATGGTGGATATGGGGCAGGAACCATCACTGATAAAAAAAAAAACTGCTTCACAACACTCATCAGAGGAAATCGGGCAAAATAACAGCAATAGTCCAATGATTATAAAAAAAATGATATTGGATTTATTACCAGATGTATTTAGGTTCAAAAATCAGGACCCCCGGGAAATTGTAAAGAAAGGAAAAAGAAGTTTCCATCACATTAATGTGGAGGCTCCTACTAACATGAATATGTATGATGAGCCGACCTTGAAACATCACATGCGGTCAATCCAGCCGGACACGGGGGAACATCCACAAAGGGGCCATGATAATCTATCTGAACAGCCCTTTAACTCTAGACTTACTCAAACAAAATCTCATGTGGAGGGTGATGATAGGTCCTATCAACAGTCAACAATGCCAATTCATATTAAGGATTGTGATCTGCGCAATATGATTTGGCGGAAATTGGCCCTTCCTGACTATCCAAGCATCCTGCTATATAATCTATGTGATATTGGAGGGCCTACCTCACTAAATAGATTATGTGTTCTCTCTCTGTTTAATGAGATTCCAAAACTGAGATTGGTTTCCTAGGCAGACATTAGTTTGGTGGACTTTATTCACCCTACTCGTCTTGACCATGTGAGAATTGTTCTGAGGTCCCAAAACATCCCCGACCTCATAATACAGGATACAGGAAACTTTAATAAGATGGGATATGACATATTAATTTTTAACAATGGTTGGGAGAATCAACTCTGGTGACCTCAAATGTGCTATGTACTAAACTAAAATCCATGGATGTGATATGTATCCAAGAAACTTGGTTGAGAGCCCCTCTTCACTTGGATGGATATGAATGTAGAGATCAATTTGCCAGGAGGGGGTCTACCACGGAGGGGGCTCCGTGGTAGACCATCAGGAGGTTTCCTAATTGCAGTAAAAATAGCAAAGGGTACACGAATAATGGAATCTCTCATTGTCACATGGGGGTTCTAGCAATCGTATTAGATTATACAAATGTACACAGTTCAATCTTCATATTGGTACTGAATATCTACTCGAAACTGCAAAGTTTATTAGACAATATCATTCCGTCTATACATTTTTGTTTTTCGAGTATGTTGACCAAATATAGAGGTCTTGACATTGTTGTAGTGGGAGGCCTTAATTCGGAAATTAGTTACGGTGTGGGGATGAATAAAAAGATGGGTTCCATTTCTTCTAGATCTATAGGGAACCCGGGGCCGATAGATGGGGCACCCTGTTCAACTTCACGTAAGACAATGCATGGGCAGATCTGTCTTAAACCTTTTTACTCATGGGGACTTACCCATATGAATGTTGTCTTTGATACCTCTGCAAATGAGTTTACATGGTCAAATGGGATATCTAAGTCAACCATTGATCATATGTTTTTCTCAGATAGACTTGCCATCTCCTGTGTTGATTTATGTGTGGGTGAATCTCATATGAGTGATCACAGAACTTTAGAGGATAAACTGAAGTGGAACTATGTTAAATCTATTCAGGATTCCTTTTCAATTTCCTTGAAGGCGACATGTGCAGGAAATCGCATTGGATGGCATGATGGTAACATAGACAAATTGAATGCTGCTTTTCTTTATGAGCATAAATGTACTCCTTTGTCCACTAGATTAAAACTATTCTCGGTTCCCTATTTCTGTGACTATGTTAAATGTCTAATTGACAGTTCAGTAAAACCAAGGAAAATTGGAAACATGAGATACCAACATGTGCATATCTATGATCCTATTTGAAGGTCGAAAAAAAACTTCACAAATCGTAGAATTAGAGCAATTTTGAAATCTAATCTAGACCAGGATACAAAAATGAAGGAAATTCATGTAATTAAGCAAGCAAAAAAAACTGGTTGAAAACTCATAAGATGTACATGTTAGAGAAAGATAACACTGCTATGTTAACGGCTTTAAGAGACTCATCAGCCCGTCAGTTTTGGACATTAATAAACTGTCTGGAGAACTCACAAGTAACATTACAAACTGCATGTGTACAAGAGGATGTTTGGGCCCTTACTTCTCCACTCTATATGAGGGGAAGTTCGCTTTGACCGACACGCTAGAGGAAATTAAAAGAGGGAGCGCGATATGTAATTTTGGAGTTGAAGATATTGAAAAACAGATTAAAGCTGCAAATACCTCCCGCGCTGCAGGTCCCAATGGGCTTACCAATAGTACACTGAAGAGAAACCCTGAATTATGGTCTAAGGCACTCTTTATACTATTCTCAGATATCATACTGACCCACTTGATTCCATGCTCCTGGAGGATTTCTTATTTTATTCCTATATATAAAAAAGGGGATAGAAGAAGCCCTCATAACTATTGTCCGATTTCCATAATGGATGCAGATTCCAAAATATTTGTGGGAATAGTTTTAAGGAAAATTGAGGAATGGGCGGAAACAAATCATATTCTCTGCTCTCAACAGTTTGGTTTCCGAAAGGGTATGGGTACAGAAATAGGTGGACTAATATTTACCCTCCTCCTGGAGAAAGCGTGTAAAAAGCAGCAAGTCCTATATACTTAGCCTCGATTAATCTTTCTTTCGCTTTCGACAAAGTTGATCGGGTAAGATTGTGGTCAGAGTTAGCCTCAATGGGGATTCCATCGGGACTTCTGACTATACTTATACATTTGCATGAAGACTCTGCCATAGAGATTTGTTTAATCTGTCAGGTGACCTCTCACGGTTAATACAAACAGGCAATGGGTTGAGACAAGGGTGCTTGGTCGCCCCAACATTATTCAATCCATATATATCGGATGCTGATGGGCCTTTAACAGTAGCATCCCTAGTCTCACCAAGGATAGAGGGGGGTAAAATATCTTGGACCGCCTACGTTGATGATATCCTCCTTTTCTCCTTGGATAGTAAAATAAGTTGGAGAAGATTGACTTTATATCACAATCTTATTGTCCCAAAAGATAATACCTTGCACGCACTTATGGGTTGTAGACTAAGAACGGGCTCTACGACATCAAGGTGTTTGTTGAATTTACAAATAGACTGTTTGAACTGTCTGGACTCTATCTGTCTCACCACCGATACTCTGATATGCAACCCTATGAGGGTTAAGGATAAACTCCAATCTTTGGACTGGTTGAAATCCATGGAAATGATTGGGTCATTCAGGATGTATAATCAGACTGTATATGAGGGTAAGAAAATTGCATCTCCGGAGTCATACTTGGTTAAGTTTCCTGATCCCAGAAGGAGGGTTGCATATCTGAGATTTTGTTTCAATGTTCTGTTGATAGGGGAAATCTTAGAAATTCGCTCAGGTGCATCACTGAGATTTCCCTGCCGTTTCTGCCACATCTGACTCTCTGAAGCATCTACTATTGAAGTGTCAGGCATTAACCCCCCAACGCCTAGTGGCATTTGGTAAATTTGTCCACGATCCGTCAAGGATCGATGTCGAAGAACTCTGGTGCAATATGCTATATGGCAAATTGAATGCATTGAAACTGGCTGTAATAAAATGTTTGCATGAAGTTTGTAATCTGCCAGTTGATAGTTAGCATTAACGAATGTAATGTTAAAGAGAAATGACCTCAATGAAGGTTTTGGGTTTCATATGTCTTTTTGAAAATTTTCTGATTTAGGAATATTAGATATGACTGGAAGTGTATATATGTCGCCTTAGAAAGTTTTTCGTATGAGGTATACTAAAACTCCTGATAATATGGTTTAGGTCTAATTATCTGATGAGGTGTTGTATATAGTGGTTGTAAAATAGTTTTTAACTGCCCTGTTTTTAATTACTCCGAGAATGGATATTTTCTTTTGTATAAAAATTATTTTGTGTTCTCTTTTGTAAAGGTTTATAGTGTGTAAACCAAACGCAAAATAAAAAAATAAAATAAATAAATATCTAACTTTTCGAGTAAAGCTGCCAGACTTACCGACAAACTTTGAAATGCAGAACCCCAGAAACTTAAATGGGATGAAGAGGACGAAGTATGTTATCAGGCCCTCAAACAAACACTATATCAAAGCCCTATTCTCAACGCAGCACACTTTTCAAAATATTTCATATTACAGACTGACCCTTCTTTGGCTGGTTTAGGCGCAGTATGTGGGGTAAAATATAGCTCCTGAATGTCAGAAATAAAGAGGCTGTGCCAAGCCAGTATTTAAGAGTGAAGCTGGCTGGTGCTATCCATTGGGAAATGCAGGCCAGTCCAAAACACATATGTTTCCGACTTAAGGCCAAGTGACATAGAAAGAAAGGGGCCTAGTTAAAATCTACTAAAATGGACAAGTGTGCAAGTAGGGAAAGACACTTATTAATTGACATTTAAATGCAAAGGTCTACTTGGAGTATTAAAGGGGACATCAGTTTCCCATGGTAAATAATGGCCTATGCATGGACAATACCGAAGGGATGATCATGTCGTTTCCACTGTAATAATAAAGAAATACATTACACATGGACAAATTTAAAAACTGCAGCAGTGTACATGGGATGAAAAGAAATAGTTGCGCATTTGAAAGCTAAAAAAGGAGGAATAATACCTCTTTATTTACAAAATAAACTTGAAGGACAGATTGCACTCATCAGGAAGAAAGAGACTTAATTTCATCATATAAAAATGACATTTGTAAGAGAGGGGCCTATTTTGTTTGGTGTAGATTTGATTTGAAATCTGCTTCTTGATGTACAGTGTCCTATCCATGTGGATAGAGTGAACTTATTTCTGTTTACACAGTATGTAAAGAAAGATTGTATTGATGGACAACGTGCCCTGGTGCAGCATTGAAAGTTGCAGATACACAGTGGGTAAAAGTAATATGCTAGCCTTTCAGAATGGTACACTGCAACTTGTTGTTCTCTCTGAGCTGAAATCCCCCACTGAACTGTGAACTGGATAGTGTATCTGGATCCTGACCTCCCAGCCCTTTGGTTTGATGCATACTGGGATGCAGGGCTGGGTTCAAGTAAATGCTTAAATATACAGAAAAAGAGATCGTATTTGTGGTGAATTGCTGATAACATGACCAACAGAAATGACCTTTAAAGGCAGGTTTCACATAAAAAGTGCATTATCTCTAAACAAAGAATATTTGACAATCTGAACTCAAGACCTTTAGTTGGGCCCACCAAGGAGACAGGTCTGGCTGTTAATGTAAATGTTTAGATATACAAAGAAGTGGATTGTAGTTATGGCAGTTGCTGATAACAGGTTCTGCAGAAGTGACCTTAAGGTCAGGCCTTCCCATAAACCATACATTAAGCCGCGAGCAGGCACCCCTTTGAAGCTAAGGAGGGAAAAGGTTAAGATACACGTGGATAAACCAGATGGCTGTTCACATGTTTTCAAAGAAATGGAAACTGTTGGTGTCTGATCTGAATGTGACACTGGGGCCATGGTATGCTCTGCCATTGATTAAACATTGAATATATTTTTCCTAAATAAAAGGAGCACTGTGAGTCCTACCGAGCCCAGCCCTGGTTCAATTTAAAGGGGATCAAAATCACACTGGGACGCTGTAAAAATGAAATTTGTGTGATGTACACAAATTCTGTTAAGGGAAAAATTATGATTCTGACATTTTCATACACCTGAGAAATGGGAAAGCTGGCAAAGGGATAGATCATGAAAGCAAGGTTTGAATTGGAAGTGGTCCCATTTTTAGCTATTTCGGCACAGCAGCAAAGAATTGTATTGTCCGACTCGCCACAAAATGTAGAGGTCAAAAATACCTATATTCATGTGATTATCTGAAAGACCAAGGGAGTTGTCAAATTATGAGATTTTTCAGAACACAAAATGTAAAACTCCCTGTCATTTTGTAATGATGTTTCTTTTCTCCTCCCTCAGCTTACATCATACACTCCTCTCAATTCCTGGTCCTATCAGCAGCCAGGGGGTGTGGTGGGAAGGTGAAGGGAGCGAGCTAGTCAGTCCTGATCGTGGGAATTATGACCATGTTGGGGTGTCACCAGCCATATAAGAGGGCAGGTTTGCATCAGAACAGGGATTTCTGGACTTTATTCTGGGAGATAACCTGCTGCTGGACTATAGTGAGTAACAACTAGCAGAGAGGCAAGGTGTCACGGCCTGAGTTCCACGTGGATTAGTATACCTCCGTCCGCAAGCACCAGTCAGGGAGAAACACAAAGTACTCACTGACCGGTTATTGAGGCCACAGGTGGGAGAAACAGGAAACACCGGTTCCCAGGTGGCTGCAAAGAAAACACCAGGTTAACGGATTGGCCACAAGGTATTTACAACAAGCACCAATGAATATAAAGTAAAGACACCTACCCTTGGGATGACCAAAATATGTTTTGTGCCTAACTGTTCCTCCCAAAGTGTCTGGTGGGAGAGTGCGGGGGAAAGGATAGGCCCAATGAGTCTGGGTATGGAGACTAAGTCCTGATGTAAGGATAATTCAGAAAAGGGGAAAGCAAGGGCAAAGCTTGATAATGTTTCAAAAAGGATTTGAGTATTCAGATGGGGGTCACAATACGTCAAATCCATGGGTAATCCAAACCAGTCCAAAGATGCAGTCCAAAATACAGGCAACAGAAGATAGCAGTTCTAGTTCAATCCAAGCGTCAAATCCAAGAACAATCCGAGGTCCAGAATCCAAGGGGTCAAAAAACCATGAAATACAGAGCACAGGAATAGCCACACGCTGGTTTAAACAGCTGAGAAGCAATGAACGAAGGGCCAGGCTCTCTTTATTCTGTCCTTCCGGGTCTGGTAGCCAATTGCAGGTGGCTTCCTGGTCATGTGACCGCTCCCTTCTAGTCACGTGACCGCTCTTTTCTGGTCAGTGAGCGCTTGCGGGTCACGTGACTGTTCGGGAGGCCACACCCAGCAGAGGTCCACAACATGGAGTGAGATCCCCTCCGTGCCTGGAAACGCCAGGTTAAGTTCCAATACAGGAGCGGGAAGCGGCGCCATGGGAATCCCGGAACACGGCGTCTTCCCGGCGGCCGAGCACACACAGCAGCAGGAGGACCCCGCACCTCGCTCTGCCACCCGCACTCTGCAGGACCAGGTAAGGTAGGAGAGGCAATGACCCAAGGAGAGCTAGCAAGACCACCTGGGTAAACCTGGCCTGCAAACCTTAGAGCCCTATCTGAGAGAGGCCTATCTGGAGGGACCTTGCTGTGGGAGCGGCCTGGTGTGAGCTGCCTACCAAAAGAGAGTCCTAAAAATCTAGCTGGCTTCCTGAGAAAAGAGCAGAGAGCTCCCATGTAAGTAGGTATCTCAAAGCCATCAATTGCATGGGGAGCCACCTGCCTTTATAGATTTTTACGGGGTTTGTGGAGAAGTCCAGGAGAATAAAGGTTAATTCGTCTTCGCAGGAAAAAAGGGGTAATATTTTTACTTGGCTTTCCTTGCTTGGTAAAATATAGGAGGACCACCCTAATGGACATCTTACTCTTAGTTGTAACGAAACTAAGGCTTTGTCCCTTTCCTGTAGTAAATACTTTTGAGGGCAAAAAAGATAAGTGTTGCCCTCAACATTCTTTCAGCCAGGTGAGATGGCTTGAGAGGTCAGGGGGAGAAATTGTATTCCCATTCTCCGTTCCATGGGCTTGAAGGGTTGTGTCATGTTTTCCATAGATCTCATCCCATTGATGGAAAAAGGAGTTTGAATGGATTTGCCTCTTGACTCAAAGATTTCTGAGTCACCTTGGAGGGAGTTGTTCATTCGCTCTTTTCCTAATACTGTGGGTAGAGAATGGAATTCCCTATTCGGTCTCTCGTCATATAAGTGGGCACTCTGTATAGTACCAATTTAATCCTATCCCACTCTGACACCATAAATAAGGAAGGCATGGTATCAAGATAAAACAGACAAAAGTGATCCCAGTTCAAGGAAGTTTATTCAAATGTATAAAGGGTGAAAGAAATGCTTACTCTAACCCCAAATCTAAGATGAGAGCAAGATACGACCATCAAATAATAATATTACAGTTCGAGTGGTGTCTTAGGCAAATAAAAAGGGCATATACTAAATAACCTATTGCAAATCCTTACCGCTATGCTACAAAATAGTGTGGGATAATGCTCACAAGAAAAGAAAGAAGAGTTCTCAAAATGATAAGTCAGGATGCTATAGCTGGGGTCTCCCTTCCTCATGTTTTTAGCATGGGTCAAGGCGGGACTCATGAGCACTGCACCCTTCTGGCCTTCTCCAGCATGAGCTTACAGTTAATTTCCAAAATATCAGGGCCTTCTGGGGCCAAGTCTCTTTTACACAAAGTATCTTGCCTCAGAGGGCCTGATGTGCCATAAACAAAACAAAAATTCCTTCCAGTAATCTTCATGTCGGGTGATTTCTCTTCACCCTTGGATCCCCCTCAACCAGGCTCCGATCCTTCTTGCATCCTTGGCCTCCCTCAGTCGGGTTCACTATGGCCTTTCATTCAACATATCAGCAGCTTGTAACATTCAAGAGTCTCAATGTCTTTTGAAACAATCATTCACTGTGGACATCCATATGCCGGGTCACACTTGTCGACACAATGTTCACGTGTGTTACGTTTTGCTCTCATTCGCAGGCATCCCTCACCGGGGTTCACATATGCCAGTTTAACACAGTTCACTTAGTTGTAACACCTTACAGGATTCACTTCCCTTAGCTTTTCCCTTGGCATCCCTCAGTCGGGTTCACATTTGCCCCCTGTAACACAGTTCACTATGTTTCCTCAGCATGTCAAGGACTTTCGATTGTACAAGGGGTTTTGCTTGACCCTCGTAGGACCACTTTGACACCTCAGGCCGGCCTCTACTAGGGCCTCTTGGTATTTGTAGTTTCAACAAAGGGGACTAGCCAGAGTCCTTCGAATGAGTGCCCACGTGGCGCTGGACCACTCTGCAGCTGGTCCTTCACTGGGTTTTCTCAAAGGTTCAATAACACATACGTTCTTTGTTCATATAATGCTGCATATAATGCTGCCGTTTCCAAGCTGAGGCTCAACACAGTCCAGTTACTATCAGCTCTCTTTGACTCACCGGCTGTGCTCAAATTGTTGGTATTTCTTGCCTTTGGAGTGGACAACAGTACCACAGCGGCAAGCGCTTCTCCCGCCTTGGCTATCAGTGCAGGAGGGCCCTGTGCACCGTTGACATCTGTCACATCACGCGCCAGCTGTAGTTGCAGGTCTTATGATTCCTTTCACAGAGGCTTTGCAGGTCTGGGTTGAAAAGAGCAAAGGCACTTCCCTCCTTGTCCTCCTTTCAGGTCTCGCCCCCTTCCTCCTCCATTTGAACTTCTGTCCTGGAATAGCGGCTTCCTTGTGCGTTTGGCCTTGCTCCAAGTGTGCTCTCGTGCTTCGTCTTTTATCCCTGTGGGGAAGGGAGACGGCAGTCAGGTGTGTATAGTTATTTGTCTGCTATCCAGGAATGGTGTGCCGCCAATGACCTCTGCCTTAATGCCAGTAAGACTGAGATTCTACTCATCGGCTCACCCACTCCCTCCTTCCCTGCAGCTCTCTGGCCAGCCTCTCTTGGCTCTCTTCCTGCAAGGCAAAAAACCTCTGGGTCATCTTCGACTCCACACTCTCCTTCTCTCCTCATATATTGGACATCTCTAAGAAGTCACACTACCAGCTGCACCTCCTCAGAGGTATTCTTCCCTTCCTCTCCTTCCCCCAGAAGCTCACTGTCTCCCGAGCCCTGGTTCTCTCGAAGCTGGACTACTGTAACAGCCTCCATCTTAATCTGCCTGCCTCCACTCTCCGCCCTCTGCAACTCATCCAGAACAGAACTGCGAGACTTGTCCTTGGCCTCTATCTTGACCGTATCTCTCCAGGACTGAAATCTCTACATTGGCTCCCAGTGGCTGCGAGGATTAAGTTCAAAACCCTCTGCATTGTCCACAAGGCCTTCTAGGGCTTGGGGCCTAAATACCTTCAACTCTCTCTTCCTAAATATCTTCCTTCCCGAGCCCTTCGCTCATCCGTCTCCAACTCCCTCAGGGTCAGCCGCTTCTCGAAGCAACAAGCTGGGGGTAGATCTCTCTCCGCGGCAGGGGCCTCCCTCTGGAAAAGCCTTCCTGCCTCCCTGAAACTTGAGGAGAACCATCTCCGGTTCCGGAAGCACCTCAAAACCTTCCTCTTTGCTTCTGCTTTCTCTCTCCCTCTCCCCTGCTAAATTCTTCACTGAAACTGCACTGAATCTGCAACTGGGCCACTCTCACCAACCTCAGTCCTGGGCCCAGCCACTCTCCACTTGCACTGCCTCCCTGGCAACCCCTGCACTGCGGGACTGTCTCTGTATCCCTACAGTGCCCCCCTTCCCAGCACTTGCCTGTACTTAGCTTGCACTTGCCACCAGCTGGCCCTATTTATTTATTTTATTCTACTTACCTTGTACTGCACTTCCCCCCTCCCCTTCCCCTTGCACTTTTTCCCTTCCCCCTACCCCTGCACTTGCGCGATCTAAATGACACCTGGCCTAGTAGGATCGTTGTCTGTCTTCCCCTTGTTCCCCCCTCCCTCCCTCGTCGCTCCTTGAAACACTTGCGTATAGGCGCGTTACAAATGCCATATCATATCATTGTTCAATGGCACAGTATATTTAGGGGCATGTTTCCTCTGCACAGTACTTCTATAAGGCATTATTTCTTCTGAATGCACTATGTTTTCAATTGAAGGTTTTCTTTTGGTACAATATTCTTTTTTTAGCATACAACAGCAAAACCTCTGGATATTATCTCTTATGGCAAAATACTTAAAGTGGGATTACTTCTACTGCGTCACAATGTTTGATGTAGATTGAATGAAGACTAATACACATGCATCCAGGCTTCAAACTTTGTAAACTTAATTCCGATGGTCTGATAACCTTTTTTTTTGTGTACTGATATGGTTTATAAATAAACCTTCCACATCGCAAAACAGGCAACATACATTTCATAAATAGCAACAATGTACTAACACAATTTTCCCATTGTTAACTTAATATCAATTCCTACTATACCATAATGAATCACTCTTTTCCCAATAAAGAAAGAATGTCATTACTAATAAAACGAAGTATAGCTAAACCCAGGGAGGGTTGCCTCCCAGATAAAATCTGCAGGCAAAGTGAACGAGAATCATGAAAATTCGAGATTGCTATAAACCTTTCCAGGTATTTTCCTCTTTGTTTGTGAAACCATGGACATAATACATGTTCAATGTTTCTACACAATTAGCATTTGCACAGAAACATACAATATCGATTTGGATGTGGGATTTTTGACCTTGTTCCTTTCACTTTATTCGTCAGGAGTAAATTCACCTTCATGTGCATACATTAATTTTTTCATATTCCCATTAAGAAATGTTTTTAAATAATCAATGGTGAATTGTATCTTTTTTCTTCCCAGTACCCGTTATAAAAAAAATTGCATAGCGTGTCATACACTCTTTAGTGGGACACCAGTCTGAGTTTCATAATGAGCGTTTGACTAGCTGTGAAGCAGACAAAAAAGAATGAACAACTGGTTGATAGCACTCAAAATCAACTTTCAGGCTGACACCCAATTATTTAACTCAAGACATCTCCTTTTTAGCCACCAAAGTCCTGAGGGCCTCAAACAGCAAGAGTTTTGGTGGATCCATTATTTTCCTATAAATAACATTTTTTTTTCCGTTCATGAAACAAGCCAGATAAATTAGACCTACTTCAAACCGTATGATCGAGATTGGAACACATTTAGGAAGCGCTAAGACATTCCTCTAAATGAATCCTTTTAACCTTGACCAAAACTAGCTGTCTTTAATAAGGAGGAACAACACTCCATATGTGAAGCACGGCACAACCATCACCTTATCATAATAAGTGATATGCGTAGAAATAATCTCAAGAAAAAAATCAAATGGAAAAATGACTGCATCTTTTTCGGGATTATTTTTCCAATTTTGGGGACATTTTTAAGAAATATAGGTGTGGGGTGGGCTAAGGGAAATAGTTAAGGTGGGTTGCATTTTAACCAAAAAAAAGAAAAGATGCGGTCATTTCTCCATTCGATTTTTTCATGGACATCCTAATAGGTAATGGCTGATAAAAGAGAAAAATGACAATATTTCATCTTTATTTTTTCAATTGTTAGCAAACATAGTTGTTTTGGAGCAAAGCCTAGCCATGCTGAGTCCATTAGCCATGTTTTTATAAAAAAGTAAATCATAAATATGTTATTTGATTAACAATCTCAATATTTTGATTATACAAAAGCCACTTTGGCTGAGGCTTTTCTTTTGAAGAAAAGTTCACTTTTCTTTTTGTTTAGGTCTATTAATAAGTAATTTGTCATCTTAAAGGCGTCAAGTGCCCTTAAACTGTGTTGAAGGCACATATGTTTTTGGTCCAGTATTAACAGATTATCTGCATATCCAGTCCAATACAGAGATTTAGATCCAAGCCAGGGGTATGCATTCTTGATCCACTCAAATGATTGCCTATATCTTAGATATAGAGACTGAAGAGGACAGAGGCAAGGACACAATCCTGTCTAAGTCCTCTGAAAGTCTCAACCATCCCAGACATAGTTCCCGGACAATTTTAATATTAGTGTTAGCGTCTTAGTATTAGTATTAGTATTAGTGTGTAGTTAAATTATTGGATCCAATCTGTCTGTTGGCAACCCCAAGTCTAAAATTTTCCCCCACAGCCAGTGGTCGAAGTGGGCAGGAATGGTTGGGAGTGATGCTCCTCTACTTTTTTTAAATCAGTTTTACTGTTCCTATACCTTTATTTCAAAAAGAAACAGTTGCAGAATGGTTTCGTTTGTGTTGGAAGAAGTTGAAACTTGCCCTACAGTGCACTGCACTGAACGTTCCCTTAAACAACAGGCACATTTGTTTAGGGGGTTGTATGGTACATGGGAGGGGTGTGGCAATGGTGATTATGGGGAGCAGCGACAGGCCAGCAGCGAACATAGTTCCACTACTTCTCTGTGTACACTTTGAACACTACCCACAGCCTTACTCTGTTCACTCAATCAAAGGCTGCTGACAGATCAATTGTGGCTACATACATTTATGTTTTTGAACTCCAACAAGTGTCCTGTAAGATGGACAAAATAAACCCATTTAGATCTACACCAATATTGTTCCAAAAACCAGCTTGATTTCTGTCCAGATGATCACCCTGGGCTACCCACACCTCCAGGTCTCTCAATAGGAGGGCAGAGAAAATGTTACTGCTCACATTGAAATAATATTGAAGAGTTTTAAGCTGATAGGGACTAAAGAATCCAGCCAGTGTAGGAAATGATAATGTTTTAAGGAATTCACAAGGTCTCTATTAGATCTATCATAATAAAAAAACATTTTAACTTAAAGTGGTTATAACCTGGGTCTCCACCAGTAAAGCTTTGAGTTGGGATCAATATTTGCTTCTTGTGATCTCTTGGCACCAAGAGGCAATTTCAGTATGGAATGAGCTCTCTAAAAATGACAGTGGGCCTCATTCCAAGTTTGGTGATGCAGGAAAAATGTGGTGTTAATGCCATTATCAACTATTTTTTGGGCGGTCGCGGAATGACCGTCATTTTTCCCGCACTGCCAAATCATCATTTTTGTTGGATGTCCCGTGCGAATTACTGCACAATAAATCTTCAGGTTTTTTGAGAAATTATGCCAACTCTTCCAAAAATTGGGAATTACACCGCCCTACCACTACATGAAATCCTATGGTAAACCCACTCGACCAAGTGGCAGCAATGGTAGCTGATTTTGGCAGTAGTTTGGCAAATATACTTCCGAATTACCATCAAACTCGTATGAGGCCTAATATGTTACCATAACCCACTTTATGCATACAATTGGGAAAGTTTGCTTTTAAATGAACCACTAGACCCCATGCTTCAGATTAATCTTAATTTGAAGCCACTACTACCCAGCTTCCACTTAAGGCAATTCTTCATTTGTTTGTGCTATTAGGTGGCGCTTCAACCAACTGTAAGCGGAAACTATTAAACTATTACATTAGTGTACAGCTAGGCGGGAGATGGCATGTGAGGAGGGACACAGAGCTTGTAGCTGTTGTTTGGTTATTTACCCACCCAACCATTGACTGTTGTAGAGGAGGAGCCAAGTACCCCCACCTCAACCACTTCACCTATATCGCCTATGATGCCTATAGACTTTATACCGAAATATGAGACATAAAGGGAGCAGGTGAATCGACAAAGGACAGAGTATGAGAACCATGCTGTACCTTTAAGAACCCCAATACCTAAGAGAATTCTAGAAGCAAAATTCCCATTGAGGAAGCCATACATGTATTCGAGAAAGTATGACAGTCATTTAAATGAGATTCCTGAAGAAGCAGAGCAGATAAGTGGCAAAGATGAATGGTGACGTCACAGAGAGTTAAACTGACGTCTATAGAAGAGATGCAGAGACAAGAGAATGCAGATATTCTATAAGGCATCAAGAAAGTATCGAGGATAAGTGACATCTTGGGATCAAGGTGAAGAAGCTTATGCCACAGAACTGATGAAGATATTAAGTTAGTTTACACGTGTACAGATGCAAGAAACGCAAGCAGCAAAGTAATCATGAAGCTAGCCTTATGCTTTATAGTGAATAGATTGCGGCAGGCGCCAATATCTACATATATGCAATTGATTAAGTAAAGGATGGATGTTTCCACTACGCATTTTAGCAGTGCTGAACCGTAACAAGAAGGGCTCATTCTAGTGTGTCACAGTTAAAAAGCAGTTGAATTGACAAAATGAATCTGGGAAGGCAAGGTTGCATTAGCCAAGAAGCCTAGGTCTTATCAAACTGGAGCAAACTGACATTGGATACAGATCATGTGAAAGAACAGAACTCCTGTTCTGAAGGCATGGACAAAAACAAAAGGCGTCATAGGTCTATTAAGAATTAGTATTTTAAATGCACCAGCAGCTCGATTTCATGGTCTCTAGTCACGTGGAAGGTTGAAGTTGGACGAACGAGGTGGTCACACCTACGCACGAGGGCAGACTGTGCTTTCACTCCCTGAATTTCTCAGAGCTAAGAACACTCTCAAGGCCGCATTTCAAAAGCCCTAATTGACACTAGACCATTGAGGTGATGATGGATTAGTATGCTAATTGGTGGGAAGCTGGTACTAAGATGAGCTTGCCAGCACCTGGATGTTCAGCCTGCCTGCTGCTAGACGTAGGTGTAAAAGTACTGACCGAGGTTAGAAGCCAACCAATTATAGGGGACCACGTAATAAAGGGTCCTATAGTTTTGTAGCCAATGGGATGTCATGCATTTAGTGATGTTCATAGTGGCCATTTTGAGGGGAAGGCTTAGTTGCCCCACCTGATGTTAAGTACCCTATCACTTTCATTCACTGACTCATGCTAGTATAGAACGTATACTAAGATATTCACTGAGAGCCTATCATTATTGCACATAGGTTTTTGTAGTTTGCCACGTAGGATGATGTTGGTAGTATGCAGGTTAAAGTCATTGATGACTAATTTTGGGTATAAGAACCCAGCTTTTTTAAGATGCATTGCGTAAGAGGATCGAGCGAGTGGGTCGATGCTCATTGTACTCCCTGTTTTAGATCATTGAAAATAAAACAGTCTTCCTTTTGCCAAATTACCTGAGTCGTTTCAATTATTGATGTATGAATAAGATCTGCATCCCCATCCATCTCCAGGGTATTGCTACTCGCCTTAGAGGGCTGGGGAGCCCCCAGGTCACGTGGTAGCGGAGAGGATGGTTTTGTAAAAAATCCATCGCCATAAGTAAACTTTAGAGTCCCGGAAAATCGCACGACCTTTGCCATTCGGCTGACAGGACGTAAAGGTCCCTGTAGATAGTGGTTAGTGTAACAACTAAAACCCTGCAGGGTGGGTGTGACGGGTGCCCTGGTTTCCACAGAATCCCCTCCCATGTCTACGAGCAGCTGATCGGACGACAGTTTGAAGAAGCGGTAAAAGAGGCGTATGATCCCGAGAATCGTAAGAAGAAAACATGCAAATGGTGGGTAAAAACGAAGCAGTATGGCAAATTGATGCATGCGCAGTGAATGAAAGGAAGTGTTAAGGGAAAAGAAAAGTAACAGAAGGAAGCGGGATAAACGTGATGTAAGAATAAGAGTATTAGAGGTATTGAATAGACATTGGCCCTCATTCCGAGTTTGGAGGTAAGGGAAAAACAATTCCGGTAAAGGATTACCGGCATCGTCTACCGCTACAGGCTATTCTGACCAACCAGACCGCTATTAACGGCATCGTAAAGTACGATGCCGTAAATAGCGGTCTGGGCGCGCACGCGACACACCATGCCGGCATTAGCGGCATGTCGTAAACCGGAGAAGATCACAAGTGAGGGGGACAGGCAAATAACAGCCTCATGAAGGCAGAAAAAGTGCATACCGGTGTAAATACCGGCATCGCCGACCAGGTGTAAAGAGCCCTGAGCAGTGTTTCCAACTGCCACAGGTGCACATAATCAGCACAGGTGGAGGCAATGGAATCAGGGCCAGTACAAAAGGAGCACACCCACACACCACACCACCTCCCACACCAAGATGATACCAATAGTAGTAGCATTACTGGAGCTGGAGGCCCTGCTTGCAATGCCTCAACAACAGCCGCCACCAAAGAGTAGACGTAGGAGGAGAAGGAGGGTGGGACAGGCCCAGCATGCCCCACCAGTGCAGCCACCGTTACCACCCCGGCAGCCCACAATCCCTTGCATCAGAGCCAGTCCATTCAATCTAACCCCTGAGCAGATCCACACCCTGTACCGGCTTGACCGGGACACCATCACCACCATAGTGGACCTGATACACGACGACATAGTGAGCCTCATAGAAATATGCACCAACATCCCCCCTCTACTGAAGGTAGTGTCTGTGCTCCACTTCCTTGCCACAGGCACCTACCAGCACACAGTGGGGCACATGCATGGCATATCACAACACTTATTTTCCCGGATTCTGAACCAAGTGCTTGATGCACCTCCTGAAGCACACAAGGGACTACATACCCCTACCACAGACTCCCCGGGAGATATTCGATACAAAAGTTGCCTTGCATGCACTGGCAGGCATGCCAAGTTGTGTAGGTGCCCTCGACTGCACCCACGTGGAGTTGGTGGTCCTGCATGCCATGGAGGTGGTGTATCGCAACCGCAAGTAATACCACTCTATCAACGTGCAGATGGTATGTGACACCAGCAAGATCATTACACATTGCTGTGCCCAATATCCCGGATCAACTCATGACTCTATGATCCTGTGGAACTCCACACTACTACGCTTCATGGAGCGACATGCTGGACGCCGTGCCTGGCTGCTTGGTGAGTTGCCTGACTGGGCCATGGCATTGCATCGGGGCTGTGAGGTGGGTGGAAGCATACTCCACCTGTGTGGGAAGGGGGGGTGCATACTCCACCTGGGTGGGAAGGGGGGGATGCATACTCCACCTGGGTGGGAATGTTGATGTCAGTGCACGATGTGCACATCACCGAACACTGTGCCCCAAAGAAACGGTAAATGACACCCAAATCCCATAGTGATGAAGTAAGGGCGACACCTATCTCTACATGACTAAGAGGTAACCAGCCCACATCCCACAACACATGCACCACTCATCAGTGGCCCTCACCCACCGTAAAGCCATCCTGCACCATGCAGTGCATATGCACTATGCTGCTGTCTCTAGCATATCACCACACAGGACAATCATCCCTGGGAGTGCATTGAACTGAGCCAACCAGGGATTCCACAGTGTGTCACTGGTTCGGCACACCCTAGGAGTACTGCATGTCACCATGGAAATGATCAGTGCAGAATGCCTAATATTGTACACACTACAGCCAACGCTCCCTACTAGTAAATCTGACAGAACACAACACATCACTAATTTTACTCCAACACTGCTGTATGCATATACGATGCACGTGCAACAAGATGTCAGTGCACACCATGAATCATCTTGGAGAGGCACCCCACACCATTAGTCCATTGCACAGGACACATAGCGGGACCTGAAATGGGGTCAATGCCTCCAGGGACATGTGCATGTGGGCACCAATTACCTGCAGCCATGCGAGACTAGTACAGTTGTCCAACATGAATGTGCGAACATTTACCTTCATTCCCCTCTCATGCAGGTGATGGTGGCTATCCCTTGAAGCCGTGGCTCCTGACCCCTGTCTGAAGCCCACATGACAGGCACGAGGAGGACTACAATCGTTCCCATACCCGTACACGTGTGGTAATTGAGCAGACCTTTGGCCTGTTGAAGGCACGATTTCGCTGCCTCAGCCGGTCGGGTGGGGCTCTCCTCTACAGACATGAGAAGGTGGCCAAGATCACCATGGCATGTGTAATACTGCACAATATGTGCATCCGCCGGAACGTGCACCTGCCCCCTGACATGGAACACCTACCACCTGATGAAGAAGAAGGGGATGATGAAGATATGGCAGGACCTCATCACGGTGGCGATGCACAGGAGGGACGTGCTGTGCGCCAGTCAGTGATTGGACAATATTTCTGACTTACATGTCAGCAGAGGGTGACATAATGGTAGGACATAGGGCACTGGGTGTGGGGGTACATGTACACTATGCACTGTGCAAGATTAAATGACACATGCGCAATGATGAGTGTCCACTCTGGTTCTTTTTTTTTAACACAACCGGTGTATTGAAAGTAATAATGTTAACATGAATAACAAACCCTCCACCACCCTCACCCCCCTTCCCCTCCCCCCTCAACTCCCCCACACACCTTCCCCCCCTCCCCTCCCCCCACAACTCTCCCACACACTCTCACCCCCCTCCCCCTCCCCCACAACTCCCCCACACACCCTCGCCCCCTCCCCCTCCCCCTCCCACCACAACTCCCCCACACAAGTCCCATAGGGTCCACGGAGCCCACATGAGGCTGCCAGTAAAGTCACTCAGCACTCCCGGTGCCAGGGGGAGGCATGTCCCATCGGCGCAGCGCGCGGACCGACCCCCGGAGCGGGCTGGTCTGTGTAGAGCTGCTTGTGGATGGTGTGGTCTAATGCTGAGGCTGTTGGGCGGGAAGAGCTGCCTCCATAGCATCGGCAATGCGCCCGAGCACCTCGCACAGGTAGTTTGTGTTGTCAGTGATGGACTGCCCCAGTGCCCTCAAATCCGCGCGCCACTCCTCCCTGGCCTGCCGGGTGTCCTGCATAAATTCCTGGATTAGGGCAGTGAGGTGGTCAGCCTGCTGTGCTCCTGCGGCTGCACCAGTGGCCCTGCTGGGGATCTGGCTGGCATGCCCAGCCTGCTCATCCTCCCCGGGACTGTATACAGGACTGATATGTCCCTGGGTCTGTTCTTGCCCAGACTGCTCCGGTGTGTTGGTATCAACAGTGTCACTCATGGATACCTAGGGGGATGACAATTGTGCTGGGGTGTGGACAACATCCACTGAGTCAATGGTGCCCCAGATGTCATCGGGGCTGTCTTCGACTGCGAGGGGGGCCGTGGCTGCCACCTCCCCAGCCACACTGGACTCCTCCGAATGTGGCGTTGGACAGGTGTCTGCAGGCAGTACAGTGAAGGGTGGGGGTGGTGTGTCCTCCACGGGCCTTGGTGTTGCTGGTGGTATGTGTCCCTGTGGTGGCTTCCTTGCTGGGAAACGGTGCCCCCTGGCTTGGCCCCTAGATGTGGAGAGATGGTTGCTGTCCTGTGCAGGGGTGGTGTCCTGCTCCTTACTGTCATGCTCACTGCCTGTGGGGGTGAAAGAGAGGGACGGCATGAGTGATGTTTGGATAGGCATCATACATACATTGGTACGATTGCACATCCACACAATTGTGGGTAATAGGCATTTGGGCTGGGAACGGCATGTCATTCCATACATGGGTGGTAAATGCAGCCATATGTCGGTGTCACTTATGTTGGCCAGGTACTGTGCTGTCTGACATGCTCACAATTTAGGTCATGCACGGCGTGTGCCTCATGGGATTTCCTACTTTGTGTGGTATGTGTCATGTGCATTACGGCCTTGCACCAGGCATCGGCATGTGTCTCACTTGCTTCGGCATACTTTACAGGGAGTGTGTGTGTGGCTGACCATGGCGTCACTCTTTGGACAGACATTGGCATTGACTTTCATCAGATTTGGCTGTTTTTACTTTGGACACTCACCTCCATCAGCAGAAGACGTGGTGCCACGCTCCATCTCTCCTATGCCTTCTATAGATTCTGCGCCAATCATGCTCGCACATGTTTCCTCCGACGGTGTGAGCTTAATTGGAGAACTTGGTCCTCCTCCGGTCTCCAAGGCCTGGGCACGGTTTACTGAAAGACTGTTCCGCACACTCAGCCGCAGGTCATCCCACCTTACCGGCAATCCTTGACAGTGCGGGGGGTGTTGCCCACTGCACTGACCTTCTGCCCGACTAGTGCCCAAATTTCCTTTTTCCGCAACACTGCCTCCCTCCTCATGTTGCTGTTGAACTCTGTCCCTGCATGCTCATGCAGCGTGTCTACGAGCATCTGTAGTTCATCCTGGCTGAAGCGCTCCTTTCGGAGGCGGGCAGATCCCTTCCTGGGTGCTTTAGGCATTCTTGGAAGGTAGGATGTGCTTTTCGGAAGATCACCAGTGTCCCAGGGGTCCTGTGTGGTGAGGAAGGCAATGGATTGTGTTTTTAAAGATGGCCGCCGTGCTCCTTCCCGTTCCTCTGCGATGACGCTATTTCCGGTTCTGCTATTTAACGGTGACCGTAAATAGCGGTGACCGCTAATTGCGGTCACCGCTATTTACGGTCACCGCTAATGCCGCTTTGGACTATAGCGGTAGTGTTATCTACAGTGCGCTTCATGCCGGTAAGGGCTTTTTGGGGCCCTTTTGTGGCATGGCGCTAGGTACCTTACTGGCATGGCGCAAAGCTCGTGCCCGCGAAGTCGTAATAGTCCTCTACTAGCGGGCTGCTGCCAGCTCGGACACGCTATTTGCGCCATGCCGGTAAGGGATGGTACTTACCTCCAAACTCGGAATCAGGGCCATTGACTCGAGTGTGGCAGAGCAAGTAAGAGATATCGTGAGAGAGGCCACAATAAGAGAACACGCCCTATACCTAAGTTTTAAAGAACGTTAGAAGAAATTTTGATCTAGATCCCATAGCGGAACATATATAGGAAACTGGTCTGATTAAAGGCAGAGTTAAAGAAATTGATTTAAGTTCCGTTCAGAGCATTTTTTAGAGGCTAAAACAGACCCCAGAGAAGGGCTGTAGAGAGAAATATGTGTGACCGGTTCAGTATGTCTGTTTGTCTGCTCGTTTCATGTATTCATGTATTTGTGATGATGTCATAAATTGAAAAATTGGTGATGAAAGAGAAGCGTGCTGAAAGTGGAAATGATTGCTTTTAAATTGAACTTGATGGTTGTTTTTTTAGCAAGATTATAGTAAAAATTGTGATCGAAGGCATTGGAGCTGCAACATTTGGTGCACGCTCATGTTGTGTTAATTGTTGAAGCAAAGTTTCAAATTTGTGGTAAAAGTAAATAAGCGTTAAGAGTCAAAGAATGACGAGGTTAAGAACTTGTGTATTTCTGTAAGTGACTATCGAAGTATGCACACAAGCTTAGACAGTACAGTGCAGAATGGGTTAAAAGGAACCGTAGACAAAACGTTTATGCCGTGGCCGCAAGGAAGGTCACTATTGAAGGCAGTCTTGCAGCATATGACGACATATTTGTATGCTGCGTACACTGGGAAGAAGCTAGACAAGCGACTTGTGAGCTTAGAACTTTGGGAAATTGTACCAACAACAGAAGGATTAGCAGCCTCCTTTCAATTGGATACCTAATGTATGCAAAGAGGGGGGTGAAGAGCCCTCAGCTCCACCCGCCCCGCCTGAACTAGGCGGCAAGAGTAAGAAAGACGATGAGTTATACCCTTTAAGGGAGTTTAAAGCAGCGGCAGGGTGTAGCGACCCGGTGTATGAGTCACCTGCGCAAAGCAGTGACGAGGGCCCAGAGAAAAATACTGAGAAAGATGTAATCCCCAAGGTCCCGGGGGACAAGGAGAGACGCGAAAAGGAAAGAAGCGATCGTGCAAGCACATTTCTAGATCTAGGAAGAGAAATCAAGAGATCGAAGGGAGAAAGAGATAAAACTGACGAGTTAGCACTTATACAGAACAAATGGATGGGCGGGCAGATTTTGCTTAAACTTGGTGGTAAAGGCATTGAGGATGTAAGGCAAAGAGAAGATCGAGATGAGCAAGACAAAAAGGGTAAAGGAAGGAGGAACGATCGAAGGATGAAGGGGCGAAAAGAAAAGATAGAGACGGGAGCAAGGGGAGGAAAGAGATGACGCATGTGGTCCTGAGGGATGCTTTCCTATGGACAAGGAAGTAAAATGGTCGAATTTAAATGCACCTGTATATAGAGCGTTAGAATCATTGACACAGTCAGGCTGACCTGAAGGGCAAATCCATGGTGAGAGGGGGGACTCACCACCATATGTGAGCAGATCGAGGTCATTGCAGGTAGAAGGCAGTGCGAGAATATAATCTCAGCAGTGAATAGACAGATGATGAGAAATAAGAATGAGTGGAGTGTCACAGTTTCCCTTGCTAGAGAAAGGGGGAGCCAGACCGCACTATATACTATGGCCCCAGATGGGTAAAGATAATTTGATCAGAGTAATAATAGATTTGCTCCACGGGGAAGAGGATTTCATGAAAGAGGATGGCAAGGTAACCAAGGGAATTGGCAGGATAATCAGGGAGGCTTCCAAAATAACCAAGGTGGGTTTCAGAAAATACAGAACGATGATCAGAAAAGGCAAGATGGGAAAGTTAGAAGACCCCCGTCTATATGTTGGACCTGTGGGATGACAGGGCATTTTACGCACATGTACAGAAGCCAAGGGTTCGTGCACAACGGCCAGTTGTCAAGAGGGGGGATGTCAAACCTGCCTGCGTATTCGCAGCAAAGTGGAGATGGATTTGCTCAGAATGAAACGTTGCAGCAGACACAAGCGCCAACAGTGCAGCAAGGCTTGCAAACACAGCAAGCAGCGATTGATCCGCCACAAGGGCAGTCGCAGCAGTCACTTATGCAGCTTCAGCAGAATGCGAGCACAGGACAGTCAATGACTCTTAGGATAGGGGGTGTCACTGTCGATGGAGGGAATCCTTTCACGGGTAATGGGATGAGGCTGTACAAGGCAATAGGACAGCTCTCTAGGAGACCTGATGTGTTTGATACTATCCCTGATGCCGAATTGTCAAGAGGAACCAAGGATTGATGTCAGTATAGGAGGCAAACGTTTTTCATTTTTTAGTAGACACAGGTGCAACACGCTCATGTATACGAGAGGGAAGGTTTTCAATATCTGGCAATGTCATGAATACTCAGGGCTTCACAGGAGCTACACGCAGAGTTCCTTTCACAGAAGAATTACCAGTCTCTATAGGAGAGTGTGACATGGCGGTGCCATTGCTATACTCGAGGGAGACACGTGTTAATATGTTGGGTCAGGATTTAATGACAAAGTTGAACATGACAATTTCATTTTCTGATGAAGGCATACTGTGCTCAACACCAAGAATGCATTATTTAAACATGTGTGAACTTTTCATGGAGTTTGCAGGACGGGTAGCCATAAGTGCAGCGCCTTTAGAGCCAGAGGTTTTTCATTATGGAGTGAGCATTCTGTTGACAAGGCTGCCAGGCCTAATAAGCAGGACTATGAGAATACCTGATGAATTTTTATTCAGACCAAAAATACCTATGCTTGAAGAGGAGAGACGGGTTTTTCCCTTAGAGCTACAAGAAGCGATAGTGCAAGGGGAAATGGTTTCGCTTGATGGAAATGATGGTGAAGGCAGACGATGGTGTTTAGTAATTGCGATCCGGGAAGGTTACAGATTGATTGACTTCCCTGAAAAGGATATATTTAGAGATCATCCATCAGATGACAAAGTATATTTGAGATTAGCACTACTTATTGGGTGAGAGCAATTAAAAGAGAAGTTCCTCAGAAGATGATGATCGCACAACAGTGTCCTGAGTATTTTGATGAAGATATGGCGAAAGTGGCAGTTTCATTGAGGACCATAGGTCCCTATGACGTAGGCTTGCTGAAGGGGGTTAGAGAAGTAAAGGCTAAATTGAACCCAGGAGCAATTTTACCTCGAGCACAACAGTATCCCATGTCAAACAAAAGTGGTTTATATAGGCCAATTGATTTCACATGAAGGAAAAAAGGTCTCTCCTTAAAGAGCTGAGGCCATTTTGAAAACAGCCAAGCCACAGACAATAAAGCACATGCAGAGATTTCTGGGACTATGTAACTATGTCAGAGCTTTGACTGCAGCTCATATATAAGGCCTTTATTACAGGCTTTAAAGAAAGCACAGGCAACGCAGGAAAGAATTGTGTGGACTGAGGAAATGGAAGAAAGATTTGACGAATTGAAAAAAGCAATTTGCACAGCTCCAGTTTTAGGGATTCCTAATTATGCTGATGAATTCTTTTTGTTCACGCATACAGATGGTACTGTTATTGCAGCAGTACTTACGCAGAGGACTATGTTGGGGTACAAGCCCCTTGCATATTACAGTGAAATATTAGACCCAGTAATGAGAAGTCATTTTCCGTGCAAACAATCTTTAGCTGCCGCTGCGTTTGCCATAGAGAAGGATGTAAGCACAGTGATGGGATGGTCTATGACGTTATTTGTTGAGCATGCATTATTTGCTATTTTGGAGAAACCAAAAGGCACACTGACATCTCAAAGGGCTTCTGAGGTAGTTATATTGAATCCAGCAATCAAAATAGTTTGATGCAAAATAAGTGAATCCTGCCATGTTTGTAACTAAGCCAATGGCAGAAGGAGAGCCCATACACGATTGCGCAAACTATGAAGATTTATGTGATGAAATCCCTAGAATAAAGGAAAATGCTTTAACAGGGGGAGAGATTGTTTTCATTGACAGTTCTTCGAGGATCGATCCAAATGACCGGCAAAGGTATACAGGTGCCGCTGTGATGAAGCACACGGCTAAAGAGGAATTTCAGGTGCTTATAAATACATGATTACCATCTCATTATTCAGCAAAGGCTGCAGAATTATTGGGGTTGATACTCGCGCTCGAAAATTCACGCAGACCAGGATGTAACAGTGTCAAGCGACTCTGCCTATGTGATGTCGATGGTGCACACAGGGCTAGTACATTGGAAAAGGAGGGGCTACGTCTGAGCAGACGGCACGCCAGTGCAGCACGCAGCCTTATTGGACAGGCTCATTAAGGCACTAGAGCTCCCAGTGGGCATAGCAGTCTTTAAATGCGCAGCTCACACTAAAGGAGCAGATTTTATCTTATGTGGAAATCAAGCAGCTGATGCTGAGGCCAAGCACGTAGCAATTGAAGATAAAGTAATGGTGAATGTGGAGACGCCTGATGTGTATAAAAAGAAAATGGTTATCATGATGATTATATCTGAGGGCTATAATAGCTTGTCAAAAATGCAGATAGTGGAGGTCCAAGGAGAAGCACCTTAAGAGGAAAGGAATTTGTGGACACGAAGAGGGTGTTTGTTACGCTCACCTGGACCCCACAGGGGTGTCGATCGGACCCGGACAGCTGCGGTCTTCTTCAACGTGATGCGTAGTGCAAAGATGACTGTCTTGACTGGCCCGCCTAGTCTTGTCTGCTGGACCCGAAGAAGTATTTTCCTGCAAGTGGAGACAGGGATTAACCACCTGTGGATTTTAGTGATGGCCACCCAACTGTTCTCGCTCTCCCCCACTAATCACCTCCGATATCCCCTTAGTAGCCCCACCTTATGTTCGTAAAAGATGAGCTCTCCATCCTGCATGTCTTGCAGGGGTGCGTAGATACCAGTTAATTCACTGGTTTGAAGGCGTTGGGAGAGTTCCGGTAAGTATTGACTCTGAAGTCCCTGGCGGGATTGGTAAGTATCAAGTTCAAAGAGTTCAATGTGCCCGATGTTCACTCTTGTCCCCTTCCTTCCTTAAATTGCAACTGAGTTTGTGAGAAGAAGGTCTCGTAGCTGCTGCTGGCGTTCAGGTAAGAGTCTGTGTTAGCCAACGCTGTCCGGTAACTATTGCATGCGTTAACATGTTGTTTTTCTCCCTCTTTACAGATGCGGCATATGAAAATGTGGAGAGTTATGGAATAATACCGCCGTTGGTAAATCAGGTAAGTCTATGGTGGTAAGAGGTTGTATTTGTTGATTCCCTTGGCTCACCTTGTTTTTTCTTGTGTCCCCTAGGTGCCGGATTACGGCGAAGAAATGATGGAGACAGTGCCGGATCGAAAGATGCTGTGAGAACTGGTGAGTATGGCGCCGTGCTGGAGCTGGCGAAGCGACGCGTGCAGGACAGATGTACTTTCCAGGTCCGGAGATGAAATGGTTCCAGAATTAGGTGAGGAATTTGAAATAAGTTTGTTTTCTAACCTTGTCCTTTTCTTCCTCTTTATTCTAGGAGCTCCGGATTCGAGGCGGGCGTGGCAGAAGACTGGATGCTGGCTGCAGGCATGTAGGCGTGGCAGAAGACTGGATGCTGGCTGCAGGCACGGCGAGCGTCACGCTGCTGGATGCAGAATAACGCGAAGCATGTGCTGCTGTTCGCGTGTGGTTTAAATAGCCTCCAAAGTAGTTCCAGGTAAAAAGTTCCCTAGAGCCACGCCCGAGTAAAAAATAGTCCCTGTAACAAAATAATCCGATCCAGGCCTCATGTAGGCTTGGACTCTTTTGCAGCATGGTCTACATCAGGTAAGTAAAGTCTATGAGCCTGGCGCCTATGGCGCCAGGACTCATTTCTATGATGAGCCTGGCGCCTAAGGTGCCAGGACTGAACCCAGACAGCCCCTAGCCGGGGCTGCTGAGGTTTAAACAAATGTCTGGATGCCTGCTCCCGGAGCTGAGGGCCTTGGTCCTGATGCCTGGGGGTAGGCATCATGACAGTGTTCTTTAAACCCCTCTGAAGCATTGTTGCGACAAGACAGCACTGGTAAACCATTGATGCCTGTAGCCTTATTAAGGGTGGCGCTGGAACAGCTACACTATCCTGTGCATGTAACTAGGGAGAATCTTGCTGCAACTATTGCTGAGGAGTGGTTCGTACCAAATCTGTTAGAGCATGTTGCATTCTTTATGATAAATTGTATAATCTGTCAGAAATTCACGACTGAACATACACTGCGCACAGTTAGGGGGGTTATTCCGAGACCCAATGGCCCTTTTCAGCATTTGTATATCGACTATGTCGACATGATACAAATATGTAAGGGATATAGATACATGATTGTAGTGGTGTATCCCTTTTCAAGGTGGATTGAAACAGGTCTATGTATACACCCAGACTCCACCTGTGCAGCAACATTTTTTATGAGGGAATTCTTTCCTAGATTGGGAGTATGTGAAGTCATGAGGTCAGATAATGGTTCTCATTTTGTGAACCAGATATTTGAGCAGATAAGCTCTTTGCTTGGTATAAAGCACATGTTTTCTTTGGCTTATCATCCACAAGGAAGAAGTGGGATGAAGCCCGCTTCAACGGCCCATTCATTGTGGAAACCATCACGCCATCTGCAGTCAGAGTTCAAGGCAGACGTGCATGGACTTTCATAGGCAGCGTCAAAATTCATGCTGGAGAAACCCCACTGCCATCGCACCCATCGGAAGCAAGTACAGGCTTCGCGGAAGAACCACAGCACATGCAGACAAGGTCTATGGCGAGGAAGAAGAATGCAGACGCTGACAAGTGAAAGGTCATAGAGTTAATTGGACTTGGCTTTGTTCGGGACACTCTTTTAAGCCATTCATAAAGGAGTGAGAAAAGCTGATTCGAATGCTCTGTGCAGTCTTTGCAGAGCTGGGGAAAACATCTTTGTTTTTGAGCCACTGAGGAGCTTGATAGACTTTGGACTGAGGTATGCTAAAGCCTTGATAAGAAGAGAAAAATATGCCAAATTTTGATCATGGTTTTGACAATTGGAAAAGTGTACAGTATCCTGATTCCTTCCATACTGAGTTCCTGTTTGGATTTGCCTATGGTGTAACCCAATGACCACGTTCTGCGGATCATTCTTGCTTATTTCGAGTTCGTGGTGTGTGTTTTTCCTTTGTTTGTGGGGAGAACTAATCGCATTCCTGATTTCCTGCAAGATCCTAAAAATGGGCCAGTTATAAGAAGATTGCTTATAGTTATTGCTGAACAGATTTTGCAGTTGCCCGAGTACAGTGGGGAGAGCACAAATGCCCCTAACAACTGATGAATTGCACAGACTAGTTAGTGTGGTGTTCTTTCATTTGATTGAGGAGTACCCACATCTTGTTGGAAGGCACACAGATGTGCATATATTTCTAAGGGAACCAAGAATCACTGCAGACCTAAATGTGATCTTGGAAGGCATTATAGTCCAAGTGAGTCTGTATTCCGAGTGAACTCTGAGGTCAGAGTTAAACTTTCTTTCGAGGGACAGATCGAGAGACTGCTGGTCAAAGAAAGACTTGTTCTATGCTGAAAGAAATTCATCATGTCTTCTGGTCTGATGCAGATTCGAGGCATAGACTGGGAGCTGATATATGTGATTGAGCTTGTCTGGACAGTGAAGCAAATGAGAAACATTGTAAAAGGACACTTTATGCAGAAAAGTGTAAAGTACATTGGTGAAATCATTTTCTTCATGCTTAAGAAACGTCTACATTTCGTCCGATGAAACGACTTATGCAAGAAGAGCGTTGATGGTCTTGTCCTTGATCAGCCAGGACAAAGCGCTGAGTCAAGTCGACAGTTTTCAAGAAGCAGTACAGAATGTTGCAGTATTAAAGTTTGAGTTTTTACTTCCTTAGGCAATAAAGATGGGTGTAGCTAGTAGTAATGTATTCATGCCTGACCGAGAAAGACGTCCACGTTGTTCATAAAGTAGATGCTGCCTGCTTTCCTATTTGTGTATAATCTATTTTTGCATCCTGTTCATAATTGTATTGCTTTCACTCACAATACGAATGTCATATTACATTGACGTGCATAGAGCTAAGGCTCCCGTGAATCTTCCTGAGCAGAAAGAGGGTATGAACGTGGCAACTACTAGGCAGCCAAGACCTTATGTAGTCATTCCTGTTCCAAAGAAAGATGACACATTGTCCCAGTCTGATATAAATGGTACTGATAGTCGTTCACATGCAAAAAAGGTCTTAGAAGTAATTTTTGGACTCCAGAAACAGGCTTTACAGGGGAAACAAAGAAAAGAGTTGTTAGAAAGTGAGCCTATACAAGCAATGCATGCAAACACACCTGATCTTGTGACAAATGGCCCCAGGGTAGCCCCTAAAAGTAGGTTATGCATGGACATTTTGCAAGACATTTTTATGCCTAAAAGGTATGTTGAGAGAATGAAGCTTTCTGAACTTTCTCCTACTCAAGTTGTACAAATGAACGCTCTCTGACAACTGATAAATGTTCCTAGGATTGGTCCCATAAGAAAGAGCTATGCTGAAGTTCTTCATGAAATAATTATGGAAGGTCACAGGAGAAGAATGAGGTTTAAGAGAAGTACCAAAGAGGATGATTTTGAGCTGATTGATTAACTGGACAGTACAGCACATTTGGGGAATAACATCTGGTATCAGCATATGAAGGAAGTGGGAAGGAGAACCTCAAAGGAAGGATGCTTTGTGTGTATACTCCTGCCGTACAGTATGGGGAAGTCTGAGATCTTCGTAGCCATTGGAATAGATGTCCAGACAGCACATTGCCTGTCGCATGTAGCACTTTGCCAAACCAGAGGCCAGTTTGATGACTATATCAAATGGGCAACTGAAAGGACAGACCCAGATGAAGATGATTATGTACAAGATACAAAGACGAGAGACAGAGAACACACCAAGAATCATGTGATCAGATACGAAAAACCTGGAGAAAAAGGAGCTGGAATCAGATGGGAAGTGAACAAAAAACTTGACAGTACAAATAAAACTGAAGAAAGCATTCAACACTGGAATTATAGAGGCCAGATGCAGATCTGGGGATCAGTGTTATCACCAAATGGCTGGGAATAAGGAGTAGTTATCTGCAGAGCATGGATGGTGTATGATCGTCCTGAATCAACTGTATGGAAAGTACAAGTGCTGTGCAAACCACTTTGTCCGAGTCTCGCCAAGTTATTAACCTGGGTCGAAGACAGAGGGGGACCGTTCCAGATAGTTCCACTGTAAAGTGCAGAGTTGTGCTTCAGAAATAATGGCACAAGAAAAATGGGAAAGAATCAGAACTGCAGTCGGATCTTTGATGCACCAAGAATGAACATTGGCACAGCAGTGATAATGGATCACTATTGGGCGTGTGGAGCCATGGCATATATAAGGTTACCTGCAGATTGGGGAGGAATATGCTCCTTGGTGAATGTCAATGTTCCAGCGTTGGTAATTCCAATGAGTGATCTGAATCTTGACAGTTTCCCGAAAGCAGATGCTCACCTGAGAAAGAAGAGATCTGTGGAGCTGCTAAGAAGAATGAAGAGAGAGAACTATTTTTCAGCAAAATCAATAGAAGCCTTTGATGCCATTCCGTATGAGCACAGGCTGTTCAGCAAGACCTCATCAGTGTTCACGTTGATTTTTATGCCAAGAATACAGATTGGAGCAAATACAAAGTGGTGACAGATAACCAGATGGGAATTGCTACAGACGATCAACACGACTATCGAAGGATTCAACACAATTAGAGAAGAAATGTGAGCCATAAAACTAATGACTCTCCAGAATAGGTATGGCTTGGATATGATCACAGCTATGGATGGAGGTGTTTGTGCAAAAATTGGAGAATCATGTTGCACATTCATACCTTCTCATGATGACAAGAATGGAACCTTGACAGAGGCCATAAACATACTGACTACGCTCCATGGTCAGATGATAGACGAGGATGAAGACATTGCTGATGACAGCTGGTTTGGTTCAATCTGTTCTTGGATTCCACAATGGATGTCAGACATCTTCAAGTTTCATGGAGCTCTCATAGTAATGATATTTCTTGGATTCTGCGTGATGAAGCTGATAATCTCGCAATGGAGGAAGACAGCAAAGAAAGCAATAGGAATGAAGATCATGATCGATGTTGAGCAGGGATGGAAGGCCAAATAATTGACAGATGAAGAAATCAGAGACTATGCGAAGGCCAGTTTCCATGCACCTGAGGGAACAAAGTTCCTATACTCGAAGAATCATAAGAAATATGTGGGAAGATGGGTCTACTGCAGCCCAAATGGACAATGTCAACACATGACATGGACCAAAGATGAGCATGTCAAAACAGCAGGTTGCCTGCAGGGAGTCATACAGATATGGGTCCCAAAGAAGCTCTTTTTGAGAAGAGGATGGCTGGATGTAAAGGATGATTAAAGAGTGCTCGATGAATTGCCCAGAGGGGGGAATGTAGAGGAGGAACCAAGTACCCACACCTCAACCACTTCACCTATATCGCCTATCGCCATATAAACTGTATACCGAAATATGAGACATACACAGAGCAGTTGAATTGACAAAGGGCAGAGTATGAGAACCGTGCTGTACCTTTAAGAATCCACATACCTAAGAGAATTCTAGAAGCAAGATTCCCAATGAGGAAGTCATACATGTATTCAAGAAAGTATGACATTCGTTTAAATGAGATTCCTGAAGAAGCAGAGCAGATAAATGACAAAGATGAATGGTGACATCACACAGAGTTAAACTGACATGTATAGAAGAGATGCAGAGACCAGAGAATACATATATTCTATAAGGCATCAAGAAAGTATTGAGGATAAGTGACATCTTGGGATCAAGGTTGTGGGATATGTTGACCCACTCAGCTGTGCTATGCTAAATCACGTTGCTGCATTGGTGCAAGAAACAGCACAAAATGGCCGCGCTAACTCCTGTGCGCGCCAAAATCTCTAAACTGCGTTTTTGTAACAACCAGAGAATGGCTGCGCCACCCTGCCGCACACATTTCAGGTGGGGGGGTGGAACAGAGTACTCACTGCAGGAATGTGCCAGTGTGCTCTGCAACATTTAACATGGAGTGAAGTGAAAGAGGCAGCATCAGTTTGCTGAAAACCCAAAAATGCCTCTTTAAAATGACATCTTTCAACATTAAAAGTGCTCCTTAGCGCTAAATTAATCAATTTCTCATGAACCACTGTGATTAAAAGGGCCTTGCAATGCCCAGGATCATTCCTTGTGTCTCAGAGGAACCGGGCCACATTTGAATGACAGCTCCTGCCAAATGTATCCTTGAAAAATCAACCAGGGGCTTTGTTTTCATTTTACATGGGAAACACATCTATTTTCTTTGCAACAGTATCAAGAATCAGCTGTCCAGAGAAAGACACTAAATAGATGCCTGTAACTGTATCCAGCACTCAAGAAATGAACTATAGCTGCAGAAAGTGTATATTTGCTGGAGATGAAAACCGAATTTAAAGAAATAGTAAAATGTGCTTTTTCCTGACTAAAGGGGGTAAATCGCCTATTTAAAAGTACATCGTTGTGTAAAGGCTTGATTACTTAGAAATGTAAAAGGATTTGTTACTGTTAAAAATACACCCATAAACTGTTTTAATTCTATAGGTTTAAAGTCATGATTTAAAAGGAGAAAATCAAAGCTAAAACCCAGGCTGAGTTGGCAAACTATATTTAAAAAACACTTGCTCTGCCAGTTGCTAGACCTGAGAAAGGGTGACACCTCATGAACTTCTGGAACAGGAAAGGCTAATTTCAAGCTTGAAGGCTTTGAATACCCAAGACAAAGGGACTTCCCAAGTCGTCATCAGACATTCGTCTTTGCTCCAGGCTGGAACAATAGCAGGCTGAGACTCTCACCTGTCAAGTGTGAGTGGCTGTAAACTTCAATCAAGAGGGAAGCACCGCATCCTGCTTCAAAGAAATTGACATTTGCTTGCAGTTGGAAGAAAAGAAAAAAAACGGAATTAAGTGACAATAGACTTCCTTTTGTTTTTAAAAAGCCTATTTTGTAACTGAACTTTAAAGAAATTTAACTTTGCAGCAAGAGTAAGGAAAAATATGAAAAGTTTGTAGTTCTAAAGCTAATTTTATGCCCTTTCTTTGAAGACTTGGTAGAATTCATTACTGCATAAGGAACAGAAGTTGTAAGGAATAACAGATTGTGGGGAAAGTATTAATATTGCGATTATAACATTTTGTACACACATTCCAGGGGTAACTGCACATCTGTGTACAAAGTTGGGACATTTTAGGCCAAATCTTTCGTGGTTAAAATTGCCAAAATGTAGCAGAAAGGCAAAACCATGTCCCACAGACTTGGGGTTTGGATTGAAGTATGACCCACAAAATATGTAACCTGTGTATCTGATTTTCTCAGAGGTTATAAATGCATAAATATGTATTTGTGGAAAGTTAGATTTTGGTTCCAGTTGCTAGGGGAGGTTTTTAGTCATTGTAAAAATCCTCCCATAAACATGACATCCTTTTCTGTGATCCAATCAGCAAAGAGCAAGACGGAAACTATGCTCTTGCCCAATCCAAGCATTATGGGTGTGGGTAGTAAGCCTGTCCCTGCCATATACTGTAGTGATGTCATTTGGCATGATAAATAAGGGAACCTGACAGCACACAAAGACACACTGATTCCTGACTTTCTTCTTGATTTCCTGTGTGGCGTCCTGTTCCTGATTTCTTCATCCTGCTTGATCCTGATTCCAGATTTCATTGCAAAGCCAAGGTCTATGCATTGCTGAACTCCTTCTCAGCTAGGCCTCAAATTCTAAAAATCCCAACAAGGGAAGCATCCTGATCCTACCTGGCTTGCTACTACTAGCGGCATGCATGCTACAAACTCACCATCCCACTGATCTCCAGTCTCCAGGAACCAGAAGGGCCAGTCCAGTGCAGTCTGGTGACCAGAACGGCATAGATGATCCTGTCCTGCCCAAGTTGCCCAGCTGTCCTTGGTTAGACCCGATCAGTGCGATGACCAGAACCCTTGACGGTCCAAAATCCTAAATTAAAGTGGATTGTAATTATTAATAGGAATCATAGAAAACCATAGCATACTTGCCTTGCCTCATCCCAATCTCTAAACCATCCTATCCTTACCTTAATAACTTGTAACATTGTCAGAATCCTTATTGCCATCCTGTCTTGATTTATCTTGCTAAGCGCCATTTCTTTAGTCATTTTTATCTTGTGTAAATCCTAACGTATCACTCCTATTTCGAGTGGTCGGTCTGGTGCCGCCGGAACGGGCGCTGGGGATCTGGGGTTGAAGTCATGAATCGACTCCAGAGCTTACTGTGTCCCTCTTTGGTTTTCTAGTCTGCCTGCTCTAGCATAGAGTAAAAACTATAGTAAATATTGTGTTGTCCAAATTGAATTTGTTTTCTGTCTTCACTACCCGATTTTTCTAAAAATGCCTCTCATTCAACATTGCATGTCTTCCCCAGTTTAATAACCAAAGACTTCATTTCAACTCTGAATTATACCTAAGACCTGTAGCTACATCCCAACCCAAAAACCGCACTCAAAATCAGTATTTCACCTTTTTTTCTTAAAAACCGTTTGGTTAATTTTAGGCGGGAATCCACAATTTTGCAAAGTTTTACATGTGATTTTTATTCTAAATTCGTTTCAACCTTCCATTCAGATTCAAAGTGTTTACTTTTGCTCAAACTATAGCTCATGATTGTTAGTATCTTTCCAATGTTGCTTCCATACGGATTTGTACTGATTTAAGGATTTTTGCACACATTCATTGTTTTACCCAGCCATTTCCTAATTGTCATTTTAAAGTGTAAGATTTCAAATCCATTTTTCTCTCTTGTTTGGGGAGGGAAGGTTGGATTCAAATTCTGTTTTCCATTCCTTATTCCTGATTGCCTGCTGCTTCCTTATATCTATTTAGAATTGTTTATTTGTGGGTTGAGGAATATTGCAGGGGGAAATTGTAACTTAAGATGCAATCTTTCCAAACAAGCCGAAAGTGTTCTAGTCTCTGATGTTTTATATTTTTGTGTTGCTAAAGAGTGAATTTAAGTGCATTACATACCTTTTTATCTGTTATTGTCCCCACATTGGTGATGCCACTCCCTATTCAAAAGTATATGTTTGATTTGAATTTTAAATAAATAAATAAATATTGCCTTTACCAACCAGTCTGATTTCTGGTCCATCATGACCTGGGGTATTTGAGAAGGGGTGTGATATGAGTGGTATATCATTCAGAATATTGAAACTAGATATATAATAAAATAAGCATTTCAGCTGTGCGCTGCATTCTAGGCTGAGACCAGGGTGTATCGCCTGATTGAAATACTTAACAAGGTGAAGAAGCTTATGCCACAGAACTGATGAAGATATGAAGTTAGTTTACATGTGTACAGATGCAAGAAACGCAAGCAGCAAAGTAATCATGAGGCTAGCCTTATGCTTTATAGTGAATAGATTGCGGCACGCGCCAATATATACATATATGCAATTGATTAAGTAAAGGAGGGATGTTTCCACTACGCATTTTAGCAGTGCTGAACAGTAACGAGAAGGCCTCATTCTAGTGTGTTGCAGTTAAAAAGCAGTTGAATTAACTAAATGAATCTCAGAAGGCAAGGTTGGATGAGCCAAGAAGCCAAGGTCTTACCAAACTGGAGCAAACTGACATTGGATTCAAATCGTGTAAAAGAACAGAAGTCTTGTTCTGAAGGCATGGACAAAAACAAAAGACGTCAGAGGTCTATTAAGAATTAGTATTTTAAATGCACCTGAAGCTCGATTCCATGGTCTCTAGTCATGTGGGAGAATGAAGTTGGACGAACAAGGTGGTCACACATACGCACGAGGGCAGACCATGCTTTCACTCCCTGAATTTCTCAGAGCTAAGAACACTTTCAAGGCTGAATTTCAAAGGCCCTAATTGACACTAGACCATTGAGGTGATGATGGATTAGTATACTAATTAGTGGGATGCTGGTACTAAGACGAGCTCGCCAGCACCTGGATGTTCAGCCTGCCAGCTGTTAGATGTAGGTGGAAAAGTACTGACGAATGTTAGAAGCCAACCAATTATAGAGGACCACGTAATTAAGGGTCCTAAAGTTTTGTAGCCAATGGGACATCATACATTTAGTGACGTTCACAGTGGCCATTTTAAGTGGAGGTCTTAGTTGCCCCACCTGATGTTAAGTACCCTATCACTTTCATTCACTTTCATTCACTGACTCATGCTAGTATAGAACGTATACTTAGCTATTCACTGAGAGCCTATCATTATTGCGCATAGGTTTTTGTAGTTTGCCACGTAGGATGATGTTGGTAGTATGCAGGTTAACGTCATTGATGACTCATTTTGGGTATAAGAACCCAGCTTTTTTAAAATGCATTGAGTAAGAGGATTGAGCGGGTGGGTTGATGTTCATTGTACTCCCTGTTTTAGATCTTTGAAAATAAAACAGTTTTCCTTTTGCCAAATTACCTGAGTCATTTTGATTATTGATGCATCCCATCCATATCCAGGATATTGCTTCTCGCCTTATAGGGCTGGGGAACCCCCAGTTCATGGTCAATGGCAATGCTAATCCCTATGTCCACTCCCTGTCCCTCACTGTCCAAAACACACCCTTAGGGAACTCTTTGAGCTCACTCTGTCAGGCAGTAAGATCAAACTTCAGTCTGTTGAGAGTTAATGGCTTAGTTGCAGCTGTACATTTCTAACATTGTAATAAACCGTATAACGTTCTTACACGGATTGTCATTTTTCAGATGGGTTTTTTTCAGAATTATTTTTAAGGAAAAACTCATTGGAAAATATAGGGGGGTCAGAAAGGGCATATAAGGGGTGGGGGTGCTCATGAATCGATGCAAACAAATAGGGGAGTGGGAATTGGGGGGAACCCCCCAAAAAATATTTAGAAAAATAAATGTGATGATTTTTTTTCGTTAGCCACTTGATTATTATCTGTTCCTTGCACTGAAGTTCTGTTAAAAACAAGCATTGACAAAGGCAGCAGTTGGGGCTTATCTATAAGTATTAAATAGCCATTCTCCAAGCACTTCTATCATATGTCCAGGTGATTGGACTATTTTCCATCTTATGGCCAGGTAGTACCATAATATCAGTGCCTAGTAAATGCCTAGCATATGCCTAAAGAAAAGCCCAAACTGTTGGCTTGGCCAATGAGTGTTTTGTATTGTCGCTAGTTCATTAGTACTAGGATTGTTTTCGACCCCTATCATTTTCAAAAGATGATAGCATCCAGCACCAGATTCTAAAAATTATTCCAGCATCACTGCTACTCAGTCAACTGGGTATTTCATCTAGAGTTTGGAGAAGAGTAACTAGTGAAGTATTTTCCTGATTGTGGGGCCCGGTAGGTTGGATTTGGGTGGGACAAAAGCTAGTCTTCAGGTCTCCTGCCTGCAGAACTAGGAGCCGTTCAAAATGGGACAGGAAGTCGGTCCAAGCAGAAATAGGGAATAAAGAAACTCTCCTAACTTTACCCTCCATTGCCCTAAGCTTTACACCGGCTCAGTTGAGCGGCAGGTCTATATTGGGTTCTTGCCATGCCCAGGAGAAAGGAGAGTAGATTCCCATCCAAATGTTCCGGTTTGATAGAAAGGAATGCTTGGTGGATATCTGCTACTCCTTATTGAAGATGGGCTTTGAACTGTGGCTCCACTGCGAAAAAGGCCTGATCTGGGATGCTTGAAAGTTGGTTTGGCCAGCTAGTATTTTTATTTGGGATGACTATAGTGGTGTGGGGGATGGATCCTTCTTTGGCTGAAGCTGGACTCTTCTTGCCATTATAATGCAGAATTTTCCACTTTTCTCTACCATTTGTACCTGGGTTATAGTTACTATTTCCTGTTTTTAAAGGCCAGAAAGGGGAGTTGGGTTCCACAGAAGTATAGAGTCTACCTACCAGCTCAAGTGTGCAGGTCTCTTTTTGGGCATCATGACACTTTTTTGAATGAATGCTACGTTTAACTTGCATTATTTATTTTTTGGACCATATTACAAAATGCTACAAGTCTCTCTTTGGCTGCCACACATCCCAACCAGGGTCACAGATGAGAATAACAATCTGAAAAGAGATTGAATCCCTGTATCTGGGAGATCTGAGCTAAGTGAAGCTCTAATGAACTTGAACTCAACACTAGCCCCACTCAAAAAAGTGAGAGCTAGAAGTCACCCTTGAAAAAAATAACAGTTTCAGCAATGAAAGATATGAAAAAGATTGCTTAGTTCATCATTTGGAAAGAAATATCCCTGCACTAAAAACACCCTCAATTTTAAATGGTAAATATGACAACAGTTAAAGAAAGAATACCTACTGTTTATCCTATGCACTGCACTGCCCCGCCCCCTTCACCCTGCACTTTTCCCCTTCCACGATCTCAATGTCACCTGGCGTAGTAAGATCGTTGTCTCTGTCTTCCATCCGTTCCCCCTCCCTTGCCACCTCACGCCTTGAAACACGTGTGTATAGGCGTGTTATAATGCCATATCATATCATTTGAGCACAAGAGACACTGGGGCTCATTGTGGGTTTGCCGGTAAAACTGAGGTAATACGGGTCCGGCAGTGTTACTGTTACCAGCGGGGTTAGCAGCGGAATTACTGCTGTATGAGTTATCAAGTGCGTGCACACACCCATCAAGGAGGCACGGTGGAACCCCTGTATCTGGGAGAAGATGGCCAGCTCCATCCTCCACATGGAGGGTATTGCGGAGATAGGTAGCACAGGCAGTAAGAACACCTGACACCATGTACAGGTGAATGTAGTTTACATACATCCCACACCAGTGGTGCACAAAATGGGCATGGGAACGGTTCAACAAACAGCAATCACAGCAGAGGGCCAGTAAGCACACACACATGCTAGGGGAGGCTGGTGAATGTAGCAACGCACTTGCACTGTAGTGGAAACATTCATGCCTACACATGGACATGAGAAGCACCGATGTGTACCAAGATAGTCCATGTCAGTAAGTGAGGCCCCTTCGTACCAACAACAAGCCAACCTTGGCAGGCCAACAGACAATATCCACATGCATGCACTATGTACCCTGTGAGGAGCCAGGAATGAGATGCGGACACATCGAGGTCATAGCTTTGGTTATAAACTTTTGTTAAAAATAAAAGGGGGTAGAATAAACAATACAGACACCTGAACCTTCGAGTAAGCGAAGTCATGAGAACTACACTAAATGCCTGGGATGCCCAAACCAGAAAGGGAATCATGACCACCCCACTGGCTCCCTTCACACCTATTTGCAGGAATCCGCAGTTCCCACCAGGACAAGAGCCCAGCGCCTTCGAGAAGTGGGAAGGAGCAGGATGTAGGAAAATCTGGGAACTGTTCCAGGACAAAGAAATACGATCTTTTGTGGCCTGTAAAAATATGTGGAAGCTAGTAGAAGCAGACAGATACAAATACGAACAGTTAAAGCACTGGCTGTGTACACCAGAGGTTTTCCAGGTGGCCACAAGGGACCTCACACCCTTTGAGACGTATTTAATAACCAACCCAGGAGACAAAAAGCTGGTGTCAACGCTGTACAGCTTCATCTGCACACCAGAAGAGGAAATCAAATGGACATACATGAGAAGATGGGAAACCACACTAGGGGAGGAAATTACCAGGCAGCAATGGGAGGAACTGTGGTCAGGCATCCCCAAACTGTCAGGTTCAGGTTCAAACTCCCCCTTCTCCTCACCTGAGTCCGCTGAGGAACGATCCTTACGTACAGTTTCAGGCTTCTTAATGTCCTTCTTCCTATTCTTGGGTGTGTTATCCTTCGGTTTCCGACCCTTTCTTTCGTGTAAATAAGGTCTGGCCCCTCCAGAGGCCACCGTGACAGAGATGAGAAACTGCCCAGAGAGGCCCCCAGGAGGGCCAGCCTCGCCCCAGGGAAAAAGCCCGAAGGCAGAAAAAACCCTGGTATTGAAGTCTTGCAGAAGAAAGTAAATGTTGTTTCCAAATACTGCTGATGTGAAAGGTTCAATCACACAGAAGAATGTTATGAACAGAACAAGTACTGGAGCTGACAGGAAATGTAAAAGTATAAACTGTGGTAAAGATTTCCCCAATACCGAAGAAATACTAAGAAAAGCAGGAACGGCTAGTTGCCGGAAGCAAGTAAGAAAAATGAAATGGAAGTCGCGAAAGCTGTTCGCGTTCAGAATAGGAACACTGCCGCTTGATTGTTAAATAAAAGCGGCAGGGTTAGAATGGCAGGGCGCCGTGAGTGATAGTAAGGTGGAAGAAAGACAGGCGACAGAAGCAACAGAAACAAGGGTAGCGGTTAAACTGGAAGAAGTACGTACAAAAGGCAACAAAAGAATTGAAAACACAGATACCGAATGAGATGGACCCAGGAGGGTCCGGGATTCAAAGGAATAATCGTAAGATAAATGCACAGGAGTAGCACCGGAGTGCGAGCGAAGTAGCAAGAGAAACACAGATACAACGCACCGGCTGAAGGGGAGGAGTCGGAAGTTATAGTGCAGACCACCATATTGGATGAGGACTAGAGCTCTAACCAGAATAGAATTAATGCCGCCAGTAATCCCACGCCTTCCACCCACCGATCCTGACAGTATACCCCCTTCTCCTCGGGGGTCCCCCTGGTTTGCCCGGGTGGAAGTGGTGAAACCTCCTAACCAATCGGGGTGCATGAATATGGCTCACTGGTTCCCAGGATCTCTCATCCAACGGATAATCCTTCCAATGCACTAGGTATTGTAACTTACCCCGGCGGTACCTAGAATCAACCAAATAGTCCACCTCATATTCTTCAGGTGTTGATTTAACTTGAGCACGTACCCTGTGGACTGGTCTTTGGAAGGGATCCTCCTTGTATTCTTTGAGTAAGGAGACATGAAAAACCGGATGTACCTTCTTGAGGTAATCAGGGAGTTTGATCTTAAAAGCAACAGGATTAATCCTTTGGACAATGGGGAAAGGTCCGAGGAATCGGGGGGAAAATTTACCAGAATGGACCCACCTGGGCAGGAAACGGGTAGACAACCAGACCAATTGTCCCACCTGCCACGTAGGGTTGGGGCTTCTACTCTTGTCTGCCCACTTCTTTTGAGCCTGTTGACTGACCAGGTGTGCTCTTTTCGCAAGTTCATGTACCTCATGTAAGTCCTTCAGAACCCCGTCCACCGCAGGAATCTTGGTGGAAGGGGGACTGAGCCAGGGCAAATGTTGGGGATTATACCCATAGGTACAAAAAAAAGGACTCATCCGGATGGAAGTATGAATGGCATTGTTATAGGCAAACTCTGCTTGTGGGAGGAAGCGATACCAATTCTCCTGCTGGGGACTACAAAAACATCTTAGATACTGTTCCAGACTGGCATTCAATCTCTCGGTCTGTCCATTACTCTGAGGATGGTAACCCGAAGAAAGAGCCCTGTGTATTCCCAGTGACTGGCAAAGAGAAGCCCAAAATTTTGAAGTAAATTGAGGTCCTCGGTCTGAAACCACAGTCCGAGGCAACCCATGTAAGCGGACTATATCCCGAAGGAATACAGCTGCGGTCTCTGAGGCTGATGGAACCTGTTTGAAAGCGGAGAAGTGAGCCAACTTACTGAAAGAATCTACCGTTACCATGATCACCGACATGCCATCCGAAGGAGGGAGATCCACAATAAAATCAGTGGAAATATGTTCCCAGGGACGTTCAGGTAAGGCTTCTTGCTGTAGTAATCCTAGCGGTCTTCCCGTTCGATGTTTGTTGGAGGCACAAACCGAACAGGTAGAAACATACCGGCAAACATCGTTCCGCAGGGTAGGCCACCAAAAACCCCTGCGTAGCAAGTTATAAGTCTTCCTGACTCCTGGGTGTCCTGTTAAAGGGGAGTCGTGGCACCAAGACAGGACTAGAGTCTGAAGTTTCTTGGTGGGAATGAACAAGGCATCACCCTGATAATATAACCCATCCTTGCCTTGGACGATAGAGGATGGAGGATCTGAGCCAGTTTGATATTGAGGTATCAAATCTTGAAGAAAGGATAGAGTGGATGCAACAATCCTAAGCCCTGGGAAGACCAATTCGTGTCCCCTGTAGGTCCCAGAGCCTTCCCCTTGACTACGAGACAAGGCATCCGCCCTTAAATTTTCTGTACCCGGAATGTAGGTAATGTTAAAGTCGTATTGCAGGAAGAAATAGGCCCACCTGGCATGGCGTGCATTGGTGCATTCCATTTGTTGTAAGACCCTAAGATTACGATGGTCCGTTCTGATGTCAAAGCTGTGAGCGGCCCCTTGCAACAGATGACGCCACTCTTGACAGGCTAACTTGATTGCCAACAGTTCCCTTTCCAGTACTGAATAGTTGCGCTCACTAGTTGTAAGGGTCTTTGAAAAATAGGCCACAGGATGTTCCACTTCGTCCTCTGCTTTCTGTAGTAGAATAGCCCCAACCGCACCTACGGATGCATCCGTTTCCAATATGTATGGTTTAGTGGGATCTGGCTGGATAAGTATAGGTGCCTTAGAAAAGCATTCCTTGAGTGTTAGAAAGGCTCTTCTGGGTTCCTCATCAAAGACGAATTTTACACCCTTCTTCAACAGAGAGGTAAGCGGAAGTACAGTATTAGAAAATTTGGATATAAATCTCCGATAAAAGTTTGCTAAACCCAGGAAACTCTGTAGCTCCTTTATGTTGGTAGGTTCCTTCCAACCTCTGATAGCCTTGATCTTGATAGGGTCCATCTCTATACCCTCCTTAGATAGGATGAATCCTAAATAGGATACTGATGTAGCTTCAAATTGGCACTTTTCCGGTTTGATAAGCAGCTGATGGAACTTAAGGCGCTGCAACACCTGTACAACCAGTCTTCTGTGTTCAGAAAGCGTCTTGGAATATATCAAGATGTCATCAAGGTAAACCACCACTGTTATAAACAACATATCGGAAAACACCTTGTCCATGTATCTTTGGAATATCGCTGGAGCGTTTACAAGGCCAAACGGCATGACCCTATATTCATATAGACCAAATGGGGTGCGGAATGCCGTCTTCCACTCGTCTCCTTGTCGTATCCGTAATAGGTGATAGGCACCTCTTAGGTCGAGTTTAGTGAAATAGACTGATCCTTGTACGGCTTCTAATATATCCCTTATAAGTGGCATGGGATATCTGTCACGAATGGTAACTTTATTCAAGCCTCGATAGTCTATACAAGGACGTAACTCTACTGTATCCTTCTTAGGGATAAAGAATAACGAAGCCCCACAAGAAGACCTTGGTTCTCAGATAAGGCCATTCTGTAGATTTTCATTTAGGTATTCCCTAAGAGCCTTCCGTTCAAGAAGCGATAACGGATACATGCGTCCGAAGGGAACTATTGCTTCAGGTATCAAGTCGCTGCAACAGTCCTCTGCCCTATGAGGAGGCAGAATCTTGGGTATGGTATCCAGGAATACTTCAGAAAACGCCTGATATTGAAGAGGGATAGAAGAAATGATTCTGGAATTGTGGGTAGATCCTCCTTCTTCCGAACTGGCATTGGTGGTTTGGGTAATAGGTGGGTCCATACAGTTGGTCCTACAAAACAGCGAATCAAAGCACACCTTATTGTCAGTCCAGTTAATCTGCGGGTTATGCCTTCTTAACCACGGGATCCCTATAACCACAGGAAAATGAGCGGCTCTGATCTGATCAAACACCAAGATTTCTTCCTGGTGGCCCATCTCCATCTTAAGCGGGAAAGTCTCTAAGGTGATGGGTCCAGATGATAAAGGCCTGCCATCAACCCCTTCTACAGGAATAGGGGTTGACTTGAGTCTCGTGGCCACCTGGTGTTCCTTGGCCCATCTAAGGTCCATGAAATTGCCTGCTGCTCCGCAATCCAACATGGCTAATACCTCAATGGGAACCGAATCAGACAGCCACAGTTTCACCTTGAACACCATCAGACTGTTTTCTTCCGTGTTGTCTAAGGTTCTTGAGTTGCTGCAAGGGTATTTATCAAGTGCCCCGACACTTCCCTTGCAACAGAGCGGGGGCTGAAGTTTCCCTTCCGTCGAGGGGGTACCTCCGGGCAGTTTCTCAAAAAATGTTTGGAAGACCCACAGTACATACACAATCCTGTGTCCCGTCGTCTTCTTCGTTCATCTGGAGTCAGGGGACCTCGAGTGGCTCCTATCTGCATGGGTTCTTCTGCCCCGGTTGAGGTTCGTGTCTGAGGAGAAGGGGAAGGGAGACTCATGGTCTGAGGAGTTCCATAGGTTCGTCTTCTTTCTCTTCTTTCTTGTCGTCTTTCCTGTAGGCGGAAATCTATCTGGAGAGACAATGTTACCAAATCTCGGAAGGATGCTGGTCTGGCAACTCTAGCAAGCTCATCCTTGATTTCGTCGTGAAGACCTCGTCTGAAAATGGTCTGTTGGGCTGAATCTGGCCAGTCTGCCTTAGCTGCTAATCTCTGGAAGCGAGAAACGTAGGTTTGAAGATCCGAATTTCCTTGACAAACATCCAGAATGGCTTCCAAGGAAGAGTAGAAGACCTCAGGTCGGTCAAACCTTTCTTTGAACAGTTCCATAAAACGGTCATAATCATCTAGGGATGGGTCATTATTAGTAACCAGCGGTGTGACCCAGGATAATGCGTTTCCGGAAAGGTTTGCGATGATGAAACCGACCCTTGATCTGGCCGTTTCATACGCATGGGTCCTGAAGGCAAAGTACACCTTACATGCATCCAAAAAGTCCTTAAGCCCTCCAGGGTCCCCGTTGTACTTGCCGAAGGAGAGTGGCATAGTGGGCAAGTCACCATGATCCTCCCGACGTAAAACAACCTGTTGTCGGAGTGCAATATTCTCCGTTCTCAGGGCTTGAACCTCCACAGTTAAATTCTGCATAGCCGCAAACAGTTCTTGGTATTGCTCCAATGATGCCATAGTGGGAGTTGGGCGTTGTATGCTGTCAGGTTCAGGTTCAAACTCCCCCTTCTCCTCACCTGAGTCCTCTGAGGAACGATCCTTACGTACAGTTTCAGGCTTCTTAATGTCCTTCTTCCTATTCTTGGGTGTATTATCCTTCGGTTTCCGACCCTTTCTTTCGTGTAAATAAGGTCTGGCCCCTCCAGAGGCCACCGTGACAGAGATGAGAAACTGCCCAGAGAGGCCCCCAGGAGGGCCAGCCTCGCCCCAGGGAAAAAGCCCGAAGGCAGAAAAAACCCTGGTATTGAAGTCTTGCAGAAGAAAGTAAATGTTGTTTCCAAATACTGCTGATGTGAAAGGTTCAATCACACAGAAGAATGTTATGAACAGAACAAGTACTGGAGCTGACAGGAAATGTAAAAGTATAAATTGTGGTAAAGATTTCCCCAATACCGAAGAAATACTAAGAAAAGCAGGAACGGCTAGTTGCCGGAAGCAAGTAAGAAAAATGAAATGGAAGTCGCGAAAGCTGTTCGCGTTCAGAATAGGAACACTGCCGCTTGATTGTTAAATAAAAGCGGCAGGGTTAGAATGGCAGGGCGCCGTGAGTGATAGTAAGGTGGAAGAAAGACAGGCGACAGAAGCAACAGAAACAAGGGTAGCGGTTAAACTGGAAGAAGTACGTACAAAAGGCAACAAAAGAATTGAAAACACAGATACCGAATGAGATGGACCCAGGAGGGTCCGGGATTCAAAGGAATAATCGTAAGATAAATGCACAGGAGTAGCACCGGAGTGCGAGCGAAGTAGCAAGAGAAACACAGATACAACGCACCGGCTGAAGGGGAGGAGTCGGAAGTTATAGTGCAGACCACCATATTGGATGAGGACTAGAGCGCTAACCAGAATAGAATTAATGCCGCCAGTAATCCCACGCCTTCCACCCACCGATCCTGACACAAACTCACCAGGGCTGTCCAAACCAGAGAAATGTGGCTGAAAATAATTATCCAATGGCACTATACCCCAGAGAGACTTGGGACAATGTACCCGGAAGCGTCGAACCATTGTTGGAGGGGGTGCCAGGTCGTAGGAACCTGGAGACACATCTGGTGGGAGTGTCAGGGAGTGAAGAGCTTCTGGAAGGAAGTGCAAACGGAAATGACAAAAATATACCCAGAGGCGGGCCAAATGGGGGAGAGGGTGTGGTTAGGCGGATTCAAAGACCCCTATACCAAGAAACTTCGCAAAGCACAATGGAGGAGCTTTATGGGCCTGGTCATTGCGGCATGGGCAACAATAGCGCAAAGCTGGAAGAAACGAGACCCACCCCTGGCTTACACCTGGCTGCGAAAGGTGTGGTCCCAAATGACCATGGAAAAAATCACGAACCATCTCCAGGCCCAGAACGAGTCCTTCCCGAGGGAATGGGGTTCAGTGTTGGATTACCTGAAATCAGACTATATGGAACAATGGTGTCCACACAACATTAAAATATCGGACATGTATAGCACGTAAGAGTTCCCGAATAAGAATACACAGAGGACCAGACTCTTCCGGGGGGCGGGGAGGGAGGCGGGAGGATTGTTGGGGAGAACACTTGTGATGATGTTTATTGTTTGTTGAAAAATAATAAAAACATGTTTTAAAAAATAAAATAAAAGGGAGTTAGGAAATGCCTAGCTGTCGCTACCATAAAAGGTATTTCCCTACCTCAACCAAAAACGAAGGGTTTGTCCTCTGTCAAGATGTCTGAAGCAAAATGTCCTGTGTCCGAAATATATCCTAGCCCTCACACTCTACAAGTAACTCTAATGTGATAAGGATACTGTCTTTGGGCTTGAAAGTGCACAGATGTTCAAGATCAAATGAAAAATGTAACTCCAACACAAATGTACACTATTCCAGTGGATGGCTGCCTTCCCCCAGGTTTCTCTTCACCAACACAATGAATCAATTACACAACCAAAGTTCTTTATAGCCCAAGAGGATTACTCCCTCTTGGTGTCACAGCTCACTTCTGGGGAGCTGTCTCCCTTCCCAGGTCTCTTTAAAACACTTAGAAATTGCTAAGGGGGTCGTGGGGGGAGGGTCCTCTGGTCAACAAAACAACTTAGATTTGGCTTTGCCTGGTTTACTCCCTTGCCAGGACTTTCTCATGTGGCTTCTTTGCATACTTGCAAACTTGACTTTGGGGGTCATTACGACCGAGGCGTTAAGGGGTTAACCGTGCCGTAAAAGGTTGCGGTGCCGTTAACCCCTTAACGCCTTACTACGAGGTCCCTTTGCGGCTCCCGACCTTAACGCTGGTGTGGACCAGCCGTTAAGGTAGGGACCCTCAAAGGGACCTTGAAGGTAATTACGGTACCGCAATTTGCGGTTCCATAATTACCGCCTTCCCCTTTCCCAATGAGCCCTATGGGGTAAATGGGGAATTACCGCTCCGCCAACCTTGGAATGGGGTGGTAATTCCCCATTTCACCATGGCGGAATCAGTAACTTACCGGCGTTAACCATGGCGCTAATAGCGCCATTGGTTAACACCGGGGTTGTAATGAGGGCCTTTGTCTATTACACTTTCCTGCCAGAGCTTTTCTTATGTGGTTCCCATTGTGCACACTTGCACACTTGACTTTGCCTGGTATGCTCTCCTGCCAGGCTTTTTCTCATGTGATCCACTGTACACACTTGCACACTTGACTTTGCCTGGTATACTCTCCTGCCAGGGCTTTCCTCATGTGATTCACTTTACACACTTGCAAACTTGACTTTACCTTGCACTCACCTTGTTATTATGACGAAGACATTGGGTCTCAAATTTCCTTTCATTCACTTCACTTGCTTTCATCTGTCCTTGAGAATGTTTCTAGAGTGCCCAGGTGTCACAGTTTCCCTTCTCGGGACACACAGGCTTTCCCATGTGTTTTCCAACTCTTCCGCAGTAAATGGGTTGTAGTGTCCCAGGGTCACGCTTTCCTTTCACAGGTGGGTTGGCTTGCTTAGCTGCTCCCACATCCTTCACAGCTCCCACCTTACTGTGGAGCCCTTCTCCATGTTTGGGCAGCTTCGATACTGCTGCTCGGCTCCCGCGGCCATCAGGGAAACTTCCCTCTTCTTCCTGTCTCGGCTCTGATACGGCTAACCAGCATCTGCAGTCTTCCTTCCTTCATCGTCCCCCTGAGCTGGCTGGATCCACGGTCTGCTTTTTTGGCTCAGTTGTTCCTTGGTCCATACCGAGAGGGCAAAGCTTTCCCAGGCAGCGTCTCTGCTCTGCATGCTGGTTGGGATTTTTAAATGTCCCAGCACCTGTCATAGGTTTGCAAACACTAGAGCATGTGATGTGCTTCTCTGACTCATTTATCTTCATTATTCCATTTAGTCTCCTCGGCCCGTTATTTCTATGCATATGGGATTGATAGGCAGTTCTAGGTAGCTCATTCATGGAGTAGTAAAACATGTCATTAGAAGGTCTTGTGGTCTGTAGAAAGGGTTTACCACAGTATGCCATTAAGGCATGGGGAATGAAGGGAACATCACTATAAGGGAAAGGGGGATACCATGTCTCGTCCAATGATGTCAACTCCCCCTCATGAGGGTTGCCTCCCCCCATGTGATCCTCTCTCGCGTAGCCACCCCCAGAGTCAGGATAAGGTAGCAGCTGCCGTCCCCTGGCCACAGGAGGATAAGCCACCTCTGGGAAAGAAGTGATGACATCATCAGATTCATCACAACACCCTCTGCAGGCACTACAAACACCATGTACTAGCAGCACTTATTGGAGTGATACCACCCAAGCCAACCATAGGAAATATGCATCTCTGGGGCAAACACAATGTTGCATGTGTGTAATGCAAGCCGCAGACATGCTGCCAGATTACTAACAGCATGTCATTCTTTTCCCAACAGGAACACAGTTCACGGACAGTGACAAGGCCAGACCCTCCACAGCAGGCACAACATCTACCCCCACCTTTACAGAGGCCAGACCCCTTGCTAGCAGGAGCAGACAGCAGGGCAGGGCTTCTGGCCTGCCTCCACCTCCACTACCTCCACCAGCCACTGCTATGGACACACCAGCAGGTCCTCGGGATAACACAATCCCCATGGCAGCATTTAGTGACTGTTCCACCAGCCAGGCAGGTGACAAGCCACCACCACTATGCCACAGTCAGCACCTGTCATGGGACACAGTACTGCCGTCCCTCCTGTGTCCGGAAGATGCCAGGGTTCCAGCACACCCACCTTGCCATCATGGGCAGTGCAGCCACTGGACCATCATGGTAGGGCCCACGCGGTCAGCACAGATGAGGATGAGGGGGATTAGGTGGAGCACGGGATGGGAGGTGTATCTCCATGCTTCAACCCTGGCCCTCCACACAACCTACCACCTATGACGGTGCCCCAAGAGTGCATGCTTGAGTGCCATTGAAGAGCAGCAGGCTTCCATCGAGGATCTGGCGGACCATTAGTTGCAGGAGATGCAGGCCATGCATGAGTGCATGCAGGTCATGCATGAGTGCATGCTGGGTTACAGCTGCAGGATGGCCAGGTCACTCGGCCATGCCATCACCGCCATGACTGCAATGGGACAGAGGGTGCAGCAGCACACAGGGGCTACCTCCACCTCCACTGAGACCCTGCACCAATGCATGCAGCGTATCCTGCAGTTCATGCGGGCCCAGGAGTCAGAGGCCTCCACTTCTGTGACACCCACAGAGGGCTCCCTACCTGGTACCCCTAGGTGCCACTCACAGCACCTCCTAACTGGTAAGGACCTGATGAAGAGCCCTGTGCCTAAGAGTCACAGAAAGTGGCAGTTGGACAGTGCTGGTGAACTTAGGTTGTGTGTTTTTGGGAGGGTGTTTTGGTTGTGGGTTTTTTGCAGAGGATGTTTTGAGGGTGGCTTTTGGGGGAGGGTGTTTTGGCTGTGGGTTTTTGGAGGGGGTGCTTTGAGGGTGGCTTTTTGGGGAGGCTGTTTTGGCTGAGGGTTTTTGGGGTGAGTGTTTTGAGGGTGGATTTGGGGCGGAGGGATGATGTTATGGGGAAGGTTGTTAGACGTTACACGTTGCTACATAAAAATCATTTTCACTTGAAGCAATGACAAGACATTCCTTATTGTGTATAAGTGTTTAACACGCCAGAAAATTCTTTACAAAGGTGCAAGGGGAGTTCAATGTAATGGCTTTTCCCAAATAAATTTCAATCAGTTCCTGGCGAGCTAGGCATCCATTCCTGGCCTCTAAATGCTCAGTGTGCGCATGCATAACACTCGTATGCACTACGTAATCCTCCTCAGGGGGTGGCATGTCCAAATCCGGGGGATAGGGAATGTTCCTCTTAATGCAGATGTTGTGCAACATGCAAGCACAATCTGTCCCACATTGTCTGGCCTATACATAAGCGCACGCCCAGACCGGTGTAAACATCGGTAGCGAGCCTTCCACAGGCCAAAGGTGCGATCAACACACACACTAGTCCGGACATGTGCCCAGCTGTATGTCCTCTCCTGTGGCATATGGAGATTCCTCAGAGGAGTCATTAGCCATGGAAGCTGGGGGTATCCAGAGTCACATGCAAGGGGAAGAGAAATTGGTGTAAATCATGATGAACTGTGGATGCATTGCCTGTAACAGCAGCATCTCGAGAGACAGTCTGTGCATGTATGTCCCATGTGTCGTCGCACAACACTATTTCACATTCCAGTTCGTGCATGTGGAGTCAACTATTCATGGGAGGTTGGGGGGTTCAGTCTGCCTTGGTACTTCATGCACACAGCTCTCGACCAACACTCGTTGCTTTCATGGTCGAGGATTGATAGGGCAGCATGCCTTGGTGGGTGGTTTGGGCCTGTGCATTGCACCCATGCATGGTTCCAGATGGGAGTCTGGGTTACATGTGCAGGTCGTCTGTATGGATTCCATGATGGATTCATATACATGGTGACCTGAGTCAATGCCATGTCAAATGCTAGCTGCATGACCCTCAGTTGCAGTTCAGCAGAACGTCATTCCATGTATGGCAGTGTTCTTCAGACATTTACATAATGGACACCACAGGGACTCCATTGGTGTTTGTGGGCCCTACACCTAGTCGTTCCACACACACCCAGCTCACACCAAGGGTGACTGGGGGTGGACAGGCTATTCAGTATTTCAGAGTGTCAATGGAGCAAGTAATCACCTTGTGTATTGTTGTACTGTGTGATTTTACTTTGAATGGACGGTAATCTTGGTCATTGATTGTGTTGCTAACTGTCATCTTCACCATTTTCCCCTGGCTCCTGGGGTGCCCCCTAGACCTAGACCTACCTTGTGCACCCCCAGGTGGTCTGTAACCCCCCGCCCACTCTCTTTTTGCAGCCCATGCATGTTGTGAGATGTGTGATGTTGCATTCTGGTAACTGTAATCCAGTGTGTGTGGCTGGCCTGTTGGGGGAAGCATGGCTTGGGCCATCTACACCTGGATCAGGAGTCATGTACTACTCCTGTGGGTTGCAGCCTGTCATGTGTGGGGTGTGCAAGTGGGTCCTGCATTTACAGGGCATTGTCAGGGCATGCAATCTCTATGTCTGCCCCCCCCCCCACATTGCATGTCACTTGTACAGCAAGGTTTCTGTGATGGAACATGTACTCACCCAATATCGTGCCCCTAAATTGTATGCCGGCAGCACGCTGTTCTGCAGGACCATGGCACGGATGGGTTGATCCTGGGAAGCGGGCACAGCAGAGGGTGATGGTGAAGTCTGCATCACAGGTGACCTGGACATTGAGTGAATGGAAATGCTTCTGGTTCCTGTAGACCTCCTCTGATGCCTGGGGTGCCACCAACTCTATATGGGTATAGTCCAGGGCTGTTACCACATTAGGCATGTGTGCCATGGTGTAAAATCTTGCCTTTGTGGCATTCACCTTTGCCAGGGTTGTGAGAATAGAAATGTGCTGTCCCACATGGCGCAGGAGTGCGTCCAGCACCGCACACACGCTGCGAGATGCCATGCAGTTGGCTCACGGTGTGCTGGAACATGCCTGTGGCAAGGGAGTGCAGGACCAACACCAGCTTTTCCAGCAGTGGTATCGCTGCCCTGATTGCGATCCTGCTCCCTATGTCTTCCTGGATCTGGTTCAGCAGATCTGCAATAGTGTCCCTGTTGAGGTTGTACAGGGTGAGGATCGGGGTGCCAGGAAGGGTCCATAGTGAGGCCCTTACCCTGGGTATGGGCACCCGCCTTGCGTGGCATCTTCTTCTCGCCATCATCCTCCTCCTCTCCTCTGCTTCATGTTCCCTATGGTAGTCCTCCAGCCCCTGCAGATCTATGTTGGCCTGGAGCAGCTGCATGTGAATGCTGACAGAGACCAGTGGCAGCATGGTGGTGTAGGGTATGATATGATATGATATGGCATGTATAAAGCGCCTATACACAAGTGTTTCAAGGCGCGGCGCGGCGAGGCAAGGGAGGGGGAACAGAGGGAAGACAGCCAATGATCTTACTAGGCCAGATGTCATTCAGATCACTCAAGTGCATGGGAAGGTGGAAAGGGAAAAGTGCGGGGCGAAGGGGGAGGGGAAAGTGCAGTACATGGGATAGTAGAACAAATAAGATACATTTTTAAAAAAACAGCCAGCTGGTGGCAAGAGCAAGGTAAGTGCAGACATAAGTGCTGCTAGGGAGAAAGTAGGGATACAGAAAACAGTCCCCAGGTGCTGGGGTTGCCAGGCAGCAGTGCAGGTGTGCAACTAGCAGGGCCTGGGCCAGAGATCAGAAGGGTGGCCAGGTAACCAGTGCAGTTTCAGCCCGGAACTCAACAAGTGAGAGGCGGACAGAAAGCAGAAGCAAAGAGGAAGGTTTTAAGGTGCTTCCGGAACCAGAGATGTTCTCCTCAAGTTTCAGGGAGGCAGGGAGGCTGTTCCAGAGGGAGGCCCCAGCCGAATAGAGAGATCTACCACCAACTCGTTGCTTGGAGAAGCGACTGACCCTGAGGGAGTTGGAGGCGGATAGGCCAAGAGCTCGAGAAGGAAGATATTTAGGAAGAGAGAGTTGAAGGTATTGAGGCCCCAGGCCCCAGAAGGCCTTGTGGACAATGCAGAGGGTCTTGAACTTAATCCTCACAGCCACTGGGAGCCAGTGCAGAGATTTCAGTCCTGGAGAGATACAATCCCTGGGCTTGAGGCCAAGGACAAGTCTTGCAGTACTGTTTTGGATGAGTTGCAGAGGGCGGAGAGTAGAAGCAGGCAGATTTAGAAAGAGGCTATTGCAATAGTCCAGCCTAGAGAGAACCAGAGCTATGGAGACAGTGAGCTTCTGGGGGAAGGAGAGGAAAGAAAGAATACCTCTGACGAGGTGCAGCTGGTAGTGTGACTTCTTAAAGGCATCAGAGATGTGAGGAGAGAAGGAGAGTGTGGAGTCGAAGATGACCCCAAGATTTTTAGCCTTGCAGGTGGGAGCAGGAAGAGGGACAAGAGAGGCCGGCCAGAGAGTGGCAGGAAAGGAGGGAGCAAATGTGTCGATGAGGAGAATCTCGGTCTTACTGGCATTAAGGCAGAGATCATTGGCAGCACACCACTCCTGTATAGCAGATAGACAGTCAGAGATGAGTGAAGGAGAAGAGGTGGCTGAAGATAGCCAGAAAATGAGCTGAGTGTCATCCGCATAGCACTGGAAGTTGCGGCAGAGAGCAACAATGCAGTGGGCATGAAGTGCCAGGTATTGCTTGAACAACCAGGGAGAGAGGTTAGACCCCATGTAGAGATAGAGGAGAGGAAGGACCTGAGTTGGACCTGTGAGGGTCGATCAGAGAGAAAAGAGGCCAGCCACGCCAAGGCCTGACCGGTGATACCCAGGTTATCATGGAGATGGTTGAGTAGGATGGCATGGTTGATTGTATTTAAGGCAGAGGGGAGATCAAGCCAGATGAGGACACAGGGGGTGTTGGAATCAAGGTCTTCACGGATGTTCTGGAGAGCAGTTTCCATGCTTCTGGCCGCTCTGAGACCAGACTGATGATCATAAGACAACCCACAGATTCAGTGTGGAGATTGAGCTGGGAGATGGCCAGCTTTTCCAGGAGTTTGCCCAGGAAAGGAGTGATGGAGATTGGGTGACAGTTAGCCGGGCAGGACGGGTCAGCAGAGGGTTTCTTAAGAAGAGGGTGCACAAGGGAGTGCTTCAGGGGGATGGGAAGACCCCAGTGGCGATGGAGTGGTTGCAGAAGTCGGCCAGAGCAGGAGCCAGGGTGTCGATGTGGTCCTTGATAGCTTTGGAGGAACAGGGATGAACCTGTTTTGACGAGACTTTCATAGATCGGTCTTCGTCTGGGGAGAACGGGGAAAGGCAGAGAAGGAGGGAGGAGAAGAGGTGGCCAGAGGAGGAACAGGGAGTCGAGGGAGGAGAGGGAGAGGAAGAGAGAGAGGACATGATGTCCTGAGTTTTAGAGATGAAATGGGAAGTCAGAGCCATGCAGAGGGCCTGGGAAGGGACAGGAGAGGTAGAGACTGCAGCAGGATTGGCCACTTCCTTGCAGATTTTAAAGAGTTCGGCCGAGTTGTTAGATGCCGCAGACACGCAGGCTTGGATGAGAGCTCTCTTCTTGGTGCGGACAAAGAGCCGGTATTGCCTTTGGAGCAGGCGGCAGGCAAGTTTGTCAGAGGATGAACTAGAAGCACGCCATTTCCTCTCAGCCACCCTGCACTTGCGTTTGAGGGTGACGAGGTCTGAGTCGTACCAGGAGTTGCACTTGGCTTTGGACTTCAGGCGGATACTCATGACAGGGGCAAGTACATTGAGAGTATCAGATATCGCAGAGTGGAGCATGGAAAGGGCTGTCTCAGGGTCTGAGTCAGCCAGAGGGGGAGAGGGAGGTAAGAAAGTGGTTGTGAAAGCCTCAACTGACACGCGCTTCATGGGTCGGGTGACCGAGAAGGTGGGTGGCATGATGAAGTTAGCTTGGCCTGTGGGGTAGAGAGGGTGAGCTGGGAGGAGAGGAGAAAGTGATCACTCCAGGAGAGAGGAGTGGTGAGAGGGATAGAAAGGGGAAGGTCTGAAGAGATCAGAACATCCAGAGTGTGCCCTGCAGAGTGAGTCAGGCACTAGGGGAGAATAGAGAATGAGAGAGAGTTGCATAGGTTGTGAAAGAGTCCGGAGGAAGGACAAGAAGTATTCAGGGGATGATAAAGTCTCCAAGAAGGAGGAGTTGAGTGGTCGAGACCAGGAGGGAAGAGGAGAGGTCCGCCCATTAAGATCTGATCAGGTGGCCGATAGATAGTAGCCACAGTAAGTGAATGACTAGGAGAGAGAGCCTGCAGACAAGGCATTCAAAAGAGGAGTAGGCCTGCGTAGGGATGACAGAGTACCAGGAATCCACTCGGGGAAGATCAGGGCTACACCCACTCCGGTACGGTTGGAACTGGGCGCAGAGAGGATTTTGTAGCCATCAGCGAGGCGAGTGTCAAGGCTTGTGACAGAGCTGGCCGTGAACCATGTCGGTGAGACCGAGGACATCGAGGTCAAGTTCCTCCAGGATGCGGCAGATGTCAGAGGAGTGTTTGTCAGCAGAGCAAGAGTGAAGAGTGGCAATTTGAAGAAGGTTGCCACCCTTCAAAGACTTCCGGGGAGGGGTACAAATCAGAGGTGTAGAGGAGGCCCGAGGGGGGGCAGAAGAGGAAGGAGAAAGGGGCAAGGTAGCCAAGGAGGACACAGCAGGGGGAGGCAAGGACGCCATGGCTGGAAGAGAGGGGACAGCAGGAGAAGGAAGGAAATTGATGCGGCGCGGGAAGCGTCTATCAAAGAGGAGAAGAGTGGCCTGAGGGCCTTGGACCAAGATGATACCGTTCAAGTAAACATTAATGATGACCTTGGAGGAGTGGAAGGAGGCCAGGAGGGCCTCCCACCGGGTGCCACCATTAATGGGAGAAGAAGAGAGAGGAAAAAGCACAGAGACCATATGAAGAGTCCATAGGTCTTGCGAGGGAACGACAAATAGGATGTCGGGCAGGGTTTGCCTAGAGGAGGCACTGGTATAGGTGTCAGCAATAGGGAGGCCTGGGTTGGAGACCAGGATATCCTTTTTAAACTTCTTGCTGCCAGATTTAGTGAGTCTGGGGAAGGTGTGGCCTGTTTCGTCTCTTCATGTGTGCATTGGGTGCACCTGGGTGCCTTTGGTGCACCTGTGGCCTCATTTCCATCACCTGTATGCATGTACCCCATGTTTTCAGGTGTAGGCATCTCCTCCTTGATTTTGCCAGTATCGCTGGTAGAAAACAGCGGTGTTACTGCCATTTCCCATCTCGTAATCAGCCCATAATACTGTTTTGCCGATAATACCAGCACTGGTTGTTCTACCGTTGGATATTCCATTGCCAGTATTACTGGTACCGGTATTTCCGGAAATGGAAATAGCAGTGTTGGAAATACCAGCAATTGTATTGCCGCCAACTTGTACTTTGCCGGAACAGTAAAAGTGCTGGTAACTGGATTTACTACCACATTTACTGTTTACCAGCAAACTTATAATGAGACCGAATATCCCACCGGGTAAGGAAGTAAAAATATATGATGGATGCAAGAGACTGAAGCCCCTAATGAAGGGGACTTTAATTAGAAGCACACCAAGGATGGTATAATTCCTATAGAGTGGCATTCCTCAAGATTATGCGGTCAGACGTGCAGTGTTCCCAAGGGACATTTGAAGAATGGACTAGAGAAATGGACCTTAAGAAAGTGTCCTTGGGTGAGGCATGTGATGGGAAAAAGAAAGCATTTATTTATTTATTAAAATGTATAAAGCGCACAGCAGCCCAGGGGCATCGTGGCGCTGAGTCAGAACATATGCCAATGACATTGAGGGAAAGAAATTAAGCCAGAGGAGAGGAGATTGGCATCATGGACAAGTTGTTTGAAGAAAACGCATGCGTTGAAGTGAGCCTGAAGAAAAAAAGACCAGCCTGAAAAAAGGGTATGAAGGCTGTGGGAGGGTCCCCAACCTTTCTCTCATCTAAAGATGTCATTTGCATTGCCCACAGTAGCACCTGTGCCTGCAATCCATGCATGCGTGTTGTGTATGAGCCACATTGGAAGGCATAGGCAAATATGTCCTTTTCAAAATCCTCCATCCTCGGATGGTGCTGTCACAGCGGGGGTTTATGGAATTCATAATGAACTGCTGTGAGGTCACAGCAGAAGGGCGCCACATGTTCTGACCTCCTCATGGCCTCATGAGATCCGAGGGAAGCCGAGAAAGCCCAGCGCCCCAGTGAGATGACTGTGCAGCGCTCTGCCATGCCTCTCCCTTCTTGCCACCTGCGATGCTGCCCCGTGAGGATAGTGCAGGCAGTGGAAAAGGAGCGTGGGGGGTAGCAGCCTGCACAGAATTACAGATAGGTAGCTTGCATCCGTGCAGAGCATTTCACCTTATGCGTCTAAGGGACACACAAAGGGCTCTCATTATCTATCAATGTCTTTCAGAACTGCTCTGTGAGCTAAATCCCTGCAGTTGATAACTACCCATCGACAGTTCTATATGTAATCCATGGTGCCCAATATCACGTGTTAACCAATATGCCCAACTAGTTCTAGCCAAGGAAACAGGGCCAAAGGAAGGGGTCTATGACTCATCGGCTGCAGATAAGTCCTGACATGGGACCCACACAGCACTTTAGCTATGCACCTGCAGCTTTAAAGCACACCCGACTCTTGCGTTGCTGGTGTATTTGTGTAGGTCGCTCTCGTGTTGATCCTTTTCTGTGCACGCAATGCAGGTGAATAGAGAATTGAAATTGATGATTGATGCTCCCACCCGTGCACCGTGCACCGCACATCTGACACTTCCTCGTCAAGCAGCATTTCTGCCGCGTTTTGTGGCACAGCTAATCCTTCCTTAGGGATGCTGAGTGGTACACACTTCATGGCCCATTAAGCAGGATCACTACAGGGCTGAACCCAGCCCTTCCAAGGCTTTGCTTGCCTGGCCTTAGTGTTTGACATCAGCATACAATATATCTTCTCTGTGCAGCCCTTTAATTCTCTGTGTCAACATCAGGTGATTAGATAGAATGAAAACCAGCATGCAAGCTGTGATGGATCCTTTTCTGCCACTTACTTCTGTACTCCAGTAATCCTCGGATTGTGTCAATAGCCCTCACCCTGATGGGAGGATGGCTGTGTTGATCCTGGAGACGCCACTGTTTGTGTGACTTGGCCAATTAGATCGCCAGCTTGTGCGTTCATGGTTGCAGTGTGGTTCGGGAAGAACAATACACACAGGAGAGCTAAATGCAGGAATGAATGAAGGAAAAAGTACATACTAACAATGAGTAGATGCAGCCAGGAAAATGTGAATTATTAGAGGAATTAATGAATAATTGATACAATTATGTGTTGAATGAGATGGCCAAAAACAATGGGGTCGACTGAATGTTGACTCTAAATACCCTTTGTGAGGTGGAGAATGGCTCAACCCCCAGGTCCATTGCAGAACCTCGCCCACTCAACGGTAGGTATAGCAATGTAAAGTAGTCTTATATAACCTACCACTGCCATTTTTTCATGGTAGCGTTAAATGTGAATTGGGTTTGGAACCTCGCTTGTAATGGCGCTTGATATGGCAGTTGCAAAGAGGTATATAGTAGTACCTTAGTATACCTATCCAATAATTATTGGACACAGTTAGATCTTTCTGGTTCCTCTGATTTTATTGGTGCATTGTCCAGGTCACAAAGACTGACAAGTGTGGGCAGATACATTAGTTTACAATTGCATATTATCTATATGCTAGCTGTATGTCAAGAAATGCCAACACGTGTTTCCTTCTAGGGACTTTTTCAAGGCGTGGATGGGCAGGCCAGTTGGGTCCTGCGTGTGGGTAGCTGAATAGCTTTGTGTATGGGCATGTCTGGTAGGTCCTGGGGCGGGTAGCTGAGTAGCTTCTAAAGCCTGGCGGGCCCCAGTGACTACGTTGATTAGACATTAATAGAATAACAACAGTATAACAAATTGCTTAGCATCGCTGTACGAGTGTTTTGGCATCTGTAGTAGGAAGCTAAAAGTTTGAACACGCGTTTGCAAGAGCCGCGAACTACAATCCCCACAATTTTTGTAGTTCGCGACCGTACTTATTTACTCGTCAGGCGTGTAAGCACCAGCGCGTAGGGGCCGTTTTACTCCGGTTTTGCTCCGGGAGTGCTCTGCTCTGCCCTCCCTCTTTCTCCAGCCTCTTCCTCCCAGATAACTGTTTTTGTGTTTTTTTTTTCCTTCCATTTACAGTTAGGATGTTGGGTTCAAGCGAAGGGGAGAGGGAGAGATGTCAGGTAAAAGAAAGCCCAGGGGCTCAGGGACTTTCCAAGTTGGATATGAAAGAGAATCATGTCACACCCACTGGGCCGCGTCAGAGGCTGAAAGTGGGCCTGTTGAATACTCTGTCCATGATGAAACATGCAAATAATTTAAATGAACTGATCATGGAAAAACATATAGATATCTTTTGTGTAACTGAAACGTGGCTGAAAGGTCAGCTTCAGCTGTAGTGGCTGTGAATCCATTCTGTTGAAGTTAGTATTCACGCCTAACAACTGTCTTAACATAGTGGTTCTCTATAGGCCACCATCCTTTGTCTCAGAGTTCTCTAATGAGTTTAGCTTGCAATTTATTAATCTAAGATCCAGTAACGTATCCACTTTGGTAGTTGGCGATTTTAACTACTGGAGAGGGAACAGGAAAGATAAAGACGCCATTGCCCTGGAAAAAACACTAAACAATCTTGACTTTATGGTCATTAATAATGAACCTACAGCACCACAAGGGAAACAATTAGATTGGATCCTATCCTACAATTTGCAGACCAATACGATTGCCACTGAACCCTTTATTTGGAACGACCACTTTCTGGTCACTTTGGATATTGTCCTACAAACTCCAGTTAAATCCCCTACATTAAGGTTACTAGTAGAAACTTTAAAAACCTGAAGATTGATCAACTTCAGCCCTATCTAGATAAAATTCTAAAATCTTTTCAGGCCCAGGACAGTTGTGAGATTTTGCTAGATAAATATTTAATACAAATCCAGGAGCTTGTTGATCAGTTAGCGCCACTTAAAACCAAGATAACCCGGAAAGACAGTAATAATCAGAAATGGTTTAATACTGAGCTAGACTCTATCAAAAAAGAAAAAAGAGCACTTGAAAGAAAGTGGCAACAGGACAAATCCAAGGAAAATAAAGATAAATGGAAGTTAGTAAAAAGGAAATATAGAGATAATATAAGAATAGCTAAGGCAAATTCCTTTAACAAGGATATAGAAGCTGCAGCTAATTCTGCTAGTAAACTCTTTGAAATTTTGAAGAATATTGAGAAACTAAAGAATTGCACTCCACCATTTCTTCCGTCTAAGGAAGATTGCAACTCGGTACAAGATGCTTTTGCAGCCAAAATTGCAAAAGCAAGACAAAATATAATCAATGCCAGGAAAACCCTGAGACAGGAAACAAGGTTAAATAATGGTAATAAGGAGGAAGGGCTGGGGAATTTTAACTTTACCTCCATTACTGCAGCAGAATTAGTGGAAGTCATGGGACAAATGAAACCCACGTCATGCGCTGAAAACGTACGCCCTGCTAACATTATACTTGAAAACAAGGAACGGTTTGCACCTATTCTGATGAGAATTGTCAATGCCTCTTTTAAGGAGGGTATAGTACCTAAAGAAATAAAAAAGGTTACAATTGCACCCTTGGTAAAAAAAAAAAAAAAGTGGGCTTGGATCCAAAGGATCCAGGTAACCTTCGACCCATCACTAACTCGAATGTTATACTCAAAATAATGGACAGAATTGCTACATTGCAATTACAAGAATATGTAGAAAAACAGAAGGTTCTACACCAACAACAATCGGGCTTTAGGGCATCTCATATTCCCGAGACAGCCATGCTGGACCTCCAAAATCACATGTTGGGGCTGATGGATAAATGAAAAACTGGGATATTGATGCTCTTGGATCTCAGTGCTGCTTTTGATCTTGTTGATCATCAATTGCTAGTAGAGGCATTGAGAGACAATGTGGGCTGTTCCAAGGTAGCCTTAGAGTGGCTAGTATTCTTTCTTACAGACCGCCAACCGAAAGTGCATTGGGGGAATCATTTCTCTGACCCCATCGCAATCTTATTTGGAGTCCCTCAAGGTGTGAGTCTCTTACCTATGTTATTTAACATCTATATGCGTAGTCTGTGTGATATCCTGGTGAAAGCAGGAGTCTTCTTCACAAACTATGTGGATGACACGCAGCTGGTCATCGAATTAAAGGGTTCATACTCTGAGGATAGTGAGACTGTTTATAGTAAAATCAATGAATGGATGCAGAAGAGCTGGATGTGGCTTAATGACACTGAAACAGAACTTACGCTGTTCGGCCCTAGTCGTACACTTAGCAATTTGGGGAATGAGTATGAGACTTTTAAGATCAATGAAGCTAAAATACAGGTACCTAACCAGGTTAAAACCCTAGGAATGATGGTTAACTCCTCAATTAATGCTGAAGCACAGGTTAATTACCTGTATAACAACTCAGCCTACTACCAGCGGCTTATGAAGGCCATTAGCCCATACTTGGAGGAAGATAACATAGCTACAATAGGCAGGGCTATTGTTCTATCAAGATTGGATTATGGTAATGCCCTTTTGATTGGTGCAACGGCAAAAGATTTAGGGAGATGCCAAGTTATAGTAAATGATGCCGTGAAGATAGTGAAGAAACTAAGAAGAAGTGAACACATCTTAGCCATACACTGGCTTAGGGTTGAAGAGAGAATTAAGTTTAAAGCCATAACACTTGTTCATAAGTGTCTTTTTGGCAAAGCTCCCAGCTACCTAAAAAACGTTTGGAAAGGTATACCCCACAGAGACAGCTAAGATCTGAAGGCAAAGGATTACTCATAGTGCCTAGATACAAGTTGAAGAGAGGCCTGGGTAGATCATTTGTAGTGCTGGCGCCACAGCTGTAGAACAGTCTCCCTCAAGATCTTAGATTGGAAGAAAATCACTTAAAATTTAGGAAAAACTTGAAGACCCACCGGGTTAGGTGAGATATGACTCCTCTGGCTGTCTTTCCTTGGCATGGAACTTGGAACCAGTAGAGTTAAGGCCTTTGCCTTACTGTTATTGCTGTCTGTATAACTGTTTTGTGTTTGTCAAAGCGCCCTGATGCCCTCGGGCTGCCGGCGCTATATAAGCAGACATACATACATACATACAGGCAGCAGGAAGAACTGTTGTCAAACCTGAGAGAACAGATTGGCGTGGGGGTCCAATCTTTACTATAATCTCCTACCATTCTTAGTGTTACATGTGGACTGTGTAAAAAGAGAGGGGTAAGTGCTGGTAGGGGGATGCAGGGTGGTGGCAGATGCAAAAGCTGATGTGTTCTTGAGGAAAGGCCAGAGGTACCAGCGTCCGAGTGCTGGTATGGTTCTAGATGATGTGACATTGCTACTTGAATCTGGGTCTTAATGAGAGGGGATTGCCAGAGATCTGATCAATCCGAGCACTGGGAGACTGGGAAAGCCGGCGGCATGGGTGGGGAATGGGTGCTAGAGCTCCAGATGTGAGCGTTTGCACAGCTCCTTCAAGGCTGATGTTGCATTTGTAGGCATGAATTAAGCATATCTGAGGTGGTCTCTGTGTGTGTAAGTGTTAGGTGGTAGAACATTTAGAGGTGAGTGAGTTACTTAGGAAAAGAGGGACTTTGGGATTAATGAGGATTTCTATTATTGAGTCTTACATTTAGAGGTCCAGTCTGTTGCTGATCTGCGAGTTCGTTATTAAGTTGTGTTGCCTCAACTGGTGAGCAGAGTTCTCAATATCTTGGGTTCTATTTTAAGGCAAGAGATGGGTAGACCAACGCAATTGAGTACTATCTCCCGACTGTATAGATTTAGTCCTCTTTTGCTTTGCTTTAGTCACACCGAGTAGGAAGGGCATGCCCAGGCGTGGGTGCCGAGCCTGCTGGGCCGATCAACCCAAGCTACACCTCACTGATGATGCCCTATAAGGCATGTTTGGGGTTGCTTGTGGTCTTGTGCAGAAGGGTTGTGACCAAGCAGTTCAGCCTGGTCTGCCCCTTTTGGGTTGGCACTGATCCTAATTTGCATATGGTCTTTTCCCTTTCTCTAATGGTTTGCAGGTGATGAATGATGGTCTGGAGGGTTGTCCAGGCTTATACCAGTGGTTCAAATTAATTCTAAACCTTCTAGCCATCACCTGTTTTGTTTTTCTGTAGTCATCCTGAGTGGAACGGGTATGGGCAGCTGTGGGCCCCCAGCCTGCTTGTCCTAGAGACCCAGTCTACACACCATTCATGATGCCCAATGAGGCTGAAGCATGCCTGGGGTTGATTGTGGTCTCCTGCAGAAGGGATGTGACTACGCAGTTCGGGCTGGACTGCCCTTTTTGGGGCGGGATCAAGCCTGATTCGCATATGGTCTTTCCCCTTTTGGAATGGCTTAGCGGGCTGAAGAAGGATGGTCTGTAGATTTGCCCTGAGCTATGCCAGTGGTTCAGATTAATCCTAAAACTTCCAGCCATCACGTCCAATGCTCTCAATATGACCAAATAAGAACAACTGAGACAAAATGGGTAATATGGGTTCTGCCCAGAATCAAACAGTTTGTGTCACGCAGATGCTGTGATTACAACCATGTCCCTTCATTTGGCTGCCCTAACTACAGCTATTAAAATCTTTGACAAGAATACTTGGTTTAATAAACAAAAAAAAGTTTAATGACCGAGAATGGTAAACAAAAACGAGAAGATGTATTTAAATGAAACTGCTCATTGAAAACGAAACGGGTGCTTCAGAATGTGCGATGTTTGGTTCAGTGCCATGCCCCCTTCTTATTAAAGTGTATTGGGATATTTAAACTCTGTACAGAACTCCCCCACTATGCCAAGAAAAAGCTGTACAGAAGTGTTCTGTCAGTTGCCGTTCTGAGGCAAGGCCTGGGGGGTTGTTTACTTTAGCAAGTTGTGGACTGTTCTTATTAAAGGCGAAGCGTGAGATGGCAACAGAGGGAACAAAACGCGGTTACTGATTGACCTGGCTCTCTACCAGGTCTCCAAGGGAGCCCAGCCCTGATTGGAAGGCACAGATGGCATCTATTTTATGGAGAAGGAGCGGGACAGCCCCTAAAAGGGGGAGCTACAGGCCCAAGGAGAGTCAGGGGGACAAGAATCGGTTATGAGAACCCACCAGCAAACAAAGCTCGTGGAAGTATGGGAGGGAGGAGGGAGGGTAAAGTTAAAGGGTGTGGGAATTAGTGAGAGTTTAAGAGACGCAGAGGGTGCAGGCAGAAATAGCTAAGGGGGTGGCCGTGTAGGAAAGGATGGCAGAACTGGGGAGGGTCATGGGGAAAGGGGCCGTTAAACCAGAGGGCAGCGGGTTTGGGAAATGGTAGGAAAATAAGAGGGAGCTGAGTAGAAGGGCGGGGAGAGTTGGGGGCGAAAGCACGCAAGAGCGGCGAGGGGCAAATAGAAGCGTGGCCTGGGGGAAGGGAGGGCTATCCGGGAGCGGGGAACAGCATACGTGAGGGATTAGAGAATCGTAGAGAGGAGGAGAGTGAAAGGGCGGGCTGTGGTGAATGGGGGAGTACGAAGCTATAAAGCGGGAGAGACGCGTCGCTGGGCTGGTGGTAGCGCCGGGATTCTCTCCGTCTCTGAACGTTTGCCAGAAGAGGGCGTGCTCCTACCCTCTAGGGGCTGAAGCATAAGGGGACCCGGTGGCGACCCCATGGGCCCCGAGCTTGCGCGGAGTGGCATCGTACGGGACTTCGCCTCCAGCGCCTGAAGTTTGGTATCTCTCTGACCCTGTAAACGAGATGGGCAGCGAAGCGACAGATATTGCGTAAAGTACCCCCAGAGAGTACTTTTGAGGAGAGGGACCCAGCCGCCCTATCCTTTTTGCCGGGAAGTGAGGAAGGACCAGGGAAACAGCACACCTGCCTCCATTCCTGCTTTTTACCACATTAATTGAGGCGACACGTTTCATTGCCCACCCTGGCACGGGCACAAGCAAGCACGCGCTGACTTGCAACACATGTCCCCCTGACTAACCTACCTTCACCAGGCGGTGGTAATGGTCCAGTGTAACTGGGCACAGGCAATACTATATATGGTTAGGGGGGTAGTTTGTCCCCTTGCTTTTCACACAGCTTTAGATCTGGGCTTGACTCTATTGCACAAGTCTGCACTTTCCGAAACGTCTCTGGCTGCAGTTCTCTGATGGGGAAGGCGCTGGGCTGGGCTGCTGCACGGGTGAAGATGGACGCATGAAGTCTTGGGCAGGGAAGACAGCTCCGCGAGAGGTGAACATGCTGCAGAAGAGCCCCCCGCTGGGGGCTGCCTCCATCCTGCCCTGGCTTCTGTCCTCGGACCCAAGGGAGAGGTTGCAGGCGGTGGAGGGCCTACTTTGCGCCTTGCGACAGGACAGGGACCGGCTGCTCCAGACCCTGGTGGGGGATTCCAAGTGCCAGCTGTACCTGGAGGCGCTCGGTCGTTTGCTGGCTGCTCCCGATGTGAGGTGAGTGATAGGGACCTTAAAGGTAGCTGTCAAAATAGAGAGGGGAGGGTGGGAGTTACGGATGGACAGGTGGAAGGGTTCGAAATCTTAGCATGTCTAAAAAACGTGCGTATATTTGTGAAAGAGCGAAGCTGAGCAGTGAATCAGAGTGGCTGAGTAGTGAATGATGGCAGCTGAGCAGTGATCTAGTCAGGCTGAGCAGGGATCATGGCAGAAAGCAGTGATTGAGGCAGGCTGACCAGGGAATGAGGGAAGCTGAGCAGGGAATAAGGGAGGCTGAGCAGAGAATGAGGAAAGCTGAGCAGCGAATAAGAGAGGCTGAGCAGTGAATGAGTGACTGATGGCAGCGGAGCAGTGATTGAGGCAGGCCGAGCAGTGAATGATAGCGACTAAGCAGTGATTGAGGAGTGTTGAGCAGTGATTGAGGCAGGCTGAGCAGGGAATGAGGGAAGCTGAGCAGTGAATAAGGGAGGCTGAGCAGTGAATGAGTGATTGATGGCAGCTGAGCAGTGATTGAGGCAGGCCGAGCAGAGAGCATGGCAGCCTGAGCAGTGAATGAGGGAGGCTGAGCAGTGAATGATAGCAGCTAAGCCGTGATTGAGGAGTGCTGAGCAGGGATCATGGCGGACTGAGCAGTGAATGATGGCAGCTGAGCAGTGATTGAGACAGGCTGATCAGGGAGCATGGCCAGCTGAGCAGTGAATGTGGGAAGCTGAGCAGTGAATGAGTGCGGCTGAGCAGTGAATGAGAGAGGCTGAGCAGTGAATGATGGTAGCTGAGCTGTGATTCAGGCAGACTGAGCAGGGAGCATGGCATGCTGAGCAGTAAATGAGGCCGCTGAGCAAAGAGCTTGGCAGGTTAACGTTGAATGAGGTATTTTGGGCAGGGAGCCTGGCATGCTGATGAGTGATTGAGGGAGCCTGAGCGGTGAATGTGGGAGATTGAGCGACGACTGAGAGAGGCTGAGCAGTGATGGGGTCAGGGGCAGCAGAGATCATGGCTAGCTGAGCAGTGAATAATGGCAGCTGCACAGTGATTGAGGTAGGCTGTGCAGGGAGCATGGCAGGTTGTTCACTGAATAAGGGAGCCTGAGCAGTGAATGACAACAGCTAATCAGTTATCGAGGCATTCTGAGGAGGGGGCATGGAAAGCTGAGCAGTGAATGATGAAGGCTGAGCAAATAGCATGGCAGGCTAGCATCGAATGAGGTCTTTTGAGCAGTGATTGGGGCAGGCTGAGCAGTAATTGATCCAGGCTCAGCAGGGAGCACGGCAGGATGAGCAGTGAATGAGGGAGGGCGAGCAGTGAATGTGGGAGGCTGAGCAATGACTCGGAGAGGTTGATCAGTGACTGTGAGCGGGTGAGCAGTGGATGGCAGTGGATGGCAGTGGCTGAACAGTACATGACAGTGGCTAAGCAATGATTGAGGCAGGCTGATGAAGGGATCATGGCAGACCGAGCAGTGAAAGACGACCACTGCCCAGAGACTAAGGCAGGGTGCTCAGAGAGTATGCCAGGGAGAGGGGTGAATGAGCGATGATTGAGGCACACTGAACTAGGAGACTGGCAAACTGAATGGTGAATGATGGAGACTGAGCAGTTAATGAGCAGGCTGAGCTGTGCGTAAGGTGGGCTTATAAGTTAGTAAGGTGATTGTACTTGTTCACCTGTTGGAAATGGGTATCAGGTAATATTGTCCCCATATATATGGTCGCCGTACATAATATTGCCGGGAAAAGGTCGTGGCCATATTATATGGGTGACCATATATATGGGGACAGGGGCAGCCAAAAAAAAACATTTAAAAAAAAGGATTTGGGGGTTGCAGGGCTGTCCCTCGCATGTTCCATGCAATAATGTCCCCACAAAAAAAGTCCATTTTTCAGCGATATTTTTGTGGGGACATTATTACATGGAACCTGGAAATGTGAGTAGCATGACATCTGCAGTGGAATGCTACTCATATATGAAAGTATGCACACTTTCATATGAAACCTCTGTTTTGGTGAATATTTCAGTACTTTATTGTGGGTGCCAAAGGTCATCCTGGGATGTGGGATCCCTTGAAACCTCTGTTTTGGTGAATATTTCAGTACTTTATTGTGGGTGCCAAAGGTCATCCTGGGATGTGGGATCCCTTGAAACCTCTGTTTTGGTGAATATTTCAGTACTTTATTGTGGGTGCCAAAGGTCATCCTGGGATGTGGGATCCCTTGAAACCTCTGTTTTGGTGAATATTTCAGTACTTTATTGTGGGTGCCAAAGGTCATCCTGGGATGTGGGATCCCTTGAAACCTCTGTTTTGGTGAATATTTCAGTACTTTATTGTGGGTGCCAAAGGTCATCCTGGGATGTGGGATCCCTTGAAACCTCTGTTTTGGTGAATATTTCAGTACTTTATTGTGGGTGCCAAAGGTCATCCTGGGATGTGGGATCCCTTGGCTACAAACCAAGCAGGGCCGGCTGAAGATGTGTCAGGGATCTTGGGGCCCGTTTCAACATGATGTTTGGGGGTCCCCCTGCCTAGAGCAGGGAGAACAGTATCAGGCTCCCTGGGGTGCATACATTGTAATGGCTAGACAGAAATCCAGCTGTGGGGTTGCTCGCTGTGGCTTTTCACAGGACGGGCAACTAGCTGGGAGCTGAAACGCCAAGGGCCAGACCTCAAACCTTTCTGTGGCGCAAGTGAGGGGATGTTGCTAGCGCATCTCCTCACTTGCGCCAAAAATGGAGCAGCCCAATTCACAAAGGACATTCGAATGAGCGCATCTCAGATTTGCTCATTCAAATGCCCTTTCCCACTGCTTTGCACATTTGTGCAAAGAATGGGTCAATTTTATGCATTTAAAAGCGCACGCAGGATTCAGAAATAAGATGAGCTTTTAAATGCGCAGAAATTAAGGTCTTCCTCTGTGCCTGTTCCATTTCTGACCCTGTCGTGATTTGTTTTTGATGTGTGACACCCGCGGTTCCGTCCCCCAAACGGGGATGGAATGTGTTTTTCTTTTCCCTGGCATTCCACAGGCCGGGCCCTTTAATAGCCCATCTCAGTGAAATGCTTTCCTGGCAAACACATGGTTGCTGGGAGCCTGTCATACGTTGGGGTCTGGGGTGCAAGGGGGATGCATAGCGCATCTTTGCGCTATTGTCCAGACCCTCTTGGAATGCTCAGGCCATCTTTGAGAATAAGGGGACCTGCGCATTTCAGCAGTGAGTGCAAATGAAGAAGTGCCTTCTCTGCGCTACTTTCATTTGCGATCACAATATGTCCACTGAAAAGCTACTAATCCGTCTTTGTTAGCAAGGGGTTCATTTACACAAAACTGGAGTAAAAAGGGAACGAGGTGATAAGAGTGTAGCTGGATACCCTAGAGGTCTGGGGTAGGCCACGGCTTGAAGGGCTTGCGCAAATGCAGCTGGTAACGTGCTCACGGCAGCGCACACATTTAGGGCCTGATTCATGGAATATTTGCCTGGTTCAAAGTTACTTTGCACTGCTGAAAAGTGACTTTGCACTGCCGACACAAACCCTGATTCATGGAACCGTACAAAGTGTATTTTTGCTCGGCAAAGTCATTTTGTACTGCAAAAATGACTATGCACTGACTTTACCCGGACTTTGCAGAGCAAAAATACACTTTGCACGATTCCATGAATCAGGGTTTGTGTCGGCAGTGCAAAGTCACTTTCATCCAGGCAAATATTCCATTAATCAGGCCCTTAAAGTCCAGAATGAAAGAAGTATGCTGCAGTTTCCAAACACTGCCAACTGCCAACACGGGGCAGAACTCAGGACTCATTTCAACTGAAAAGTTTGACATGGCCTAACGCAGTCCCTGAAACCAAGGTGACACATATTTTCTTCTACTGTCAATGAGGTGAATGTGGAAGAAAAGCCAGAGAAAAGGGGCATTTGCCACCTCATTCTGCATCCGCCCAATTCCAATACTAATTCTGCAAACTCTGAAACATAGCTCTCACACAGCGTTCCTGTTCCACGTAAGGGAACGTTCAAGCAACTGGCCTGCAGAGGTTAGTATTCTGATGCACGCAGAGTGGGTGGCTTTCTGCAGACTGGTCCACTTTCCTTGCACCAGGAGCAAACATTGGCAATGTCAACAGTTTGGGCTTTTGTGTAGTCGTGGGAAAGGCATTTACCAGGCACTGAAGTAGTGGTACTAACTGGCCATCAATGGTAGCAGCTCAAAAGGGTGCAATACATGTGCATATAATAACAGTGCCTGGCGAATGCCCAATATTTATACACAAGCCAAACGTGTTGTTGTTGCCAATCCGTGTTGTTAACAGGATTTCAATGAAGACACCTTAATGCTTATAGAGTGGTTGAAGACAGACGTGTTTAAGACATTTTTATTACACCAGAAGTACATCTACCGCTCCAAATACATCATTAACTGTCAGAAGACTGCTTTGAGAAATCACTTGCAGGCACTTCGAGCACATTGTATGATGGTAAGGCTTGAAAAAGCTAGCTCAGAGACATCCCAGGAGGATGTATTTTGGGCGGGCAGGGGCAGGCAGTGGGTGGGAATGGCTATAGGAATTAGCATGGCTATAGACAATCAATCGGTGGGTAAATGGTCAACTAAGACCTGCAATCTTGTTGTCCCTCTGCATATGCCATTTTTGCCTAGCTGTACTTTAGTGCAACAGTTTCGGCTTCAAATAGCCAAAACTAAAAAGCAGGTGCAGTGTATGGAAATCAGTGGACCATGATGGACGCATGATTGGCTTGGAAGCCGTCATTTCCTATCTCCAGTGTGCACGTGCGAACATGGTGGACATCACTCTCTATTCATCACATGCATCGCTGATGGAAGGCACATACATGCATTTCCATGCGTAAGCTGTGGATCCTCAAAGCCATGGCGGTGAAGCCCGAGTGCACGCATGCGTAAGCGTGCTCCTTCACCCTCATTCACCAGGGCCACGAGAAGGAGGCCCTTCAGCGGAGGCAAGCTTTTGGCACATTTGTACGATTCATATGAATGGTTAATTAATTCACGAAATTATCATATATGTTGTCATGTGTCAAAGATGTTGGCAAGAGTGGCAATCAGGAAATTCATTAGGATTTCAAATCCTATTCTTTAAGGCCATCAAGAGCTGGCTGTGTAGTTTTTATTATCTTTTTAATTGTATTTATTGGTGATAGCAGAGACGTAATGGGAGTGGGGGTGGGGGGTGGACAATGTAGAAACGACAAAGTATGCTGGTAGTATTCACATTGCTGGGTGCCTTATAGTTCAGAGAATTGATGGAGACAAAAATACTGGGGCGGTATCAATGATGGGTAAGAACAATGCAGGACATGGCGGGACGTACATATTGCACCTTACACGTGTTTCAAGAGCCACGCCCTCCACTTGTCCGCTGATCTCAGTCGGGTAGGTGTTTATTTATTTTTTTCCAAATCTTTTGGGTTCACACATTATTCTCTCTGTAGCATCATTTTGCCCTGAATCGTGCTGCATTGTTAGATTTCCCGGCCTGGTTTCCCTTTGTCCTGCCCTCCTTGACCAGAACGCCCTTCTTCATGTGCCCTACCAGGGCAGCCTTGCCCAGGCAGTCAGTGAGGTCTACAGCAAAAGACAGTTCTGTTTCTGGGCGGCTCCTGTTCCCTGTTCACCCGTGGAATTCTCCATTCACTCACATTTGGAGGGTGTCACACTCCTTGGACCTATTTTGACCCCCACAAGACCAATGCTACCCATAGGCTTCAATAGGAACAACCTCACAAGAAGACTCGATAACCTGCCCAAAATAGTTCATTTCCGTAGACATTAATTGGATCAACCACCAAAAACCACTGACTTCACAAGACTTGTGGAGTCAACAGGTTGAGAGGTATTTAGTGATACGTTTGAAAGTGTCTTCCTGCGTGGAAAGCCCTTTTCCGGTGATCGATGTATTGATGTGTGGTACTGTGTGCGATATGGGGTAACCCTTGTGTGCTGCGTGTGTCAGCGTGAACCCATGCCAGAGAGGGCTATGCCAGCATTCGTTTTGCTGGCCAGCAGTTGCTGGAGGCGCGCCCCTTGAGCGGGGCTCTGCCAAGCTTAGGGAAGCTGGAGGCGCGCCAGGGCTGCTCCATCGGCCTTTGTTTACATGGGGGCCATGGCAATGGCGGCCACCGCTGAACTTCGCTCAGCCCAGGGCTGTGTTTACAATGGACCACGCTGCGGAATCGCTCCACGGGGAGCGTCTGTCACTAAAGGCACAGCTTCCTTTTTTATTTTATTTTACGGGAAGCACGACCCCCTTTGTAAATGGTCTTTTAATTTATCTTTTGGGGTATTTGTGATTGTAGCTAAGCAGTGAACGAGGTCGGGTGGGTTCAGGCGTGAGATTCCTGCACTGGAAGTGTACGCCTTGTCTGCGTCTCACTTGACTGTACATTAAAGGCCTCGAGCGCTGAGATAAGAGGCGCAGAAGGCAACAAAATGTGAGCAAACGAAGTCGCATGAAGCACCAACGTACACGAATGATAATTGCAAACCAGCACTCCAACTGACGCAGAAAGAAACATTCAAAACGCCAACTTTCGATAATCTGGCCCATGACAAGCTTTTACACAGGAAAAAACTGGAGACTTTACGACTTGTCTCACCCTGAGATTTGTTAGTGAGTGACGTTACTTCAGCGCTGGCTCAAGGTGCGCTCAGAGGTAGCGGCCGCAAAAGAGAGCTGAGGGCGCGTTGCCTCCAGCTTAGTGTCATGTAAATAGCGCCTATTAAAGAACCAGGCGCTCTTTACATGACAGTGAGCTGGAGGCAAAGGGCCCTTACACACACTTTACAGAACTGAGTCCCCTGGTGTTATGCATTTGTAGTGGGCGGGGCGGGGGTGATAGGGGCGCGCACATTTCGCACAGGGCACCAGCAGACCTGGGGCCGGCACTGCTTTGTAGAAATGAGGTGCAGCAGTCCGAGCCGAGCAAAGACAAGCATTATATCCCCACAAACACGGCAACCCACAAAATATCCTGATGCTTATCCAGTCCTTTTTTCTCCTTTGCATTCTGGAATGTGTAATTCGGGATTTATAGTAAGGAAAAACAACCATTCGAAACACTAAATACAAAGAAAAAAGACAGGACTGGCTGACTATATCTAGAATAGCATGGGTTTTCATGGGATGCAAGTTGAATTTATTTATTGGTATTTTGCATCAATTAGTTTAGTTTTATTAGTTGGTGACATGGTTTACGCATAACTATGCAATATGGTATATAGTTGGCTATTTGTGAAGCACAACATTATGCCGCAAAAGAAGCAGCATAGCATGGGATCTTAATGCCTTAATGCACCAAGACAAGTTAAGGTTGAAGATTATCTAGGTAAAAGAAGAGTTTTCAAATTGCTTTCAAATTCAAGATGGTCTCCAAGAAGACGCAAACCAGACCAAAGTAAATTCTCCAGCTTCCAGTCCTCAACGGCAAAAGAGTGGCCGCCCCATCTTTGGAATTTGAACGTAGGGATCACCTGTTGTCATGCGCCCTTTTTTCGTCAAGCATTGGGACCGATGGAAATTGAGCCGCCATTACTTGTCCCGTTACGTTTGACGTGTTCCTGGACTGCGGTCTAGACTTTTTCAACATGGCCGCCCACAGCTTATCTGTGCACAGTTGCCGCCGGCTCGCCGCATTGCAACTGTGTGTGTTTCTCTCCCTTGCTGTTGCCACGCTCCTGGTTATTTCCCTTGGCTTTGCTGAGCCCTGCTTTCCCTCGGGCCCTTGCCCCCCGCTCTCTCAGCTCCTTCTTTTTCGCCTTCCCTTTCTGCTCGCTTCTCCTCTGGACCGCCCCGCGGTTTGGTCTGTTATCGCTCGCTTTCTCTCCTCTCCTCTTTCCGAGAGGCTTCAGTGTTTTCTCCTCGGCCTCTCGCTCCTCTCTTCTGTCTTTGCTCTCTGTTTCTCCTTCGCCAGTGTTCCCCCTCTTCCACAAGGACTCTCTCCTCTACTTCTGGGCCGCGACGGACATTTTCTTACCTGCACGGAGTTCCGTGTCTCGTTTTTGGATCACTGGCGCCCTTTCCGAGTACATCTCTGCTGCAGGAGGTTTCCTTTTTTTTGCCTAAGTGGCTTTTTCCCCTTTTTTTTGGCTGTCACGGTCCCGGGGCCCCTGGTTTCCGGAAATCCTCCGCAACCAGTGTGGCATCATTCCGTGGCAGACCGTATCTTCTAAAAAAGAAATCGTCAGCCAAAGAAAGAAGAAAGAAGACTTCAAAAGATATCTCTTCAGGTCAGGAGGAGGGGGAGGTAACAGAACTAGAAAGTGATTTGGACATTACTGACAAACCCTCAATTTGTGACAGTTTGCAACGCCAAACACCAACCAAGATGGCTACACCTGAACAACTTCAAGAATTAGTTACTGCAGTTCAATCCCTGAACGTGGAAGTCCGGAATCTCAATCAGGAAGTACAGAACCTTAAGGTTGAGAACAATGTACTCCGACAATTTGTGTCTACCAGGGAGACACGTTCTGATCTCCCTTCACTCCCTGTGTCTCTGGGCAGATTTGATGGCACACCCAAATCACTCAAAGAATTTATTGAAGCTTGTAATGTGTACTTTGCCCTTCGACCTACTGCATATTCGACAGGTCTGAGCAAGGTAGGGTTTGCGGTTTCCAACATGACCGGAAACGCTTTGGCCTGGGCCAACCCACTGGTTACTGGAAATGATCAGGTATTGCAAGATTGGGAAGCCTTTCTTACTAAACTAAGGCAGACCTTTGAAAGACCTGCAATAACCTACATGGCATGTGAGGAGCTTTTGGATGTACTCCAAAGTCAGCTGGATCTTTTGTCCTACATCACCAAGTTTAAAAGACTAGCGGCTGAATCCACTTGGTCAGAGCAAGCACAATTTACCATATTTCGCAGAGGTCTCCAGGAGGAACTGAAGGATGAACTGGCAAGTGTTCCGCGGCCTGCCTCTTTCTCAGAGCTTGTGTCAGTAGTTCTTCAGATGGAGCACCAAATTAATGAACGCAGGCAAGAGAGGAAGAAAGGCAAGGGAACAACAAGTTATCCTGCCCCCATCCCTCCTCACTCACCTTCACCGACTACCATGAGCAAGGAAGAGCCAATGCAAATTGGAACCATGAGAGCCCCACTAACTCCGGAAGAGCGGAAGAGACGTAGAGACTTGGGTCTCTGCATGTATTGTGAATCCTCTTCACATCTGCTTCGGAATTGTCCTGAAGTCCCTCCAAGGCGGACGGGAAACGGGGCGCCTCGAACCTAGGGGGGACAACGGTTCGAGGATTTACTGAAAGTCCCTATGTTTCGTTATCCATCACACCTTCTACACAGTCAGAGGATACTCGTTTGATGGTGGTTACTCTACACTTATCTTGGAGGGATAAGTCAGTGGAAACCCTCGCTCTTATAGATTGCGGAGCAGCGGGCAATTTTGTTGTCACCTTGTGGGTAGAAAGGATGGGGATCCGACGCATTCTTAACCAGGAAGATCTCAAGGTAGAGGGGGTTGATGGGACTCCTCTTTGTTCAGGTCCCATTACCCATTCCAGGGAACCAATCAGCCTTACCATCCAACAGCATAAGGAGGATATCTCTTTCAAGATTATTCGGGCCGCTCATTTCCACATCATTCTGGGCATCGCTTGGCTTTGCCTACACAATCCCACGATAGACTGGTCTAAAAACACCCTCAGTTTTCTGTCTCCCCATTGCCAACATTCCTGCTTACAATCTGCCAGTTACCTTCCAGCGATTCTACAGGCGGTTGAAGCCCAACCACGAACTATACACTTGATTCCCCCTCAGTTTCAGGTATATCGTCAAGTCTTCATGGAAAAGGCTGACCACGATCTTCCACCACACCGTCCTGAAGACTGTGCTATCGATTTAGTACCTGATGCCTTAGTTCCTTTTGGCAGAATGTTTTCTCTTTCTCTAAAAGAAAAGGAAGTGCTCCGGAAATACTTGGACGCCAACCTAACCAACGGCCTTATTCAACCCTCAAAATCTTCAGCCGGCGCCCTGCTATTTTTTATCGGCAAGAGAGACTCTACAGAGATTAGACCCTGTATTGACTATAGAGGACTCAACATGGTAACCATTCTGGATAGATACCCCATTCCTCTGATTGCAGACATACTAGAGGCGGTGAGAGGTGCCACAGTTTTTTCTAAGCTCGACTTGAGAAATGCTTACCATCTTTTGCGCATCCGGACAGGCGATGAATGGAAAACGGCGTTCCGAACACCTTATGGTCTGTATGAGTATAAGGTCATGCCGTTTGGTTTGGTTAATGCACCTGCCATTTTTCAGCGATTCATGGACCGCACATTTTCAGACTTACTGTTTCATTCAGTGATCATTTATCTGGATGACATCTTGGTATTTTCCAAGACCCACCAAGAACACATCAGTCATTTCGACAAAGTTTTCCGACGCTTACAAGAGAACCATCTTTTAGTGAAACCCAGTAAATGTGAATTCCTTGTTTCATCTGTCCATTATTTAGGATTCATACTTTCTAAAGAAGGGATAAAGATGGACAATAAGAAGGCTTCAGCCATCCTGGACTGGCCCCCTCCCAAGACTATAAAAGAGGGCCAGAGGTTCCTGGGGTTCACAAATTTTTACAGAAAATCTATTCAAAATTTTTCGGCTACGGTAGCTTCTATTACCGCTGTTTTGAAGAAAGAAAATTAACCCTTTTTTTGGTCTCCTGCAGCTGAAACAGCATTTCTGGCTTTGAAGCAAAGGTTTAGTTCTGCACCCATTCTGGTTCAACCCAATCAAACCAAAAGGTTTATTGTAGAGGCAGATGCCTCAGCTAACGCGGTAGGAGCTGTTCTCCTGCAGGAAGAGGAAGGAGAAGAACACCCCATTGCATATCTCTCAAAGACTCTCACCTCCAGTCAACGGAATTATTCCGTTAATGAGCGAGAACTATTAGCCATCAAATTGGCATATGAAGAGTGGAGGCATCTGTTGCAAGGAGGAAGTCAACCCTTTCTAGTTAGGACAGATCACAAGAATTTTAGATCTTTACAAAATATGGAATGTGTCAACACTCGCCAAGCTAGGTGGGCACACTTCTTCGCTCATTTTGACTTTGAGATCGCTTATGTACCAGGAACTCAAAATGTGATTGCAGATGCACTCTCCCGTCGAGATACCACAGAAGATTCTTCACAGAGCCTTAAAGAAAGACTGTTTCCCAACAGAGTGTTTATTGGCTTTGCCTCATCTTTCCTCTCTCAAGTCAGGTCTGCCACCACTAAAGCATCATTACTTGCTTTTTCCTCACCTCATATTCAGGTGAACATGAGAAACGGATTATGCTTTGTTGACAAAGGGTTGTTTGTGCCAAGGGCCAGCTTGCAGAAGAAGGTGATATCCTGGTTTCACGACCACCCCACCGCAGGACATTGGGGTATGAAGAACACAGAGGCTCTTGTTCAAAGATCCTTCTTTTGGCAAGGAATGTCACCAGACATAAAGAAGTATGTCCAAGCGTGTGCTCAATGTGCTCGAAGTAAGACTTGTAATCAGAAACCCATCGGATTATTGGAACAGATTCCTTTACCTAGAGTCCCTTGGGAACAAATCTCTACAGACCTTGTGGTTGACCTCCCGGAGTCTCGAGATCACACATGTATCATGGTCACCATTGATAAACTTACCAAATTGGCTCATTTTCCCCCCCTCCCGGGAATCCCTACGGCCTCCCAGATGGCAGAGGTATTCGTGCGGGACATATTCCGACTGTACGGATTGCCTACTAAAATCATCTCAGACCGAGGAAGCCAATATACCTCTAAATTCTGGGCTGCTCTCTGTCAGAGACTGGGAATCGAACGAGCGCTATCCTCAGGCTTCCATCCTCAGACTAACGGACAGACCGAGAGACTCAATGGAACATTGGAACAATATCTTCGATGCTACACAAATGATACACAAGACAACTGGTACGATTTACTGCCCACCGCAGAATTTGCTTATAATAATAGCATCCATTCTGACACGGGACTGAGTCCTTTTTTTTCAACCTTTGGTATTCACCCGAGAAGCATTATACCAGATTCGGAATCTACAGTGGTATGTCCTGCCATTGAGGATCGTTTACAACAGATTACAGAAGCCCATCGAACCGCTAAGGCTGTCCTGGTCCAAGCTCGCGACCGGTACAAACACTCGGCAGATCGAAGAAGGACTGAGATTCCCACAATTAAGGTTGGATGAAGGGTTTGGCTGTCCACTAAATTTCTTCCAAGTTGGGTCCACCCGTCTAAGTTGTCACCCAGGTTTGTGGGTCCTTATACGTTGACTTCTCAAATCAATCCGGTGGCCTTCCGACTTCAACTGCCCACTCGCATGAAAAGGATTCATCCTGTGTTCCATGCTTCTCAGTTACGTCCGGCTTTGGCTAGCATTCCGACAGCCCCTCTGGGTCTCTTGGTAGAGGAACAGGGTCCTGAGGATGAGGAGTACGAAGTAGCCAAGATCAAGGATTCCCGTTATCATCATGGACGGTTGGAATTTTTACTCTCTTGGAAGGGTTACCCGTCATCTGAGGACTCTTGGGAGCCCAGTTCCAATGTTCACGCCTCCCGTCTGATCAAACAGTTCTTTCGGGCCCACCCGGGTAAACCAGGGTATTCTCGCTTTGGAGGGGGGCATACTGTCATGCGCCCTTTTTTCGTCAAGCATTGGGACAGATGGAAATTGAGCCGCCATTACTTGTCCCGTTACGTTTGACGCATTCCTGGGCTGCGGTCTAGTCTTTTTCATCATGGCCGCCCACAGCTTATCTGTGCACAGTTGCCGCCGGCTCGCCGCGTTGCAACTGTGTGTGTTTCTCTCCCTTGCTGTTGCCACGCTCCTGGTTATTTCCCTTGGCTTTGCTGAGCCCTGCTTTCCCTCGGGCCCTTGCCCACCGCTCTCTCAGCTCCTTTTTCGCCTTCCCTTTCTGCTCGCTTCTCCTCTGGACCGCCCTGCGGTTCCGTCTGTTATCGCTCGCTTTCTCTCCTCTCCTCTTTCCGAGAGGCTTCAGTGTTTTTTCCTCGGCTTCTCGCTCCTCTCTTCTGTCTTTGCTCTCTGTTTCTCCTTCGCCAGTGTTCCCCCTCTTCCACAAGGACTCTCTCCTCTACTTCTGGGCCGCGATGGACACTTTCTTACCTGCTCTGTGTTCCGTGTCTCGTTTTTGGATCACCGGCGCCCTTTCCGAGTACATCTCTTCTGCAGGAGGTTCGTTTTTGTTTGCCTAAGTGGCTTTTTCCCCTTTTTTTTGGCTGTCACGGTCCCGGGGCCCCTGGTTTCTGGAAATCCTCCGCAACCAGTGTGGCGTTGTTCTGTGGCAGACCGTATCTTCTAAAAAAGAAATCGCCAGCCAAAGAAAGAAGAAAGAAGACTTCCAAAGATATCTCTTCAGGTGAGGAGGAGGGGGAGGTAACAGAACTAGAAAGTGATTTGGACATTACTGACAAACCCTCAATTTGTGACAGTTTGCAACGCCAAACACCAACCAAGATGGCTACACCTGAACAACTTCAAGAATTAGTTACTGCAGTTCAATCCCTGAACGTGGAAGTCCGGAATCTCAATCAGGAAGTACAGAACCTTAAGGTTGAGAACAATGTACTCCGACAATTTGTGTCTACCAGGGAGACACGTTCTGATCTCCCTTCACTCCCTGTGTCTCTGGGCAGATTTGATGGCACACCCAAATCACTCAAAGAATTTATTGAAGCTTGTAATGTGTACTTTGCCCTTCGACCTACTGCATATTCGACAGGTCTGAGCAAGGTAGGGTTTGCGGTTTCCAACATGACCGGAAACGCTTTGGCCTGGGCCAACCCACTGGTTACTGGAAATGATCAGGTATTGCAAGATTGGGAAGCCTTTCTTACTAAACTAAGGCAGACCTTTGAAAGACCTGCAATAACCTACATGGCATGTGAGGAGCTTTTGGATGTACTCCAAAGTCAGCTGGATCTTTTGTCCTACATCACCAAGTTTAAAAGACTAGCGGCTGAATCCACTTGGTCAGAGCAAGCACAATTTACCATATTTCGCAGAGGTCTCCAGGAGGAACTGAAGGATGAACTGGCAAGTGTTCCGCGGCCTGCCTCTTTCTCAGAGCTTGTGTCAGTAGTTCTTCAGATGGAGCACCAAATTAATGAACGCAGGCAAGAGAGGAAGAAAGGCAAGGGTCTACAAGTTATCCTGCCCCCATCCCTCCTCACTCACCTTCACCGACTACCATGAGCAAGGAAGAGCCAATGCAAATTGGAACCATGAGAGCCCCACTAACTCCGGAAGAGCGGAAGAGACGTAGAGACTTGGGTCTCTGCATGTATTGTGAATCCTCTTCACATCTGCTTCGGAATTGTCCTGAAGTCCCTTCAAGGCGGACGGGAAACGGGGCGCCTCGAACCTAGGGGGGACAACGGTTCGAGGATTTACTGAAAGTCCCTATGTTTCGTTATCCATCACACCTTCTACACAGTCAGAGGATACTCGTTTGATGGTGGTTACTCTACACTTATCTTGGAGGGATAAGTCAGTGGAAACCCTCGCTCTTATAGATTGCGGAGCAGCGGGCAATTTTGTTGTCACCTTGTGGGTAGAAAGGATTTGGATCCGACGCATTCTTAACCAGGAAGATCTCAAGGTAGAGGGAGTTGATGGGACTCCTCTTTGTTCAGGTCCCATTACCCATTCCAGGGAACCAATCAGCCTTACCATCCAACAGCATAAGGAGGATATCTCTTTCAAGATTATTCGGGCCGCTCATTTCCACATCATTCTGGGCATCGCTTGGCTTTGCCTACACAATCCCACGATAGACTGGTCTAAAAACACCCTCAGTTTTCTGTCTCCCCATTGCCAACATTCCTGCTTACAATCTGCCAGTTACCTTCCAGCGATTCTACAGGCGGTTGAAGCCCAACCACGAACTATACACTTGATTCCCCCTCAGTTTCAGGTATATCGTCAAGTCTTCATGGAAAAGGCTGACCACGATCTTCCACCACACCATCCTGAAGACTGTGCTATCGATTTAGTACCTGATGCCTTAGTTCCTTTTGGCAGAATGTTTTCTCTTTCTCTAAAAGAAAAGGAAGTGCTCCGGAAATACTTAGACGCCAACCTAACCAACGGCCTTATTCAACCCTCAAAATCTTCAGCCGGCGCCCTGTTATTTTTTATCGGCAAGAGAGACTCTACAGAGCTTAGACCCTGTATTGACTATAGAGGACTCAACATGGTAACCATTCTGGATAGATACCCCATTCCTCTGATTGCAGACATACTAGAGGCTGTGAGAGGTGCCACAGTTTTTTCTAAGCTCGACTTGAGAAATGCTTACCATCTTTTGCGCATCCGGACAGGCGATGAATGGAAAACGGCGTTCCGAACACCTTATGGTCTGTATGAGTATAAGGTCATGCCGTTTGGTTTGGTTAATGCACCTGCCATTTTTCAGCGATTCATGGACCGCACATTTTCAGACTTACTGTTTCATTCAGTGATCATTTATCTGGATGACATCTTGGTATTTTCCAAGACCCACCAAGAACACATCAGTCATTTCGACAAAGTTTTCCGACGCTTACAAGAGAACCATCTTTTAGTGAAACCCAGTAAATGTGAATTCCTTGTTTCATCTGTCCATTATTTAGGATTCATACTTTCTAAAGAAGGGATAAAGATGGACAATAAGAAGGCTTCAGCCATCCTGGACTGGCCCCCTCCCAAGACTTTAAAAGAGGGCCAGAGGTTCCTGGGGTTCACAAATTTTTACAGAAAATGTATTCAAAATTTTTCGGCTACGGTAGCTCCTATTACCGCTCTTTTGAAGAAAGAAAATTAACCCTTTTTTTGGTCTCCTGCAGCTGAAACAGCATTTCTGGCTTTGAAGCAAAGGTTTAGTTCTGCACCCATTCTGGTTCAACCCAATCAAACCAAAAGGTTTATTGTAGAGGCAGATGCCTCAGCTAACGCGGTAGGAGCTGTTCTCCTGCAGGAAGAGGAAGGAGAAGAACACCCCATTGCATATCTCTCAAAGACTCTCACCTCCAGTCAACGGAATTATTCCGTTAATGAGCGAGAACTATTAGCCATCAAATTGGCATATGAAGAGTGGAGGCATCTGTTGCAAGGAGGAAGTCAACCCTTTCTAGTTAGGACAGATCACAAGAATTTTAGATCTTTACAAAATATGGAATGTGTCAACACTCGCCAAGCTAGGTGGGCACACTTCTTCGCTCATTTTGACTTTGAGATCGCTTATGTACCAGCAACTCAAAATGTAATTGCAGATGCACTCTCCCGTCGAGATACCACAGAAGATTCTTCACAGAGCCTTAAAGAAAGACTGTTTCCCAACAGAGTGTTTATTGGCTTTGCCTCATCTTTCCTCTCTCAAGTCAGGTCTGCCACCACTAAAGCATCATTACTTGCTTTTTCCTCACCTCATATTCAGGTGAACATGAGAAACGGATTATGCTTTGTTGACAAAAGGTTGTTTGTGCCAAGGGCCAGCTTGCAGAAGAAGGTGATATCCTGGTTTCACGACCACCCCACCGCAGGACATTGGGGTATGAAGAACACAGAGGCTCTTGTTCAAAGATCCTTCTTTTGGCAAGGAATGTCACCAGACATAAAGAAGTATGTCCAAGCGTGTGCTCAATGTGCTCGAAGTAAGACTTGTAATCAGAAACCCATCGGATTATTGGAACAGATTCCTTTACCTAGAGTCCCTTGGGAACAAATCTCTACAGATCTTGTGGTTGACCTCCCGGAGTCTCGAGATCACACATGTATCATGGTCACCATTGATAAACTTACCAAATTGGCTCATTTTTCCCCCCTCCCGGGAATCCCTACGGCCTCCCAGATGGCAGAGGTATTCGTGCGGGACATATTCCGACTGTACGGATTGCCTACTAAAATCATCTCAGACCGAGGAAGCCAATATACCTCTAAATTCTGGGCTGCTCTCTGTCAGAGACTGGGAATCGAACGAGCGCTATCCTCAGGCTTCCATCCTCAGACTAACGGACAGACCGAGAGACTCAATGGAACATTGGAACAATATCTTCGATGCTACACAAATGATACACAAGACAACTGGTACGATTTACTGCCCACCGCAGAATTTGCTTATAATAATAGCATCATTCTGACACGGGACTGAGTCCTTTTTTTTCAACCTTTGGTATTCACCCGAGAAGCATTATACCAGATTCGGAATCTACAGTGGTATGTCCTGCCATTGAGGATCGTTTACAACAGATTACAGAAGCCCATCGAACCGCTAAGGCTGTCCTGGTCCAAGCTCGCGACCGGTACAAACACTCGGCAGATCGAAGAAGGACTGAGATTCCCACAATTAAGGTTGGATGAAGGGTTTGGCTGTCCACTAAATTTCTTCCAAGTTGGGTCCACCCGTCTAAGTTGTCACCCAGGTTTGTGGGTCCTTATACGTTGACTTCTCAAATCAATCCGGTGGCCTTCCGACTTCAACTGCCCACTCGCATGAAAAGGATTCATCCTGTGTTCCATGCTTCTCAGTTACGTCCGGCTTTGGCTAGCATTCCGACAGCCCCTCTGGGTCTCTTGGTAGAGGAACAGGGTCCTGAGGATGAGGAGTACGAAGTAGCCAAGATCAAAGATTCCCGTTATCATCATGGACGGTTGGAATTTTTACTCTCTTGGAAGGGTTACCAGTCATCTGAGGACTCTTGGGAGCCCAGTTCCAATGTTCACGCCTCCCGTCTGATCAAACAGTTCTTTCGGGCCCACCCGGGTAAACCAGGGTATTCTCGCTTTGGAGGGGGGCATACTGTCATGCGCCCTTTTTTCGTCAAGCATTGGGACCGATGGAAATTGAGCCGCCATTACTTGTCCCGTTACGTTTGACGCATTCCTGGGCTGCGGTCTAGTCTTTTTCATCATGGCCGCCCACAGCTTATCTGTGCACAGTTGCCCCCGGCTCGCCGCGTTGCAACTGTGTGTGTTTCTCTCCCTTGCTGTTGCCACGCTCCTGGTTATTTCCCTTGGCTTTGCTGAGCCCTGCTTTCCCTCGGGCCCGTGCCCACCGCTCTCTCAGCTCCTTTTTCGCCTTCCCTTTCTGCTCGCTTCTCCTCTGGACCGCCCTGCGGTTCCGTCTGTTATCGCTCGCTTTCTCTCCTCTCCTCTTCCTGAGAGGCTTCAGTGTTTTTTCCTTGGCTTCTCGCTCCTCTCTTCTGTCTTTGCTCTCTGTTTCTCCTTCGCCAGTGTTCCCCCTCTTCCACAAGGACTTTCTCCTCTACTTCTGGGCCGCGACGGACACTTTCTTACCTGCTCTGAGTTCCGTGTCTCGTTTTTGGATCACCGGCGCCCTTTCCGAGTACATCTCTTCTGCAGGAGGTTCGTTTTTGTTTGCCTAAGTGGCTTTTTCCCCTTTTTTTGGCTGTCACGGTCCCGGGGCCCCTGGTTTCTGGAAATCCTCCGCAACCAGTGTGGCGTCATTCAGTGGCAGACCGTATCTTCTAAAAAAGAAATCGCCAGCCAAAGAAAGAAGAAAGAAGACTTCCAAAGATATCTCTTCAGGTGAGGAGGAGGGGGAGGTAACAGAACTAGAAAGTGATTTGGACATTACTGACAAACCCTCAATTTGTGACACCTGTAAAGCAGCTGATGCTGATCAGAGGCGGCAGCAGAATCTTGAATGTACTGCAGCCTAATCAGCTTGTCCATCGGGAGACCAAGATAGATGGCATTACAATGCTCTAATTGGATCACTATAAAATCATTCAGAAGCTGGACCCCCGCAGAGAAAGTGAAATAGCCTGAAAGTCTCTTCTGCGTTCTTGGTTAACAAATACAGCTGCTTGGTAATTGTTAATTTGAGTATCCTTTAGCAAGGCCGAATCGTCTTTGATGACTCTACAGAGAGCCCTAATCATGTGGGCCAAAGCGTGTCACACCACGTCGGAGAGACTGGAGAATCATTTGAGATATCTCTGTGTTGTACTGGACTGTTCTCCCAGAGAAGAATCTCATGTGTTTCCAGCATTAAGCTGAGGTCGATTGGCAGCCACTCTCTATTGCACGCCACGTAGATAGTTTAAATTGGTTCTTTGGGTTTGGTTCTGCATTTCCAAGATGAATAATTATCTGAGTGTCATCTGCATACATATAAAAGGTCATTTTGAACCAGTGGACTAATTCCGCCAAAGATTTAATGTCCATATTGAATAACAACCTTCTGGTACTCCAAAAGCCATGACTCTCTGTGCTGATTGAAATGGTGGTAGGACTACTATATGTCCACGATTGGCCAAAAAGGTTTGACCCAATTCCATGGCTTACTCCTGGAAGGCCCATGTTATAGAGACGCATCAAAAGAATGTCATGATCCACAGTATCAAATGCGGCAGAAAAGACTAGGAGGATGAGAGCACCAATCCCTTCCTCCCCCCCATCTGTCTACCCATACCTAAGTCCAGTGCTGTTTCTGCAACCAGTTCAGTATTTGAACCTGACGGAAGGACGGCTTGCCTTTCACCTAACCACCCGGAAGTATCAGAAAAGTCTGTAATTGAGAAGTTGGCACTGTCTCCAACAGTTTACCACTATATGAGAGCTGTGAGATAGGCTGGTCATTGATTGGCGCTGTAGGTTCCAGAGTGGGCTTTTTAAGCAGATGCTACAAAGTGCTACAAAGTGTTTGTGCCCACTGTGGTGAATTATAAAACAAATACATGAACATTTAACTAGGAGACAAGAGAGCATATTGTATGTTATGTTATTTTATGTTAGGTTCACAGCTCATTATACTGCACCAGTGAGAATTGTAAAGGTCTTACAGTGTTGAGGCTTGTCAGGAGAGTGGCATATGGTGTCCCATTTCTTCTGATAACCCATGGAATCTTTTTTGGATCCTTTGACATTCAGATGAGTTTGCGAGAGAACTACGAGGACAGGGCACGTTAAGCATTACAAGTATTTTTACATCAGGTTGTTCACATCGGGTACCTTTCTGAGCACAGTGATAATTTCATGACACAAGCCGCGGTGTTGGTGAAAAATACTGTGTTCTCAAGTTAAAAATATCAGAGTGAAGTTTATTGGAACCAACCTGGGCTTCAACTGTTGTAAAGGTCTGGAGTTATCACAAGAAGTGTGAACACATGAATTCAGTGGGGCACTGTTTCACTCCGCAGTTCAAGCCCCTCGTTGTTGGTAGACCGATCATTTAGCCTTGATTGCACCATACGAAATGACTCCTACATTATAGGGAGAAAGGCATTTTTATTCTGCCTGGGATTCTTGTGAAGAATGCCTGGGAAGGCCAACATGGAAAGAAACATGTTAGATAATTGCACCTTAATAATGTGTAATATGTATAGTTGACACAATGTATCATGCACATTTGGATATATGAAAGTATTGATGCAAATTAGGTAGAGCAGTGGGCAGTATATATTATTTAGACACAGCAAGAACAAGTTAGCTTTATTGGTCACGAGTCTTATGGGCTGGGATTCCGTAGTGGGTTTTGTCTAATATGGACATTGACATTGGATATGGAATGTTTGTGAATTATGAGTGAATTTTTTCAACTTTGAGGCTACTGGTGTTTTTGTATGGTAGGAAGATGATTAGGTACTGCACAATAAATGCATAGGATAGAGATGGCTGTGAAGTAGGAACTGTTAGTGCACCCGCTAGGAGTAATCAGACCTTGGTCTGCGGATGAACAGAAAAGGGCAACAAAGGAAGGGAAAAGGGCAAAGGGAGGAAACGCACATGTACAATGTGTAGAGGTAAGAAAAAGAAAGAGAATGGTGGGTAGTAGGGATGTTATTTTTTTTAAATAGTTTTCATGCCTGTAGAGTCAGTGTAGAACGATCAAAGCACAGGGCTTTCATACATGCTCTGGGAGAGGCGACATGTATGATGACCAGTTTTTCAGCCACTCACAATTAGAACTGGTAAAAGTGCTTTGTGGTATGTGTCAGGGTGATTAAAGATGTCTGGCGATTGTAAAATGTCTTTATTTTTTTAAACAAACTGGCAATCTAATAAATCGAATGTTGCTTGCATCTCTAAGTATGTTGCATATTTACACATCTAGGTGTTTCGCATCTTATCCTAACTCGAACCGCTTGCCACTGTCCCAGGATTCTTACCTGCAAGGATGCAACACAGTCATTATGACTTTAGCTTCACGTTGCTGCTTATGTATTTCCCCAGATTCATTCTAACACCAGATACGACCTCTAGCCTCTGACCCGTGGATCTGCACGCATCGGGTTGCCCTATGTAGCCCCCAACCCCCACCATGACTCCTTCAGACAAGTGGCTGAGACTTGACTGCTAAAGCTTATGGATGAGCAGTGACCCACCGCATGGCCCATGTCCAGCAAGTCTAATCAAATAATGCATAATAGCAGACCTAAGCTCAGCCATTAACTGCTCTTTGACTGCTGGAATAGTTCCAAACGCTCAGTGATTACATTTGATACAATTGTAGTGTTGCTACACATTTTTCTGTCTGATTTTATAAAGCGTTTTCCTTTTTTTCGTAGCAGCCTGCGCTACATAAACAGTGTAAGTATATACATAAGTTGCAGTAAGGAGGGGCTTGATGGGAACTGATGTAGAGGGGTGCACACTGATTTGCTCGTTTCCTTCACCCATCCCCCTAAATGTCGTCTCGGAGGCGCTGGTGGCATTTTACGATGCCCATTAAACCCTTTCATACTCCTCGTCGCAGCAACAGGGGCCTCGGTGCTTTATCTCGGGCTCAGATGCCCGTCCAATGAGAAGAGCTGCCGCATTGTTCCATTTCAGACAAGGGGGCAAGTGAAACACAGACGCTGACAAACGCTGATTAGCCCCTTTCCTGTATCCGCCATTGTATCCAGGCAGGCCACATTTAGCAAAATAACCGCAGTATCTTCAAAATCACCCGTGCAAATGGGGTATGTTATAGGGAAGGAATATAAAGGGCCCATTTGCTGCCAGAGACTCCAAGGACCAATTGCAAACCCTGGGATGCCATGAAATCTGAAATGTGTTGCATGGAATTGTCGGTGATGCAAGTTTGGTAAAAGAGAACTGGGTTTTTTACTTAACCATAAAATACCTCAGGCGCAATTTCACCACCATCCACAGGCCCTCTAGTATAGTGCTTAAAAGGGCACTTTATTTTACCAGGTATCCAGCAAAATATGTCTTCCAGGGGGCGGGAAATGCATGTACACCCTACAAGGGTTTTAATGTCTGTAGCCTGGTTTTGTGACAGAAGCAGGGAATCGAACCCACATCCTCGAGGACGAAAGTCTAGAGACTCGCCGACTAGACCGCTTGAATGACTGGTCAGGGCCCATGCGAAAATGCTTGCTAGGGTTGCACTCTTCAGAAAATATGTAAACAAGCTTGTTAGATTCAAAAGGTCATACATCGCCTTTCATACTTGGCTTGCAACATCATAGGAAACACAAATCCCCTCTTATGTTATTTTACAGGTGTTAATCAATAAATCCCCTGAAGTGGAAAAGTTTTAATGGGGGTTCGGGCATCGAAAAACTCCTGTGTGCGACCACCCCCACCCCTGCCAACCCCCCCACTCTGCTGCCGTTGGTGGGATCCCGCAGTTGATAATGTCAATTTCCAGCTCTGCAAGTTGTTCCTTAGTACCTGTTTTGCTGTCACCGCCGTCCATTCATTTACTGAAACATGCGTTTTGCAATCCTCAAGCCCATAAACTGATTACCACAACAGGGCAAAAAAGTCAAAGCGCATAATACTGAAATTTCTTATGCTCCACCAACCCAACCCAACTAATGCTTCACACACCGGTTCCCTTCCCAAAATCACTAAAATTGCCAGACCCAACTCCATCCAAATATATCTATTAAGACTTCTCCCCGGAGTCCCCCAAAATGGACACTGTCATATGTGAGGGATCAGAAATGAGAGACGGACGCAAAGTGGTAGTGTTTTTAAAATCTTTAATAAAAGAAAAGGGTTGGATAAGAGCCTCTCTGTCTCTATCCTAAAGAAAGTTTCCCTGCCTAGGAAGCTAAAACTAAAGATCAGTCTGTGCCTTGTCGGCAAAACATATCTGACCCTCACATTAAAATGAACAACTAAGAAATGTAAGGAAAAAGTGTCTCTGACTTATGTTTAAACAACATTTTCAAAAGTGAAACAAATAAATAAATCCAACAAACATGGTTTCTCCAAAAGAGAAGTCCTTGGATCCAGAGGATAGTTCCCTACTCCTGGATTATTTCAGGAAGGATGGCAAAATTGTCTTTTCCCAAATAATGTTTCTTTTAGGAGGGCACGAATATCTCTTTCAGGTACCAGTTTCTCAAGGTCAGCAAAAGTGTCTCTATTACACAACTGTTGTTTCAAGGATAGCACAAGTGTCTTTAGTTTCCTAAGATTTCCTGGTATACTCTCCTGCTAGGTATCTTTGTGCAATGTCTCTTTCTTTCATACACTATGAAATAGACCACTGGTCTACTCTCCTGCCAGGTATCTTTCCCCTAAAAGGCTCACTGCCCGATATATCCAATTTATCAGGTCTTCTTTCAATGTTCTCTTTATTTCCTAGTATAGCACAGTTGTACTGCTGTACTGTCTACACTTCATTAACTCTGGATTTAACTTGTCCCAAGCTCCCGCATATAGACCTCTCACATATGAAGACTTGTTCATGATCTGTTTCGGAACTTCTTTACCAGTACTTATTTGATTATGGCAATGCTTGCTCCAACGTTCCCCAAACGTCTCATGTATGGAGGCCTGCGCAAATCTTGTGATACAGCTTCTTTATTAATATTCATCTGCTTGTAATCACATTTGCTCCAGCTTTCCCCATATTAACATATCATGCATAAGGAATTGTGCAAATTCAGTCTTATAAATGTACTTCAGTGTTATTCAAAATGCACTTTCAATTCTCCATGTGCTTGTTCGTATGCCCCGGGGGTTCCCACTATCTCTGTGCCAACTCACTAGTGTCTCATGGAATTTCTGACCTCTTGCACGTCGTTGCAGCAAAGTCTCAGTGCGGGAATGGCGTCCCCTGCTTGGCAGACCCTCGTTCAGCTCTTCCCATGGTCTCGTATTCACTCGCCGGTTAAGTGGCTGCTTTTTGGTTCGACCGCGTCCTGCACAGCTTCTCCTATGATGTCGGTCCCCTCGCAGCTTTTCCTTGGAGCCTGCCACGCTCCTGTGGGTCTCTCGTCACTCCGGTGCGAAATGGTAACAAGGGTCAGCTTGGAAGCACCTACCTGCTTCAACCCGCTCTGCTCCCATGCATCTGCTTTCACCTGCGGTTCTGCCTCTTGCTTCACCCAAGCCGCGTCTCCTCTCTCCAACTTCTGATTGGCAGTGAAAACTACTTGTAAATGTCCCGCGCAGCTGATTCACCTTGCAACAACTAGTCCACATGTCTTGCTTAGGGTGTCTTTTAATCCACATTAACTCCTTCTCCCTCTTCCTCGTCCTAGTACTTGAGGCATTATGGGACTTGGAGTCCTTCTAATGAGATTTGTTGGTGATTTTCTACCTAGAAGAATCTCATCAGAGATAGGAGATGTGATTTGTGTGTTATGTACATATGAGGTATGAATGGCTATTTGCTCAGAATGCAGTTTAGGTGGTATAGTGCTATCTTCAAAAGGGCTGCGGGAATACTCCATCCCTTCCAAAGAAGACACCGTCTCTTCCAAGCAATCATCTTCTCCCACATGATCCTCTCTCATAATACCACCCCCAGTGTCAGGATCAGGAACGGCAGCCGTCCCCTGGTCATGTGGGAGGAACTCACCACTGGGGATTCAGTGATGATTCATCACATATACCATTAATATTAATCAAAAAGTCATCCTTGGTCTCAAAACCTCTTTCCTCGAGCCGGCGGGGACATTCTGAAATGTACAGCCCGTACATTCTCCCTGGCTGCACTTTCCTCAACCCTAACCTCACAGCACTCAAGGCCTCCTCCAGGAACCCTCGTAACACTAAAAGTTTGTCTTCAGGTAACCTGGAACATCTGCCCACTTGATCTAATTCTACCACTAAAATGGTCAGTCTCTCCAGTCTCCAGTCTTTTTCTTATGGCACCACACAGCATGCTTTCCAATGGTGTAAAGGCTTGTAGACCCTCCCCACTGGCTCGTAGCACACCCACAAACAGGAAATTATCCAAGTAATAAGTCACCTGATCGAACTCCACCCCAAAAATCAAAGTGGCAGTGCCACTGTAAGGCACCAGATATTTCCACTAATTAATATTTTTGTTTCATATTTGAAGTAGTCCTTCTGATTTAGTGTTGACCTAAACTAAAAATGGCCCATTTGATTTGCAAATAAGTTATTAATAGTAACCGAGACTCACCATTTAGTTGTCTTTTAATGAGTAAGTAAAAAGTATGATTGAGTTATTATTCACAACTGGCTATTTATTTTGGCAGATGCTTGATAAGACACACTTTCAATGGAGAGAATGTCAGATTGGGAAAATAAGAACAAATACATACTGGTAACTTCACACAGCAATTAACTTGTACTACATGTGCAGAAAAGCAAATAGCTGTCTAGCTGTTAATTGGTAAGTATTGTGGACATACAGTAAAACCAACAAAATAAAATGCCAATATTTAAGAACCCACTCATGAGGGCTTTGCCCCACCCAGCATGCAGGCCTAGGCCACTGTAGGAATACACCTGTGATGGCTCTGCCTCAACAACGCCCGTAGTCGTCCCTGTAATAACACACCTGTCTTAACATTTCCACATCAAGCCAGTATTTGCCCCTGTAAAGACGCACCTATTGTGGCTTTGCCCCAGAGTGCCAGTATTTGTCCCTATAGGAACACGCTTGTGATGGCTTTGCCCCAAAGTGCCACTATTTCCTCTGTATGAACACACCAATTATATCTTTGCCTCATCATGCCATATTTGCCCCATTAAGAACCCCATTGTGGCTTTGCCCCAGGATGCCAGCATTTACCTGTGTAGGAACCCACCAGTGCTCGCTTTTCCGCAATGTGATGGTATTTTCCCCTGCAAGACCACTCCAGCAATGGCTTTGCCTCGACATGCTGGTAATTAGCAGTGTAAGAAACTATCAGTGATGAGTGTGAGCCAGCATGCCAGTATTTATCCCTGTACATAAACACCTGTGATGGCTTTGCCCTAAACATATCAGCATTTGTCCCAGTAAGACCAAACCTGTGATGGCTTTTCCCCAAAATGCCAGTATGTGCCACTGTAAGTAATGTCAGTATATTCCCATGAAAGACCATATTTGTGACAGCTTTGCCTCAAAATGCCCGTATTTGCCCCTGTAAAAGCACACGTGAGGTGGCTTGGCTCCACAATGCCAGCATTTGCCCCTGTAAGAACCCAACAGTGACAGGGCCACAGCCAAGATTGTTTAACAAGTGGGTCCTCTGGCTAATCTAGTTGTGCCACCCCAAGTGGAGCCCGCACAGGGAAAGGTATTTGTTCTCCTCCCCGCCTCAGCTGAATATGCAGGAGAGAATGAGCTAAGGGAGAGAGCCTGAACCAACGGAGTGGGTTTTGGGGCAGGGTTCTCCCTTTCCCCTGAGAGAATTATTAAAATAATGATTTGAAATGATTCATTTTACAGCACATTTTTAGTGAAAGACTGGGTAAAACACCAATCAGTTTACAATCTGCTTTGTATGGTATGACATGAAAAATTCCCTTAGGTGCCAAGTCAGCACCATGCAGAGGAGCCTTTTCCAACAGATTTTCAAGATGCATTTTCCCATTGTATGCCAGTGTTCTGCCAGTGTAAAAGAACCTTTTCATTCTGACTGTGTCTATACATGTCTATGCTGCCTGCACCAATATATGCCAGTATTTCCACATTAGAACATACTCATGATTGCTTTGCCCATAATGCCAGTAAAGATACTATAAGAAAACATGTCCATGCTGGCTCTGCCGATATATGCCAGTGTGCCCAAGTATGAACATACTCCTCTTGCCTTTGCCCTTAATGCTAGTAAAAATGCCATGCCACAGAAAGAAAACCTTCCAGACCGGCACCACAATATACCCCCGCCCATCTCATAACACTCATGTTGTCTTTGCCCCTAACAACATAAAAAAATGGCATGCCAAAGTAAGAAGACATTTGTTTGCTGGATGCATAATTGCCTTGCCACCCCCATATAATAACACTCCTCATGGTGGCTTTGCCCTTCGCTCCAGTAATATTGCCATGCTACAGTAAGAAACCATTTTGTTGCTGGCTGCACAAATCCCCCCTCCATGTAAGAGCACTCATCATGTTGTCTTTTGCCCTTAACACCAGTAGAAAATGCCATGCCAATGTAAAAAAAAACATTTCTTTGCTGGCTGCACAAATGCCTGCCCACTCCCATATGAGAACACTCCTCCGTTAGCTTTGTCATTCCCTCCAATAACAAAAGGGAATGCAACAGTAAGAAAATGTCCTGGCTGCCTGATCTATTGTATTGCCCCCACCCCAACCCCACCATCACATAATAACTCTCATCGAGGTGGCTTTGCCTTGCCCAAAAATACCAGTAAAACATATCATGCCACTGAAAGAAAATGTCCATTATACAATGAACCTGGGGACAAAGCCTCACATGCACAGACACATTCATACCCATTCACTGACCAATCATGCACCAATACAGATTCTCTGTCAATCATTCACATGCACACCCACAACATTCACACTCCATTCTCATTCAAAGTCACACATGCACTCTGGAAATGTTCCAGAGGATCACTTAACATCTGAGAGAGAGCACGAAAAGTGAAGTTGTTAAACAGGGTTTTTTGGACTCCTGAACAAATTTGCAAACACGGTTGGAGCCATTCAGACAACTGTTGAGGATGTGGCCAGTAAGTGGGATCCCTAGAACATATGTTATTGTTATAGAGCCAAGACATTTTGAGCAAGGTGACAAGAGTGATGAACACTGTCCTTGGTGTGGATAGAGAGAATGACTTTGGGACTTTGAATCCAGGAGAGGACACGAGTGTGGAGGATCTGTCGTACCCAGAGGTGACTTGGCTCCTGAGGGCTTCGATGGTTGCCAAGAGACTCATCTTGCAAAATTGGAGATCTGCGGTCGTGCCAACAAAGGATATGTTGCTGCAGGAGATGTACTCCACCTGCAACATGGAAAGGGTAACATTGCGACTGCCGAAGAAAGGCACCGCTGTTTATAGTATTTTGGGTGGAATTCTCTAATTGGATGTGGAGGGATTTGCTCTTGGCAGAACATTGGTGGAACTTGGAAAATAAGTTATTTTAATTATTTTTGGAGGGGGAGGAACTTAGGGTGATAGGTTTTCTTTTCTCTTTCTAGCCTTTTCCCCAACCCTTGTGTCTAACTGCATTGCTTACATGACTTATGGGAATGTTTCTTTTCTGTATTAAGATAACAAAATGCAAATAAATGTTTTCTAGTCAAGACTCGCACTTACACCTATACACACCATGCACACTGCACTCTCATTCCTACTCTCAGTTTCACTCACTGGTTTCTCTCCAGACTCAATGTGACACTGCCTCCTCAGCTGCCCCACATGTGGCGGCCTCTGGCTCCGGTTCTCCAAGCAGACAGGAACTAGGGTGATCTCCTGGATGATTTCTGACATGCGCACTGGAGCTGGAGCACCTCCATCTTGCTGCCGCTCTTGCTGCACAGTGGGCATTTACACACTTTGGTGTGGGGGCTTGCCCACTCAGACAGCTACTCGGCCTACACCCCTGACCAGTGATAGCTTTGACCCAGCATGGTAGAATGTTACCTTGTAAGACCTCATGAGGGATGACTTTGCCCCAACATGCCAGTATTTGACCTTTTAAGAACACTTGTGATTGCACTGCCAAGACTGCAGTGTTTACACCATGCAAAGTTACACCGCAGGAGCCTCCACACATGCAGATGCTGGACACTTTACCCTGCCTTCTCCATTGCCTTGCCTTACATGCACACCATGCACACAAATATACACCAGCACTTGAGCCTACCTATCTAGAGTACACACCATATGCAAATACACACACAATCACCTAAAACACAAACACACACAAGCAATTATTTCATATTCTAACCTTTCCTATTGATTCTGAAGAAAGATCCCCTCCCTGGAGTCCCCTTAGCTCTGAGTCTGTGCTTCTTGTTAGGCTGGTTAGCACCAGGAATTAGGGAGGGAGTTTGTCTTCCAGAAAAGCCAGGGGATCTCTCTGCCCATAGTATTCAGTATCAGGTGGGCTTGTACCATGGAATCCTTTGGAAATATTTGTTTCCACATCTGTGGGATGGAAAGAGTGCTGATCACAACAGCTTCATGGCACCAACTGACACCAAAGGGTCTTGACAATGGAATGCTCTTGTCAGCAAGGACTTATCCATCAAACTGCATTTGAAGCAGCCAAAAACATCAGAGAAAGCATACAAAACAAAAATCTTAATTCCACACTAATGTAACACTTGGCTGTCTGTGCACTCCAAATCAATGGCTCAGACAGGTCAATACTCAAACAGGTCACCAAACATTCCCGCTCATTAATGCAATCATTCCTGCATGAAGAAGGAGGATCCAGTAATCTCCAAAACTGCTGTAAATGTTAGACCTTTCCCTGGTGTACCGTTACTTTCCTGAATGGGAGTTTGAGTGAGCAGTGCCCTTTACCAGGCTTACTAGTAGAAGAAACCACGCGGGAGAGGAAAAACAAGTCAAAGGTACCAGGAAAAAATACCTCTCTAGGTGATTTTAAATGGATGATCCCGGAAGATGACCAATGTTTCGGGATCAGAAGACAAAGTGAACAAGACCTTTTTCCAGAAGGAAGCACAAAGAAAACACAGGAAACCTGAAAGGGAGGATAGCTCAAGGGCAATGTGCTCGCCTTGGAAGCAAGATGACAGCGGAGAATCACAGGTTTGATCCCCGGGTCTGCGCTTAGGAACCTCTGGGTGTTAAGCAAGTTATAACTAACCAATTACAAAAAAAAAATACTATCATGGCGTGAGAAAAGAAAGAAACTTGAAACATTAAGACACAATAGCTAAATGAGCACACTATCTTTTAAGGGAGAATCTCTCTGGTAACCTGGACGTATTTTATATGTAGCTGAAATGGGAGGAGTATTAAAAACCACTGGGTGGGGCACACATCATTGAAAGAGGAACACCAATAGCCACAAAGGAAATCCGAAGGGGCCTGAATAAACTTTATTCTATCTATGCCTCCTTGGATCCGACATGGTCAAAGAAGCCACCCACGACGCCCAAATCCCCAGCACCTCAGTTGCTAGGCAAACAGTGCACGCAGATGCCAGAGGGAAAGGCCCATGGGTCAAGGAGCAGGTGAAACAGCCAGCAGTGCCATGCACAGAGCCATTGCTTCCGTGTGTTCATGCTGCATCCTCTCTGAGTTTTTGCAGTAGTGCTGTAGTTTTGGGCAACACCAGCATTATCACCCCTGTTGCCCCAGTGGCAAGCCACGGTCCCTCGTACAATGAGGACAAGTCTGGGTGACTGGCATGGCTACCCTCTTGTTCACAAAATAGTCCAATGAGGATACTATGAAGTACTCCAATTACCATGTTCTGCTGTCCATCCCTGGCTGCCTCATGCTTAGATCATCCAAGATGAATAAGATGAAAGTAATCTATCGTCCAGCCATCAATGCCACATCCCAATTGTCTCCTCAATAGCTTTTCCCCGCGACCACCTTACTCCCTCTGACAAAGTGTGGAAACTTGGGGGTCATTTCTGACAGCAAACTCAATCTCCTTCACTTGATCACTTCCACCACCACCGCTACTAGGATCAATCTTCTGAACATCGGGAAGATCTGTGCTACCAATACGATTATCGCCACACTGGTACTCAGTTGGATTGATTACAGCTTATATCTCATCCTTTACTCCTTTGGCCTGCTGGACTAAATGTTCCACACTCCACAATCTACCCCAATCTGCTCCACCTCCCCTCATCATCTCCATGCTGGTTAGCACTCTATGCACAACCAGTCCCTGTTCTAATTCCTGCTAATTGTCTTTAAATTTATTCAGGATCACCAAGTCCATCTGGCCGCTCTCCTCTCCTGACACTCTTCTCTGTGGTGCACCCTCCATTGTGATACCCATTTCAGTCTCTGCATCCCTCGCCGACCCTGTCTGCTTCTGTTCCTTTTTCCTCTTTGTCTAACACCACTGGAACTCTCTACCCGCGATATCAAACATCCTAACAGAACTCATACATCCCAATCAACCCCCAATGCTACACCTTATGAACCTTGAAGGGGCATCCCAGCACCCACACTCTCCCCTAATTACAACTGCTCCACACCTGCACTGTGTATATCCTGACACCACCCTGTAAATACCACTCACCGTTTGCCTTCGCTATCTGTCCTCATCCTTGGTGTATGTTCCACTGTTCACTTATCATTGCCTGGCTAATGGGACATCATTCATTTACTTCTATTCGATGGAACCTGCCTGCAGAATTGCTCTGGCTACAGTATGTAACTCTGTAATTGCTGTCTCAACACTAAGTACAAAATACAAATATCCATTCTCAACTTCGTCATCACCACCTCCACCTGTTCCCTTAGAGACTTCAGACTTTCCTCCCGCCACCTCACTCATGGTCACTTCTATCCTATCCCAAAAACTTTGGACCTACCTGCAGTTGTATCTCTAGGAATAAAATGTAGGGGGTGCACAGGAGGTACCACAGGCAAAAGCAGGGGGGCTGCCTATGAAAGGGCGACTAGTATGCTTTTCCCAAATTGATACAGTCCCCATAGCTGGCATCCTGCCCCACCACCATCGGCAGCACACAGTCCCCAAAGCTGGCATCCTGCCTCCCTACCACCAGAACCCAATCCCCATACCTGGCATCCTTCGACCCCTACCACCCAGAGCCCAGCCCCCAGCCATGGCACCCTGGCTCACCAGTGGCAGTGCCCAGGCCCCATACCTGGCATCCTGCCACAACCAGAGCCCAGCCCCCATACCTAGCATCCTGCCACCCCCATCACCCAGAACCCAATCCCCATACCTGGCATCCTTCCACCCCCACCACCCAGAGCCCAGACCCCAGCCATGGCATCCTTCTCACCAGTGGCAGTGCCCAGGCCCCATACCTGGCATCCTTCCACCCCCATCCCCCAGAGCCCAGGCCCCATACCTGGCACCTTTTCACCCACCACCCAAAGCCCAGGCTCCATACCTGGCATCCTTCCACTCCCACCACTAGAGCCCAGGCCCCATACCTGTCATCCTTCCACCCCCACCACCCAGAGCCCAGGTCACAAACCTGGCATCCTACCTCCTCCACCACTAGAACCCAGGCCCCATAGCGGGCATCCTCTTCCACCCCCACCACCCAGAGCCCAGGCTGCATATCTGACATCCTGCATTCCCACTGCTATCAGAGCCCAAGCCTCATACGGGACATCCTGCATTCCCACCACCAGAACCCAAGCCCCATATATGCATCCTGCCTCTCCACCACCAGAGCCCAAATGCCATACCTGATATCCTGCCACCTCAACTGCCAGAAGCCAGAAAGCAAACCCAATGCCTAGAATCCTGCCCTCCTCACCACCATAGCCCAGGTCCCATACCTGGCATCCTGCCTGCCCACCACCAGAGCCCAGGCCCCATACCTGGCATCCTTCCCCACCCCCCCCCAACACCCAGAACCCAAGTCTCATACCAGGCATCCTATCTCCCCACTGTTAGTGCCCAGGCCCCATACTGGATAACCTCCCTCCCCACCACTAGACTTCATGCCCTATACATGGCATCCTTCCCACAACACCCATAGCCCAAACCCCATACATGGCATCCTGCCTCCCCACCATCAAAGCACAGGCACCACACCTGCCATTTTGGCTCCCCACCACCAGAACCCAAGTCCCATACGTACATCCTTCCTCCCCACCACCAGAGCCCACGCCCCATACATGGCATGCATCCCCCTCACCCCAGAACACAAGTCCCATACCAGGCATTCTACCTCACAGCCACCACAGCCCAAGCCCCATACCTGGCATCCTGCCTCCCCAACAGCCAGAGGCCAGAATGCAAGCCCTGTAATTGGCATCCCGCCTGCCCACCACCCAGGCCTATACCTGGCCTCCTTACCATACCACCCAGGTGACATGCCTGGAATCCTGCCTCCCTACCACCACAGCCCAAGCTGCCTACCTGGCTACTGCCTCCCACCTCCACAAAATAATCCCCATACTGTCTAGGGAATGGCATCCTACACACCCTTTGCCACCCCCTCCCACCCCAAACAAGCCACTTACTTGGGCAGGTCCCACTCCTCAGCAGCTGGCAAAGTGGCGCCTGGAAGCAGAAAGGGGCCAAGCTGCATTGCAGTGGAGACGCTAGATTGCCACAAGTGCGGGCGGTCGTGGTCATGGTGGCGCGAAGGCAAAGCAGGGGAACCAAGTGGACGTGGGGCCGGCAAGAAGGTAAGTGCTGTGCGAAAAATGTGCATCTGGGCAGCGGCCGCCGAACATTCTCCCAAAGTTGGTCCCGGGCCGTCAGCCCGAAAGTATGTTCCTCTCCTGGTCTGTGCTGTGCATCCCAGCCCGCCCTGGCTCCGCCCGCCCGGCAGTGTTGCCAGTTCGGAGGGAAACAATAAGGTGAATGTCCCTAGAAAGCAAGCTGACTCCCATCCAAAAAATCTGAAAAAACAAGCACACACCTAAAACAATGGGGATGAGTCTCAAAAGTAAAACACCTAACAAAATAACAAACATATATTGAGGGAAGACAGAGATAGTGCTTTAGAACAAAAAACGTCTATTATAATTGCAATTTTTCCAACAATTATTGTCTCTCCATTTTATGTCTTGTATGAATGGGATTTTTAAATGCACATTGTTCGCTTTCCAGTATTTTGGCTACTCTGGTGCTGCCATGACTGGTATTGTTGTTCTTCCTTTTAGAAATATGGGCCCACAATGACCAGCATGCAAAGTGAAAACGGAGGGATGGCTCATGGTGTCCCACGTAACATGGGGCCACTTGGCAGCTTTGCCCGTTTGAGTTGCTCCTCTGTTTCGTCAGCCCAAAGGCCCTTGCTCCCCTGGTGTGTCTCTCTCCCCTGGTCAGTCGCTGCCTGGTCCTTGGCTTCCTGACAGGTCCCTCTGCGCTGGTCCTCATCTCATCTTGTCCATCAACCCTCTGGTCATTGGCTCGCTTGTGAGAGGCTCCTCAGGTCCATCATGTCTCTGCTGCTTGGTCTGTGGTACATGGTTGGCTTTGTCAGCAGTGGATGGTGCATGCACATCTGCATTGTACCATTTATTTATTTGTATTTATTTTTACATTTATTGAGCGCACTAAACCTGAAGGCATCAAGGCGCTGTTACATACAATGTTGCATAAGGAAGTACTTGTGCTGGCAGTTTGTCATGAGAAAGGAGTACAAGGGACAAAACCTACACGAAGAGCCAAGAGTTTACGGAAAGTCCAATGCGATTGTTCAGCTCTCAGCGGCAGCGGAAGGGAGTTCCATAGCTTAGCTGCCATGGCAGGAAAGCTCGAGCCGTCTGCTTTCGCCCATTTACATTTGGGCATTGTGAGCCTGTGAGCATAGGCTGATCTGGTCGGTCTCGTAGACTGGGCTTTGCCAATTTTCTGTGACAGGTACCGAGGCAGAGTTTGTGAGGCATTTGTGAGTGATAGATAATGCCTTGAAAATAATTTTTCACGTATCAGGAGCCAGTGTACATTTCTTCTGACGTCAGAGATATGTTCTTGTCTAGGGATGTTGAGGGATGCTCTGAGATTGTAGTTTTAGATGACTTGCATCTTTTGAATGTTCTGTTTAGACATGACATTACAATTGTATAATCTCACACCAATCATGGCTCGTGACATAGCGAGGCAGCTGTCCGGGGGAATGCACGAAAAGATAGAATCTAAAATACCGAAATTCACGTTTAGTGTGCATTCGTCATGGTAGATTAGACCGAACAGGGGAGCAGGGATTGTGGGGGTGTTCCCGCCCCCCCCCAGTTTGGTATTATGAGCTGCGAGGGTGTTCCCTGCATACATTAAAGGCAGTGCGTGGGACAAGCAGGCAAAATCCCAAAGGATCGAATTACAAAATGCAAGTAAGTCGGCTCTGCAATTTTGTTATTCGATCTTTTGGGATAGGTTATTTTAACATGCATCTGCTGTCAGGAGATAAGAATGGTCTGCATGCATTGATCAATTTCCTGGTGTGGGCAGCAGAGGAGGTAATGGCATTCACTCAGTGAGGTAGGGAGAGTGAGGCATACAGATAGACTTCCAGTGTTTTAACTGAAGAAGAGACTGGGATCAAAATACCACAGATTGCAAAGGAGGCGTACTGCGCGTTAAGGTTTTTGAGGACCGGCGGGGGGCCTACAAGGAGGATTTCGGTCTTTTCAACATTAAGGTAGAGCCAGTGTGAAGCCATCCACGCCTAGATGGTCAGGTGGACCAAGGTGAGGGTATCAGTGTCTTCGCAGTAGTTGCCTGAGAGGGGGAGGAGAATTTGGGTTGGGTGTCATCGGCATAATTGGTATAAGAGATAACTATTGAGTGCAAGAGATCAAAAAGAGGTTTCGTAAAAAGATGTTGCATAGGGTGAGGGATACACAAGAGCCTTGAGGGACACCACAGGAGATGGGTGCTGGCAGTGCTCAAGCATTGTCGGTGAATACTCTGATGGATCATTCCTCCAGAAAGGATGCATTCCATATTGTGACTTCAGGTGAAAAGTTACCTGCAGAAGAGAGGTGTTGGCAGAGAATCTTGTGGTTTACCAAGTCAAATGCTGCCGTAAGGTCTAGAGGTAGAAGGAGGATTGGTTTTCCTGCATCTTTGATGTCATCAAGAGGATTGTTCGGAAGCCAGATTGACGCATTCCCAAGATGTGATTAGATTCAAGGTAGTGCTGTATTTGGAGGTAAGCAGCCCTGTACAGGAGTTTCATGAGCAAATGGACAGTGATGATAGGTCGGTAGTTGTTTGAGGCAGTAGAGTCAAGCAAGTTCTTTTTAAGCAAGGGAAGTACCCACAATTCCTTAAGGCTGGAACGGACAAGGCCAGAGGTGAAGGAGGAGTTCATAAACATTATGATAAATAGGCATCTGCACATTCCTTAATGATGGTAGTTGGGCAAACATTACATTTACACCTGGAAGGTTTCATGCCCTTCATGATGGTAGTGACCTCTTTGAAGGGTGATGCTGTTGAATCTGAATGGGAGGAGGTCTTGCATGGCTTGTGGTAGCCCAAGGGGGCATGGTTGATTGCTGTTGAGGGTGGTTTGAATAAGAAGGATATTTTCGTGGAGGGTAGCAATTTTGTGTAGGAGGGCGTTTTGAATTTTAGTACACCATGCCTCATCTTTGGTGAAGTTGGGTGGGTGGAGGGGGGAAAAGGTTTTGAGTTCTTTGAGTATAGAAAAAAAAGATCTCTCGAGTGCTGGATTTGGTGTTAGCGATTCTTGTGTTGTAGGTGGTTGATTTTGCAAGTAGAATTTCTTTTTTTCCTGTTTAGATGTGGAGGCAAATAGCAGTTTATGGGGGTCTGAAGGTGAGTTTCTTCATTTAGACTTATGCTTTTTAGTGCAGAGGGCTTGGAGATCTGGGGTGAACCAGGAATTGAGGTGTAGTGACGGTTTTATTTTGAGGAGTGCTAGGGGAGTGATAGAGTCTGGAGTACTAGGGGAGCGATAGAGTCCACAACACAGGCCAACGTTTTTGAGTATAGGTCAGCTGACATGGCAGGGTCTGAGTTGCGAGGATATTCAGATTGTAGAGTGTCATACAAATGCAGGATCTCTTCTTTGGTAAGCTTGCGAGAACTGAACATTAGAGCAGACGTGTGGGATTGTGTGGGTAGATTGAGGGGCAAGATGTTTAAGGATATCACGTGGTGGTCTGTCCAAAGGTATGGGATATTTGAGCAGACCCAGACTTGCGAGTTTATGTCTGCTACCCAGTCTAAGGTTCGAACATTGGCATACGTTGGCATCAGCACACAATTTTCGAAGCCTAGAGCTGTGAGGGAGCTGGCTACTGCAGTGGCATTCAAGTCTTCAGAGTCATTAAGGCCTAGGTTCAAGTCTCCCAAGAGGATAGTTTTGGTAGTAAGCTTGATGTTAGTGCCTGATGTGAGTAGGAAGTCCTCTTCAAAGGAGAGTAATGGGCCTGGCGGGCGGTAGACAACATGGATGGACATGGTTTCTGTATGCGAGAGAGGCAATTTGACAGAGTATATCATTGTAAGCTCCTAGGGAGGAGCTAAACTGTTTTATAGGGAGGAAATCTTTGGTTGTCAATGCTATCCCCCTCCTCTAGAGTTGAGGCGATCACTACAGAGAACAGTGAAACCCTGGGGGATGGCGATAGAGAGGGCAGGGCCTGCTGCCACATGTAGCCAAGTCTCTGAGATGGCTAGGATATCCAGGTTATTGGCGGTAATGAGATCATGGATGCCAAGGGGATGGGCTAGGATGTATCTACCATTTACTAGGGTGCATTTCAGTGGGGGGTTGATTGGCTAGGTGTCAGTGGAGCTTCTCTTAGGGATGCTTGAAGCATTAGGCAAGGTGCCGGGCAGTGGTGTGTCATAATCCCATGTAAGACTGAGCGCTACTATAGTTGGAGTGTTTTTGAGGTGTCAGGGGGACAGTTATAAGGGAGATCCTGGGAAATTGACTAGAAACCGTGGGCTCTACCTATTTGCCTTGGCATATTGTCACCTGATTTAGCAACACTTAGCCTAACATTACACAATACGACATAACAAGGCATAGAAGAGCTGGAAAAATAATGTTTTCCATTAATATAAGCAAATACATGTGACTCTGATGTTTCCAAAGTGGAAATGGTTGTTGCCAGTTTTTATCATGTGGCCTGTTGAGCAATGTATGGTAACAGTAACTAGCTGAAAACAGTTCTACGCCCCCCCCATAACAAACAACACATCTTCACATACAACACCCCACTGAATCAATACGGGTTACACACCCAAAGAAATTCCCTAAATAGAACACTAACCCACCACAGATACACCAGTACAGATCCCCACACTTCTTAAACACCACAACGACAGACAATATAATCACAAAAATGTACGTTACCAACCTGGAGCACATATTAACCACTGCTCCAGACAACTCACAAAATATATAAAATGTACACACCACAGGGAACTTTACTGTTTCAGATCATTCATCAACATTGCAACACAGCAACCTTGCCCTGCTTCTGCATTAGTCTCCTACCCCACCTCTTGAAGAGCCTGAAAACCCATGAAACTGTGAAAATGGTTCACTGTGTGCTATACAAGAGCCAGGGCATAACTGGGGATAGCAAATGTTCCACTCATTCTCCTGTGGACTATAGATGGCTCACGCTACTTGGTGACTGGCAGCAAAAGAGGAGGAAATTGTGGGCTCTGACGAGGTCAGTCCTTTTTGCATGAAGAGATTACATTTTTTGCCCAAGATCACACACTTCGGTTAAACAGTCAAGATGGGATTTAAACCCAATCCATAGTTTAGGCACTTGATCCTAGCTCAGCCTGGTACACATATATACATTTTGGATTTCTAGGCCTATATTTATGCTGTCTTACAGAGCAGAGTGCTCAAGTTTCCCGTGGCCATGCCTGAGAAGGCGACCCAGTCCTGTTTATGCTTGTAATTCTGGGACTTGTAGTTTTCCTAAATTTCAAATGGGAAAGAAAAAAATACAAGTCCCAGTATCCAAAGGAGGAAAAACAACTGGATGGCCTTCTCACAATTGGCCATGGAAAACTTGAGAGTTCTGAAAGTTTACTTGCAAAACACACATATCTCAAATTAAAGTAACCGTGCAAATCCTTAGTGAAACATGGTTTCTAGTCCACATCCTGAAAGGAAAATAAGTCGCAGAATGCAGAAGGTACAAGCCTGAAAAATGTCTTCCTTTTACACAACTGTACTTTTATCACTTTAAGAATCACGAAAAAAGTTTTGTAGTATAGTAACAACTTATTAAGAAAATGTGACTATCCCTATAAAGGAATCAGATTTTTCCATATTAAAGTAGTAGACTTAATCACTGACATTGAAAAAATAAGCTTTCCTGTGTAACTTTAAATGTCTTCTAAAGGGACGCCTATGTTCTAGGTAAACCAGCTGTGAGGAGCCTTTCAGATGGAATACAGGGCCCATCGTATGCAAGAAGATGGTCACACTGATAAGGCAAAGGAGTTGCAGATCATTTAGGCCATTAATGCAGTTCCTTGGAAGGGCTGCCTGTAGGTCAATCATGGAGCTCTGTGCAGCCACGGTGTATAATGGGATTTGTTGATGTTTAATGGGCTTTGCTGCAAAGTCAACAAACCCAATTACACGCGCATCCATGACAACAAGCGCAAAGTTGGCAGAGGTCACAGTGTACAAAAGAAGTAGTGGAACTATGTTCTCTGCTGGCCGGTTACCGCTCCCCATAAACCCCATCACTGCGCCCCCTCCCACGTGCCAAACAAACCCTAAAACAAATGTGCCTGCTGTTTAAGGGAACGTTCAGTGCAGTGCACTGAAGTGCAGGTTTCAACTTCTTCCTACACTTTTATTTTAAAACGAAACCATTCTGGAACCTTTTTCTTTTTCAAATATAGATATAGGAACAGTGGAATACATTTGTTTAAACGTAGTGGAGCACCGCTCCTGCCCATTTCGACCACTGAAAGTCGCTCATAATAAGGGGACTTGACAACACTCCAAGGGCAGGTCTTCACCTGCCGCCCAGGGAGTGGGAGGCGGTGGGCGGCCCAAAGGGTGCCACATCATTTTAAAATGGGACCAGTGCCAACCCTGATCCTACACTTCGCTGGCAGGGTAGTGTTCAAAACATTTTCAGAAACTCCTATAACCGTAACTGGCATAAATACCTTTTCTGCAGAACCCCTTTTCGTCTCCCTTGCCCCCTACAATACGCAACCCCTCCCTCTCCGTGTCTGTCAAACAATTGTATAAATAAAATGGATGCTCGCCCCACATTTATTGCATTTGCCTCTAATTCCTGCAAACGGATCTGGCCCACTCCTCTTTACTGTGTGCTCAGCATACATGCTTTTGCTTTTCTTTTCTCCCAAACCGCCCTGTGCCACTGAAACTGCAGAGAAGGAAGTGGCAAACTCGCTGAACGTGATGCGGGCGCAGGCTTCATCATGGCCTAGGTCTATATATCGATGTCACCCTGCACTACTTCCTCATCCTTGCCGATTCTAGGCCTGAACCTTTCTCCAGGCACTCGGGTCACTCCCCTGCAGTTCATGTATGGCCTCCGCAATACATGTAATACATTAAGAGAATGCCAAAGAATACAGCGCACTGGCTCCCAGTGAGAGACCCCTCAGCACTCTTCTCTGCCATTGCCGCATGCATTTAAGAAACTAATCAGACTGGATTCTTAAGAAAAGTTCAAAATCATAAAACATTCATTTAGTTAGTCATCAGACCATATTCCAATAACAAAAAGGTTTGGAAATATTCCCGAAACAGTACATTCTAACACAATATACAAACATTCACACTTTTCTATAATGTTGAAAACTGTAATGGTGTCAAAAGATCCTTAGTGGATGGAGAAACAAATTCCATTCGATGACATTTATATCAATTTGATTTATGCCTAACTTTTTTCGGATCATCGAGCCTTTTTGAGGGGAATTACAACCTTCTTTCCTACAGCAATTCTTAATCTAGAGCAACCTGTTAAATACACTCTCCATTTGGGTAATTCATCAGTACTAACCTGTTGGATTCTGTGCTCACCACGAGCAGTTTAAAACCCAAACTCTTAAAGCAAAAAGAATCACAGATGTGCTATAAAACTCTCAAAAGCTACCTTGCCAACCTCCTAAATTCAACCCAAAAGTAAGGGATGTGACTGAGCTTTATATAAACCAATGCTCATTCTAGATTCCTGTTGTAGTGCAATGTGGTAATTCACCAAAACACTGATAGGGTTACTCACCTTTCTAGACTATCAGTGTTTATTGGGCATTTTCCTTGATTTGTTTGACCATTTTAGGAGAACTTTGCAAGGGGAATGTCCCATGATTGGAAATAAGAATCATGTATTGACATTTAGGAGGAGATCATACTATGGGAATTTGGAACCAGGTAATATAAGATTTCCTTTTAAGATACAATTCTAATTTGAGATGTTGTTTGCAACTTGACTACAAATATTTAGTGTATCAATACATTTCTACGAAGACCTAACCCCCACAGATTGGATGATTGATTGAATCTATTAGGGGGAGCATTTCTGCATATCAATGACATAATCTGAATTTAAGGATACAAGGTATTTAAGATATGCCCAGTTTTAGGTACAAGTTTGGGAAAATGCATACTTACATTGGGATATAATGTAGTGGAAGCATGTTATTTGTAAATTGTCATTTTTCTAATAGGATTTGGGACTTGTAAGGGAGGCATGGTATCATAGGTATGACACTGACACATGAGTTACATGTTTCAAAACCTTTATTCAATTCTGTGGGTTTGGAAAAACTCATAATTTGCCCTGAAGCTATGATGGGAGTAGTCTCTACCATCAAATAATAAAGAAAATACAGTCCTAGTCAGTCTATGTCAAATCAAAATGACCTTTACTAACAAAACCTAATGCCTGTCCAATCTCTTATACAAAAAGTGTGTAAAGGGGAATGTGTATGTAAAGGAAAATCAGTGTTATAACATAAATAATCCAGATGGCTGAGTCAGCTCTCCTCCCCACGTTGGACAGCACGAAGTAAGGAGGCCCCCCGTAGACAGGTTGAGACCCTAACTTAAAGGCAGTTCAAAACGTGGGTAGAGGCCCGCTGAACCTTCCACATTAAAGTCTCTAATTTCCAGTTCACCAACAGTTCCTTCACAGTTCAACAAAAGTTGACGTAGGATCCCCTCTGCTGGGCTCGGGCCGCTCAAGGCATCAACAGTTTGCGTAGGTCTATCTCAGATGGGCCCAGACCTCTCAACAAAAAGGCCCTGATTCAATGTTACATAGGACTCCCTCAATCGGGCTCGGACTCTCAACAAAAAGTACCCGATTCATCGTAGATCTCCCTCACCTGGGCTCAGAGCTCACAATCACAACACTTGCAGGGTTTCCCTTCTCCGAGCTTCATTCAGATTTGTTAGAGATTCCCTTTCACTAACTTATTTCACATTCCATTTTCAGGCTCAGACCTTTCACTGATGTCGAAAACCTTCGAATGTGCAAGGCTTTTTCCTTAGACTTCTGCAGGACCACTTCAACTTTCACTTTATCGCTTACTTATGGTATTTGCCCCAGTGTTTCCTTGTCTCGGTAGTTCCATAACACAATCAGAATAGTTCAAAGAAATCTTTCTCTATAAACATTCACCTTTTAACTTTAACTTCCCCTCTCAACAGGGTTAATCTTGACCAGAGTTCCTACACTTTGTCGCTTTTTAACAAGACATCAAAACATTTTGCTGAGACTTTCGAGTGGGCTACTTCCTTTCGCCGAACACTCTGCTACGATGTATCACTGGCTTCACAGTTATCAAAATCTTTAAAGTTCATTATTGATTTGTTTTCGTTCCCCTATCAGCAAGCGCGCAACTTTCAATTGTAAGATTCACTGTTATGGCTTCAATCTTTCCTTGACACAAACTTTCACTTTGTCTCTTCCTTATGGTATTTGCCCCAGTGTTTCCTGGTCTCTGTAGTTCCATAACACAGTCAGAAAAGTTCAAAGAAATCTTTCTCTCATTCACCTTTTAACTTCCCCTCCCAACGGGGTTAATCTTGACCATTGCATATTTCAGAGTTCATTCACTTTGTTGTTTTTAACAAGAATTTTGTGAAGACTTTCGAGTGGGCTACTTCCTTTCGCCGGACCACTCTGCTACTCTGTATCACTGGCATCACAGTTATAGGAATCTTGAAAGTTTGTTACTGATTTGCTTTCTTTTGCGTCTCATCAACATGCGCACAACCTTCAATTGTAAGATACACTGGTGCAGCTTCAATCTTCCTTTGACACAAACCAGCCTTTCATGTCTTTCACTAACTCACCAGTTGTGCACATTCCTTTCTTTTCTCTGCGGCTTTGATTCACAAGTCAGGGTTGCTACCACAGGCTTGGCCTCGCCTCCCCAACTCTGCCCTTCACCCGGGAGGGTTACTGGCATTATTGAAACACAATGCAGGCTTCTTCTCGTCAGGGATTTGGCTTTCTCTGCAAATCCTTCATGGTTTCCTGTCGGCAACGACCTCCTGCAGGGATCTTCAGGCACTCTCTATCCCTCGCTCTAGTCCCTCGATCGGTCATCCTGCTCCAGTGGGCTTGCCTTCTCCCCAAAAGATCTGCTCCTTCTCGTGTTTCTCGTTGCTCAGTGTGTGTCTCCATGTTCCACCTTTCATCCGTGTGGGGGGAGCTAATGGGTATCAGGTGTAAGTGATTAAGATCAAGTGCCTGACTTTGCCTGACCGGAACATGTTCAATGAGTCGTCCTCTTCCTCGGCCCAGTGTTTGTGTAGAAATGGGTGGGGGTGGGCAAGGAGTTGGGACATTGGAGAATCCGATATAATAGGATGGAGTATGAGCACAGGAAAAGGGGGAATACAGCGTCTCACAATTGGTTGCCTCACCCCCACTCCCAGAAGATCCCTCACCCAGGTGATCCTCCCACACTGCTCCACCCCCAGGGTCTGGATCCAAAGGCTATGGTCGTGCCCAGGCCACCTGAGATAGAGATCCCCGGGGAACAGCAAGTGAGACATCCTTTGGTTTCTCACAGATTACACATGCCTTGGTTAGCTTGGTGGTGTCTGCATGCTTGTATTTGTGACAGTGTGGTCTTACACAATTATATGGAAAAAAGGTAGGGACACCAGGTTTAAGGTGGCCACTAAGTTGCTAGTGGTCACAGTTTATTTAGGAGTAATTATATTGTATTGATTTGTTCCTGTTCTTTTGTCCTTTACCTGGACCTACCTGTGATTCAGCATTTTGGTTCACATGTTTTTTTCATTTATTATAACCGTGTCTGATTATGGAATTATGTTCTATGGTATTCATTTTATTTGTACCAATTTATAATGTTTCTTTAATGTGATATGTCACTTTGATCAGTTGTGACGTTGACATGAAAATACATAATTTATTTGTGTTTCTAAACATTATTTTGTACAATCACTTATGTTAAATTATAGATATATTTGTGGGCACTGTGGCCCTCAAGGCGGCCTTCATGTGAAGGTCCAAACACGTGTTGGCAAACCCTTAGCACATTAGTAAAAGAATAACTGTATAAACAACTGATTTGTCAGAATTTGTGTAATAATGTCATTAGACATGCTCATAATATGCTTGTGTTACCGTTATGCCGGTATTACCATTGTCTATGTTACTTGTACCGGTAATATCGTGGGAGGTGTTACCGGTGCTGGTGATTCCGGCGAATGGGGCCTGTGCCACTCATGATCTGCCGGTCCGGTATTAATGCCAGAGTTTCAATGGAACAACCACAAAGTGGGCATAACAATGATACAGCATTGTTCCATTTATTACAAAGGCTAGCAGTCAGGAGAATTCCCATGCAGAATTTGATATACAATGCTCTTTTGTATTTTGGGTTCACATACTCTAAGTACTCCTCGTATCCCTGATTCAACTTCACATTCCAATAGCAAATCAGGAGCGAGCATCCTTCTACCTTAGTGCTGATGTCACGATCAACCTGAAGCAAGAATGCGGACTTAACTTCTGCCTTAAATAAACTAGTCATGTTACTCGCTCAGTTCAGTACTCGCCCAAGCCCAGGGTACACAATTCTTCCTTTATGTGGGAAAACCATGGGAGTGAGGGCCCTCTTCCCGAGGCATAACATTCAACACTGATTCTTTAAAGTTAATCAAGGAATCATTTGACCATGTGCGAACCCATTAATATACCAGCTGCATGCAGCAGATTGATTCAAAGCCTTGCATCCCTGTTTCTAAAAATACAGGGGAGTTAGGACCAGCATATCGTAACCATGGAATGGTCTTCAAATACTTGTTTTCCACAATGGATAAGGGGACACAGCTTGTTTGCCGCCATAACTCTGCCCCTTAGATTGCAGCCTCCCGAGCTTGGGCTTTGTAGGTCCCTAAGGAAACACAAACCGTGCTGTTTCCATATTCATTAGTAAACATCGAAAGAGTGCAGCTATATCTTGCTAACGTGACCCTTGCCTTATCCAAGTGCATATTCCAACGACAAAACAGCATTACCCTAACACCGAGGTAATCATAATGATCAAACTGCTCAATGGGATCCTCATCTAATTCTTACCACAGAGCTCTGGGTTTCCTTTTTCTTACCGCACTAAAAACCATAGATTTAATCTTAAAAATGTTAAGAATCAAGCGATTTCTATTGCAAAAGTCCACAACCTTCTTCAATTGCTTTCCAATCCCCACAGGTGTCAGAGACAGTAAAACCGCATCATCAGCAAAAATTAGTATCCCAGTAGAATGATAGCAGTTCTGTCATTATTCCATTAATAAAAATACCAAATAGCTTGGGAGCCAGTATGCATCACTGATGGACTCCCTTCTCAATCTTAATGGATTGAGTGGTGCTTCCATCAGTGCCCCAATGTACGACGGCTGCATTATCAGAGTCCACATTCTGGGTGGCTGCTAACAAGTGCAGGGGTATATTTAATCCACGAAGGACATCCTACAATCGACTCCTCTGTACTGTGTCGAATGAAGTCTGAAGATCAACATAGATGGCATAAACACTAATCTTTCTTTGGATAGCCTACTTATCACAAATCATAGTTCTCTGCCTGGTAGAGTGTCTTTCCTAGATCTTGCGAAAGTGAGGTTAAAGAAAATCAAGAGGTGGTCAAACCACATGTTGGATGCAATGGCGGTGTCACTGACTGGAAGCTGTTTGGAGATGATGCAGTATAGTGAATGACCATTGAGAATTGCGAGGGTGGTAGTAGAAGAGGAGGTTGTCTAAGGTTTCATGAACATCAAATAGTAATTTATGTGGATTGTGGCAGGTTTGCAGATGTTTCGGAAGATGGCCAAAGACACTGTAAATATCCAGGGGTTCCTGCCCATGTGGAATGGGCGGGTATCTACACTGCACAGGTCTGTGTGCAGTGTTCCTGTATGTCCATGGGCAGGATGGAACACAGCATAGGGATCAGCCACACTAAGGAGATTTTGTGGATAAAGGGGAAAATGTGAAAGCCTTTCTGCATGTTTCAAGGAGTGAACAAGTCTGTAAGGGCATGCTTTGGTGGCAAGTGCAGCATACGTGTGGGCATACTCAATAATAGACTGGAACAGGCCTGCCTTGCTGCCTTGCTGTCAGTCACTTGACAGAGTTCACTGTTAAGCTATTGTAATTGATAGTAAATATTTATGTGTTTTGTAAAAAAAATTGCAGGTTAAAATTCAATCGCCCGCCTCACTCAGAAACTACATTTCATATTATTTTGTGAAGCAATTGTACCTTTCATAAAGTAAATGTGTACAGTTTCCTTGTCTACTTGTACACCTACACCCCCCTCCTTTATACAAATACAGATGTCCATTTATTTTACTTTGAAAGACGAAGGTTCTGCATTACATATTGTGACAAATCGCAGGATTCAGTCACTTCTCCCTGGGGGTGGGGTGGGCTTTCCTTGTGAGGATAGGGAGGTGAGCCTGCTACGTGATATTCCCCCTAGGGACAGAGGCAAGCAGGACCTCACCTGGAGAGACTCCTCCTTTGGGGACAAGGACTCCCGTTCCACTGAGGAATTCCCAAAATCATTCATTCTTGAACCAACAATAACACCAAGGCTCCACAAGGGCCAAGAAGATCAAGCCACGGTTTGTTATTGTGCCATAGGGACCAAGATCCAACCTGAAGAAATACATGGTAAGAATACCAAGAAGAAGAAGAGTGATTGAGTGATACCGATCACTCATCTGTTAGAGAGTAGCAATACTGTGACGAGGAAGAATGGATGAATGATGGAGAGCGCTGCACTGGAAGAGAAAAAGGAGTATAATCCTATGCTGGGGAGGGCCCAGGCATGAGTCAAAAAGGGAAGAAGGACCGTTATCAGTGAGAAGAGGTGCCTGGGAGCTTCAAACCAGCATTGTTGTGGAAGCTGACAGAAACCGCAAGATACTCGGTGCTGAGGAGGCAACCAGCTGGCATGCGAATGACGCTCCAGGAGAGCTGAAGACAGGAGAGAGCAGAGGAATGAAACCCCAGAGAAGAGAGCCAATCATGGGTGGTGGCATGACCCAGGAGTGGTGGGCTGTGCAGTCTGGTAACTACGCTAAGCCCACTACAAGGCTGGCACTGCAGAGCCGATGACAAGAAGCTGAGAGGGTCGAGCAAAGGCAGAAGCAGTCCTGACAGGACAAAGAGCACTCCTCGTCCTGCTAGCAGGCCCGGTGACGCCAGCCAGTGGAATAGAAGGTAATGGGGATGGCAGGGGCCGGGGAGGGAACACAAGTGCAACGAATACCAGAATCATACTTGTCGCAGTAACCTTGATGTAAGAAAGCCAAGCACAGATCATTATTGACACAGTTGTTACGGAATTCATCCTACTCATCCCAGTGATACGAAAAATAACCGAGCGAATCAGAATCATTAAGGGACTCATCCTGTTCATCGCAGTAATACAAGAAATAACCAACAGAGTGAGCCTCATTACTAGACTCAAGCTATTTGTCCCAGTAGAACACAAAGTGACCAAGAGAGTGCGAATAATTACTAGGTCTACCATACTCGTCCCATTGAGAGATCAAGTAAAGCAGAGAAGGAACATTCTTACATAGTGCATTTCACTGGTCCTTGTGAAGAATTAAATAACCAGAGGAAGATGGGAGCTGGAACCATAAAAAGACCTGTTTTATTTTCCAGGTGATACTAGAGAAAGAGAGACTTTAGAGACACTTAAGAAAAGCACAATAAAGGAAACTCAAAGACCGGGAACACTGAGGAAGAGGATCTTACAACGCCAGGAGAAAGGGGAACCAGGGAGTTGGAAAAGTCCCCTAAGTGAACTGAATGAGTTAATCAAACAGATCACCACTATCATGTAATAATATACTAAAGCTAAGGGAGCCATTCCAGGAGGAGGGAGTATTTCTCCTGGAATGTAGTTGTTTTGTCTTAGTATTAAGGTTAATGCAGCTTAGTTTTGGATGGAGGACAGACATTTGCTTTGGGCTTCACAACTGACAATGAGCACCTAGTTAATATTGTTAGACAGTGAAGCCCACATATTAGAGACAGTGAGGCCTTTTTCTTATCATTTCAATAAAAAACATCAGTAAGAATGACAAACTGGTCTGTCTCCTCCTTATCTACCAGAATATCTGGTGGTAACTCTAGAACAGGCAGTATTTCACAAATGCCTTCTGTTTTTACACATACCACATTACAGTACTAAATGAGTTAATATATTCCATAAGAATACCGCCAGCTGTAAATACCACTGGATTGCAAGGTCAAATTCCAGTAATGTCTTTCCTTCATCTAAAAGGTGAAGATAAAAATTGTAAATAGTAAATTGTCCTCAAAACCTTTGCGGCGATTTTACCTGTACCTAATCCCCTCATTTCTTGTTATGTCGGGGGCGGGGGGGGTGGGCTACACTGAATGGGGAGAAACAGGTTATAATAGACAAAAGTGCTAGGCTTCCCCTCCCTCTTTACCTAACGTTCTGTACCCTGACTAGTTGAGACCACATTATAACGAGTAAAATCACATTTTTATTAGTCATCAAAGTTAAACAATATCGGCATCATCAATTAAAAACATTGTAAATTAATACATATGCAAATTGTGATATACAGCTGCAAAAGATGCAATCATAAAATGCTTCAGGGGTTAGTATTAGGTGCAAGAAATGCAATACAGTGCAATCCAGGAAACAACATGTTCTATTCCTTTACATTTGGGGGAACATTCCTACACTCCCACCTGAATTATACGTCCACTAGTACTTATTCAACATTTTTGAAAAATCTATATTGGTTATTGCTAGGTGGACTGCTAATAGGTAAGAACATTGCTCTGGAGTGGTATAACACAGGTCTAGCTGCAGGTCTTGTAACCAAGTATCCTGGATCTGTAGGGTGTAAATATTAAAACAGTTTGTCCACGCACAGTGTTTCAACCTTTTTACCAGATACAGCCTTTAGCGTTCTTGCTCAGATGTTTGCACAGCCCTTCATCAGGACAGGGAAGTTGATTCAATGCAGAAATTGATTCTCTTGTACCACTCCACATTCATCACAACAAAGCTAAAGAACAACTAAAATAAATGGTGAAGCATAATCATTTTTGGGAATATATACCGCTATACCGCTAATACAGTGTCTTGGGTATATTACCAACCTTCATTTGGAGTTGCCATACGGGGACCATTGATAATTATTTTACTACGCTTTTGATGCCAACGTTATGACTCAGACCCATCTCTAAAAATCAAATGTAATGAATACTCTAAAAGTTCAATTTGTTACATGGTATCAAACATAAAATCATGGTTTTACACCATATACTGACCTGGCTTTTAGATTCCAGTGCTCAAGGTTCATGAAAGGCTGTATCTGCATCATTCATCTCAACATCTCTGGCATCTGCCGGACCTATACAGAGAAATGTGTATATTTATTTGCACATGGACCTTTTTTCTTTTTTTACTCAATACCTTATACTTTTTAGATTGTGGCCATGCAGTAACCCTTGTTCCCACATCTTTCTATGCCGGTTATAATGGCTATATGTTGTACTAAAAAGCACCCTCCCCACAACCTCAACCACTCCTCTCTGTTAAGAGAGCAACACAGGACACTTAGAATGCTTAATGCCCAACACCGTTGTTCATAGATTGTGTGTGGACAATAATGTGTGCGCCCAAGATTTAATTCAGCTACAACCACAACTAGCATATTAGTATTAGACCAACCGAAGGTAGCTTGTCATGCATACAAAACCACTAAAGGTCGTCTGATCACCAAATTCATCTAATAACTCCAATGAACTTTAGCGTGACCACTATTTCGGCGAAGTCTATTTGAATGGCACGTGTTATATATGCCTACCCTTTTATACATATGTACATTTCAAAGCAAACCCGGTATACGTCGTCACATGTATTTCAAAACAGCCATACTCTGCACAGTCCCCCGCAGCACCAATATGCTCCACTTGCTTGGCGTGCTGGTTCATTCCTTGAGCAAGGGGGAGATGCACCCCACCTTGGAACACAACCCTGTCTAATACAGAGTAAACCTACTTGAAAAGCACTTGTATGCCGCCTATAGACGAACCTCGCAGACTGCAGTGTCGCTGTGCCAAAGGTTTTAAGCCCTATTTACAAAACCCACGTCTGTTGTGTTGTAAAGGCTGGCGCGTGCAGCTGACCATGCATGCAACCACGTATTCAGTCACATGAACGTATGGCTGTCCTTTGGCCTTGAACAACTATACAGCGCACAAGGCTTTTGGAATATATCCCGATCCATCCCCATTAATTGTCACATTTCTTTGATTTACACTCATTAAATTGCATGGGCAATTTGGATGTAATGCTACCCATAGCTACATACTACTAAACCCCTGCAACCAGTTTAATACGTTAGTAAATTAGTAGAGAAATATTCCCACAGCAACATGAACCTAGTCAGACCAGTAATCAATGTTATTCTTTAAGCACATGCATACAATAAAACTTGCAAAATTACTACAGCCTAAGCCCTCTGTTCAAGGGGGGGATTATACGCTGATTTCATTTAAAAGGATGCAGAAGCATTTAGAAAAATTACAAAACAAGTGCAGATAAAGTGCGAAGCAAACCATGGCCCGTACTTGTACCTTGCTAATCTATCTCAGAAAAAGATTCTATTCGATACTGCTGTTCAAGCCATACCTTACAGTAGTAAGACGTATCCACCATTGTTCAAACTGCCCGAAAGGACATGTCTCGGGCACCTCCCCACAGGTTTGCTTACGCAGTCAGAATTACAAACCACAGAAATTCATTCACTTTATGCTTTTTGCCACATAGTGTACTTTCAGTGGTTTTTCAGGGACCTGATTTTTAATGCACGATCTGTGCTCGCAGATTCGCTGACGTATCTCACATTTTGTTTTGCCTATGTAAATTAGATTACAAGGGCAGTTGATGACATAGGGCCCCATTACACGGAAGGCGGTAAACCATGGTGCTGTTAGCACCATGGTTGCCGCCGGTACCATACCGGTACCACCATGGAGAAAAGGGGAATAACCACCCCATTCCAAGGTTGGCGGGGCTGTAATTCCCCCTTTCTTCATGGCCCTTCCCCATTCCCATTTTTGACCCTTCGGGCATAATGGGAATGGGGAAGGAGCTAATTACGGTACCGCAAATTGTGGTACCGTAGTTAGCACCAAGATCCCTTTGCCGGACCCAACTTTAACGGCTGATCTACACCAGGCATTAAGGTCGGGTCCCGCAAAGGGACCTCGTAGTAAGGTGGTAAGGGTTAACGGTCACCGGTACCCTTACCGGTGACCGTTAACCCTTACCGCCTTCCGTGTAATGAGGCCCATAGACTGCTGAAGTGGTTTTGCAATTGGTGAACTCTCTGAATTCCCATTTCAGTGTGTAGAGAACTATATTTTTCATATTTTGTGTAAGAACACACACAGGGCAGTTACCACATTTCAAATGCCCACAGGTGGCAGGTCCAAGAGGCAAGTGACTTGTGGTGCTCTTTGCCATTTATGATCATATGTATGTACTAGTGTTTGCCTTGGGTTCTTTGATCTTTTGAAGGCATACTGTGGTTTTATGTGTGGAAAATCAGGGGTCTGGATGATATTCCAACTTTCCAAGATCGTCTTACTCAATTCATTGCTTATGGGACTGTAAGTGGTAACACATGTGATAATTTCATTTCTAGCTTTCATCTGTTTGGTCAGTCAAATCCCTCTGCTGGTTCCTAGCTCGTTTCTTTGCTTCTTTCACTGCCTTCTAGGGATATTCCCATTCTTTCAATCTTTTTTTCTAAGTCATCAGTGTGGCATCTAAAATGTTCATCCTGCGTACAGTTTCTTTTAATTCTAAGCAACTGACCATGTGGTAAATTCACTTTTAGACTTAATGGATGGAAGCTGCTAAAGTGCAGTAACATATTTTTATCAGCAGGTTTACAGTACAGAGTAGTGCCAGTTGTGCCATCTAAAATTTTGGTCAAAGTTAAATCAAGAAAGACCATTGTTTGCTGATCAAACATCCTAGAAAATGTCATGTAAGGGTCCCAAACATTCAGCCATGTTTTGAAATTGACTAGCTGTTGCATATCCCCTCTCCATACCATAGCAACATCGTTGATATACCTATACCAACCAATAATGTATTTGCGGAAAGGATTATGTACAAACTACAGATGAGTTATTTAAAACTCATTCACATACAAATTTGCAATATCGGGAGCAAAGGTGGCACCCATGCTTGTACTGCATTCCTGTTTCAAAAGTTGACATTCAAACAGAAAAATATATTCTGCGAGTGCTAGCCCGATGCACTCCAAGATTAATTCTGTGGGGACTCTATCAATAGTTTCAGATCGTGCATCTAGATATTTCTTCATTACTTGTATGCTCGCATATTGGGGGTTATTGGTGTATAATGCCTCAACATCAAAGGTCACTAAAAGATCTTGCTGTTGTGAGCATATATTTGAAAGAATGTTAATGATGTAGTGGTGTTAGGTATATATATATGATTGCATCTTGGAGACAAAGGGCCTCAAGAAACAATCAGCATGCATTGATAGAGGTTCAAGGATGGTGCCTGTAGCAGAGACAATTGGCCTTGCAGGATGATTCACACTATCCTTAAGTACTTTTGTGAGGATATAAAATGCAGGATGCAGCTTATTTAAACATTGTTTTTCCTCCTCTTCAAGCCAGCCCTCTGGCACTGCATGTCTTGTAAGGCTAGGCATTTCCTCTTGTGATCTCGATGTAGGATCAGTGTCTAGTTTGCAGTGGTGTTCTTGGGTTCTCAAAAGTTCCATGGCTTCATTCCTAATGTCATTGCATTTCCAAAAGATTTTCACTCATTACTAGTGAAGTTGTCCTTTGTGTGATTTTTAGTTGCTAGCAAGGTTTCAGCTGCCTTCAAGATTTTATTTACAAACGTGAAAATTTCAGGACAAATAGCAGCGACTGGCAGAATGAAGGTGGATGTGGGTTTCAACCCACTTGCCTCTATGCTGTTATTCTCATCATTGTCAAACATGCTATCATGCGGGGTGCGCTAGAGAGCATGACCAAGATGGCCGCGAGCCTGTGAGCTCTCTACACTACGAATAAATCCGGTCAAGATCCATGCTAAAAACCAGCTGAAGGTCTCTGGCATACCCTGCTGAAACCTGAAGATCCCTGAGTCCCGTGTTGCAGAGATCTGCGTGAGGAGACCGGAGCCGCATGGCCAGAGCGGGCCCCATACAGGAACATGGCACGCTAGGAGAAGGAAGACGTCAACGGAGCCTAATCGGAGAGGAGCTGCGGGCAAGCATCCGAGTCAGCCCGAGAGGTGATACGCCAGAATAGAAGATGTGGATCGAGGGCCACCGAGTGAATGCCTGCCGGTGACACCCGCATGCCCAGGAACGAGCCAGGAGACCCACACTGATAGCAGCTGAGTGGGAAGGGTTGCCTTTGTACTGGGGGAGTAATGCTCCATCGGCACCTGAAGAACCGTGGCAGCTGGAAGTGCTGGAGTGGTGCCATGCCGGGGTCGGTGGGGAGTAGTAGACACCTGTGGACTCTTGAAGCCACGGACCCCATCAAGTGGAGAGAACTATCACGGCTACCGTGAAAGGGAGAAGTGGCCCCCGGTTAAGCCTGAGAGGATTTCAGACAGAATCATATTCCCACAACAGGGCGCAATAACACAGCGTGGTGGGCGCCTAGCTAAGCTGGACCGGAGGACATCCTCCAGAAGAGATACAGTGACTGCAAGCAGCCCGGTGGGGTGGCGAAGTGAGTCGAACCCCTTGTGGGGGAGTGGCAGGTGCCAAGGGCAGTGGAGCGAAAAGGTCCTCCATTCCCAAAGGGTGGGGAGCCCTCGGACCTGCAATAGGACGTGAAGCGCCAGACAAACACATGCCCAACCGACCCAGAGCCGGCAAAGAGAGACACTATGTGGGGTTCCAGGGCTGATTGCTGCAGAATGCATTGGGGCACATGAACAATACCTCAGCCCGGGTCCTCTGAGTTCCTTCCATTATCGGTGATTCACTACAGATCCCACAGGGGCCAGAGTAAACAGAGGCACTCATCCACTCATGTGAACTCACAGCTAAATAACAAAGCAGGGTGCTGCCCTGGCAGACCACACATCGAGGGCATTCAGCTGCTGGAAACAACAGGAGAAACAACACAAGACCAGGGCAAGACCGGAGGAGTATCTGCTACAGAGTGCAAGGCCGGGAGCCCTGGGAACACCCTACCCTAGGCCCTAGAGATAAAGAGCCTGAATCCTGCAGCAGCCTACCGCAGAGAGAACATTCACTTTAAATGAACCCGCATAAGCCGCTCTACTACCCTGCGCAGTAGCCTCAACCTCACAGCTTTGAAGGCTACTGCCTTCCATAGATCCGGGTTGGGGGTGTAACCATATCAAACCTCCTTGGTAGGAATAGACAGAGAACGCTGAATCAACATTCCTCTTAGTCACAGTAAACGAACATAACAGCGGACTAGATGATAACATAGTGTCTAACACTAGGGCATCGTAAGGAGAAAGGGGATACACCACCATAGGCACCAGTTCCCCTTGAGCATTTATCATCTCTGGACCAGAATATCCAAGGACATAGCCATACAGCCACCGGAAAGAGGCACATAACCCACAAAGAACCTAGCCTGGGGGTGGGGGGAGAAGCATAAGTGAAGAATATTATCGAGACCTCTTCTCTGCCCAAGAATGCAAAGACTATGGACCCTCTTGAAGGGAGTAATCGGCAGACAACTCAGGACACCTCAACGGCATTCCAAGACATATAAGGGATGTTCAGTCAGCTGCAAAGCAGTATACAGTCCCTCGATGGGAAGATGGACACGTTAATGTGTAAGGTGGATCACATGCAAGTCCACCTGGACAAACATGGAGAAAGACTAGATGACGCAGAGGGAAGGATCTCAACGGTGAAAGATGAGGCGGCCTCGACATTCAGGGATCTGCAACAAATGATCAGGACACTGAAAGAACTGACAGAGAAACAAGATGACTTGGGATTAAGCAATAACCCTCGAATAATAGGAGTTTCTGAGGCAATGGACCAGAGAAATATGGAACCTATGGTGGAGGAGATTTTGAGGGAAGCACTGGGACTGGATGGCTTTTCGAACATCTTTGTAATGGAAAGGGCACAGAGAATACCCAGCGGCAGGAAGCCGATACCCGGTGCTCCACCACAACTAATTATCACACAAATGTTAACTTATCAGGATGGAGACTTAGCTCCTCAGAAGACGATAGAGTGGGGGGTCCTCACGTTCAAAAGCGATACCATAAAAATCTTCCTGGATTTCTCTGACAAAGTCCAGGCATCACGTAGAACCTATATAGACATGAAGAAGAGGATGCGGGAAAGGGGCATTCGCTATGCCATGATGTTCCCAGTAAAGCTGCTGGTGGAAAATGAAGGACGGACAATTTTCTTTGCCACCCCGGTCGAAGCCAATTAATTCATTGAACGCCTACCTCAGAACCCAAGACCCAGAGGAAACAATGACTGAGACCTCGCCAAAATGATTACAACTATCAGGGACCGATAGGCATTGACTTGCAGAAATAGAGATTGAGTGGCCAGGAACAGACCTTATCGTAGTAAGTGTAGTGACATGGTCAGGCCACTAGCTGCCGTTCAAGCAAAAGGAAGTTTAACATATAAAGACGCTGGCTGGTTGGGGTAGCCAGCCCAGGGAGGGGGAGGGAATGCATATTACTAACAGGTTGGGGTTGTCGCTGGGGCAGGAAGGGTAAAGGGAAGGGTATTTAACGAGGGGAAGCATCACAATACACGGAAAGGAGTGGGTTACACAACTGGGATGGTCCAGAACTACAGGCTAGGACATACGCGGGTCAGGAAACAGGGTTTGGAAACTGGAGTGTGACAACTTGAGTGATAGGATCGGTTAAATGCCTTACATGGAAGGTACGTGGGCTGAACAGCCCATCAAAAAGCTGGAGGGTCCTCCTTTAGCTGCAGCATTGCTAAGTGGGAATTGTGTTCCTACAGAAGACGCATCTCACAACAGAAGCTGAATCAAAATTTGGTAAAGGCTGGGGCTGACACCGATATTTTTACTTCTTACTCGTCCTATGTGAGAGGGGTGGGCATCCTTGTTTACAGCGTGGTAGGGTTTAAGTTGATCTCCGTGGTCAGGGACTGTGAGGGGAGGGGCCTAATAGTGTGGGCATGATACAGCATAGCTTGTACACTCTTGTTAATTATTATGGTCCCAATCAGGACACAGTCACGACTCTAGAATGGCTTAACCGGCACTTGGGGGACGCTTCACTAGGGGATATAATTTGGGCAGGCGATTTTAATGAAGTGATGGTCCCGGTGCTTGACCACAAAACAGGCCCACCTCGACCCCTGACCAAAGTATATAATGAGGTAAGAGGCATGAGTCAGACGTGGGAGCTAGAAGATGTGTGGAGACTCAAAAATCAAGGGGTGAGGCAATATACCTTCCACTCGTCAGTCGATAATACTGTATCGCGCCTGGATTTCTTTTTGATATCGCAGACATTAATAGGGGTCATAACGGAGGTCACTATCTTGGCTCACACGCTTTTGAATCATGCACCCGTATTATTAAATATGGAATTGTTGGGTAGGGTGAGGGAGAGGAAACCTTGGCGATTTAAAAGTGAGACTCTGATGGATGCATTGTTCCGCGAAGGCCTATCGAAGTCAATAGATACTTTCTTTGAGGCCAACGAGGGAATCAGCAGGAATCCTTTGGGAGAGATTTAAGTGTGTGATATGAGGAAAGTGCATTGCTAAAGAGGTGGGGATGCTAAAGCAGATTAGACAGGAACTGGATGACGTGGAGTTACGCATAAGCGCATTACAAACAACCGGGGGCTCAGCAAACCCCAGTCAACAGGCAGAAATAAAGCAACTCATGGAGCAGTTTAAGACGTTGGCACACAGAGATGTAAAGATACTGGGGTGGGGAGCGGCTGTGGGGCAGTATGGAGAGGGGCAGAAACCGGGCAGATTATTGGCAAGGGCCACAAGGCTGGAAACTCACAGGGGACGGGTCATATCAATATTAGACGAACAAGGAGTAGAGAGATTTGATGATGCTCGGATAATGCAGAAGTACTGCTAATTCTATAAAGACTTGTATTCATCCCATATACGTACCTCCAAGGCTGAGCTAGATGGATACCTGGATCAGGTGGCCCTACATTGGTGCACTGAATAGAATAGAGCAGGACTGAATCGCCAAATATCTTTAGAAGAAATATTAGCGGCCATCAGATCTCTTCCTTCCGGGAAGGCTCCCAGGCCAGGCAGTTTTGTGGTGCAATGCTACAAGTACTTTGCCGCGAAGATAGGCCCCTACCTCTTACAAATGTATCATCAAAGTTCCCTAGAGGGGACGCCTCCGGAGTCCCTGACAGACCCTAATCACAGTCTTGCATAAACCTGGTAAACCATTGAATGATTGTGCATCATATAGACCGATTTCCCTCATCAATCTAGATAATAAGATCCTAGCTAAGATATTGGCTTCTAGATTGGCACCCTTGATAAATAAGATGGTGAGGGCCTACCAGGCAGGGTTTATCCCGGAGCACTCCACCTCCTTTGGGATATGGAGGATGTTTGGGCTGGTTTCAGCCGTAAATCAGGAAGACCATGTAGTCGCAGCACTGCTGGATGTCACCAAGGCATTCGACTCAGTGGAATGGCCTTTCTTGTTTACAGTCTTGCATAGAATGGGGTTAGGAGAGCAATATATCGCCATGGTATGACTGCTATATGAATCACCTATCGCCAGAGTGTGGGTGAATGGTCAACTCACCCAGGAAATAACTCTGAACAGGGACACATGACAGGGATGTCCCCTCTCCCCGCTGTTGTTTGCCCTGGCGATTGAACCGTTGGCCAAAAGGGTTAGGAAGCCCACAAACACCAGGGTATCCAACTTTTCAAACATAGAGTAGTTATCTCGCTCTATGCAGACAACATGGTGCTGTTCCTAAGGGACTCTGAGCAGAACATGGAGCCCATTATGGAAGATATCTTTCAATTTGGGCTTTTTTGACCAATGCAACAAAATCTGTCCTTTTTCTGCTAACAGAAAGTGTGGCACAACATGTCGACAAATGGGGGTTTCAATGGCATATCACACAGACTCGTTATCTGGGGGTCACCATAGCATGAGATGCGAATACACTATACGCAAGTAACTATCAAATGGCACTTAACCAAGCGAGGGAGGTAGCCATCAGGTGGAAAAGTTGACTACTTAACCTATACGGCAGGATCTCTTTTATCAAGATGGTACTTCTTACCCGGTTCCTCTATGTTTTTCTTAGTATACCTATCGTGATTCCAGCAGACTACTTTCGAGAGTTGAAAACTCTAATCACACAGTTTATATGGGCTGGTAAACAACCAAGCATATCATGGGATAAGTTGATGGCACCAATACAGGGGGGTGCCATCCCTGGCCCTACCCGATATGGAGACGTAGACCGGGGTCGCTCTCTACTGGTTTTGAGGTAAAGGGGAAAGGAGACACATGGAAGTTGAGAGGGCACTAGCGGCACACTTTTTACTACGATCTAGTATCCTTACCACTCTCGAAAGAGGGACCAGGACTGGGAACATGGTGGAACTCACATGCAGAACGTGGACACACATATAAGGTAAGTCAAAGACAGAGGTCCTCTGCTCTCTAACGTTGCCGGTCCGATTCACTCTGGGACTCCTGCTTACCTCGGAAAAGGGCTTTGTCAATCTTATGAGGAAACTAGAAGTGCACTGTTTTTGTGATCTATTTCCCAACGGGAGGTTCATAACACTAGAGGAATTGAAAGCCAGGGGGAGTCTAAACCCATTAAAGGTGTTCTTATACTATAGGCTGAAAACATCGATCCAAAAGGTATTCCCGACTTTCCCCGAACAACCTGCAGCTGCCCCAATACTCGATAAGATCCACACCGGGGGGCAGAACAGGAGGGTAGTCTTGGGTATGTATGGCATGTGCCTTGGCTCTAAACTGGAGATCTCGTCCCCTACAGAAAAATGGGAACGGTCTCTGTGGCATGGGATATGCAATGAAGAATGGAGATACTGCTGTGAGAGAACCAGAAGGGCGGCAATAAATGCCGGATTTAAACTAATTCATTGGAAATACCTACATCAACTTAATTACACTCCAAACCAAATTCATGATTACTCCACAGGGACACCCACTGGCTGTGCCAGTTGCAATGTACCAGTGGCAGACTTTATACACATGGCATGGTGGTTGCCCCGCAGTGCTAGCATTTTGGGAAGTAGTTTTTAAAGCTATTGGAACAATTATTGACGAGGGGTTGGACCCAAAACCCATGACAGCACTCCTGCGATACACTAAATCTATTCTCAAGGGCAGAAGGCGATTAACAGGGCTGCTCCTGCTGCTAGCTAAGAGAAGGGTGTCAATACAATGGAAAGGCCCTGCGTATCCCAAGATAGAGGACTGGCATTCGGATGTGGTGCAGTGTAACGATATGGAGATGGGGTACAAAGGCTTATCATCCTATCGCTCAAGCTCACCGAGCATATGGGAGCCATGTACATTATCAGTTGAATCCAGCAGGAGATAAGAACCAGGAACCATAATGGGAATGAGTTTCAAGTAACGAAAATGTTACTACCGCAGCCGCAAGAGGACAATGGCTATTTACTTCTATGTTCTTTTCCTCAAGAGTCATACATTTCTATATTACCCGTTGCAGCCAATAGGGGATAGCCTAGCTACATGGCACCATGTAACCCTCTCCATGAGAAATTGTAATATTGCTAAATGTAAAGAATTTTCTGAAGGTACACCAATGAATAGGGGGAACTCCAAAGTTCATGTTCGGACTGAGATGCTTCTTTTTTTGTTGCTGTTTAAGTTCTAGATGTCATGCTGTTACTGTTTGCAAAATGCCAATTAAAAAGAGTTTTAAAAAAATGCTATCATGAAAATAATTTTTTATTTGAGAACCCGGAAGGAGACTCTAAGTTTGGCCTCTGTTTCAAAACAATTGGCCTGGGTGGTGGGAACAAAACTCAAACCTTTTACGGGCTGCAGTTTATTTGTTCCTGCCTGTTGCTCCATTGACAAATTCTCACACCGAACTCTCCCTGCTGATAACCCCTCCTCTATCTGCCCCTCCTCCCTGTTGAGGTTAGACATTTTGTACATTTGAGGCGGAACAGGTATCTTCAATATGGGACTCAAATTCACTACCACTTGTGATGTTTACTGTGTCCGAAAAAGTAAAAAATGTTCTTGTAGCTTGCGCTCTTTCCCTGCATCTTATGCCCATACATCGTATTCTGTTCATGATAGAATTCGGAGATGTGAAACAGGGATGAGATAAGTGTATGTTTTCTCCTCTCGATATACCTCAACATCTTTTCAATTTCCATTCTTTGTCGAGTGCAAACTGTTTGAATTTTACAATTTCTTCATTGATTTTTCTAATTTCGTTTTCACATCCTGAATGATTGATTCTTCTAGAATCTTTCTCTCTAAAAATTGCAATTGATCCCCCCTGTTTCTTATTCTCTTCTTCTGCAGTCTCTGTAATGGGAACTCTTTCAATCCGAGCTACATTTGTTGTCCACTCCAATTCAATTTGAACTTCGGGTTATCGATGAATACCCATAGAATATTGCGAACTTGCAGGGATGTCATTTCACCAAAATGCCAGGGGTAGCGGAAGTGACATCACACGTCCCTTGGCCTATGATGACAACACAGGAAATGATGTCATGTGATCCCAGCCCCAAGTGACATCACAGCATGTGATGGCACATGACCTTTGATCCCTTGACAAGTCAGGAATTGGCATCATATAGCATTGTTCCTCAGTACACTAAGAAAAATATGATTACGATATCACTGTAATGTGATATACATTTCATACAAGAATGGATCACTGTGATGCTGGAAATGCATCAGAGGGACAGGGCCTCTGTATCCTTGTCCTTTACTGCTTTTTATCATGTGTTCTGTTGTGTTTTCCGCACAGGAGTTCATGTGCGACTCAAGGCGGTGCAGCTCTCTCTCCTTCGGTTTGGTGAACGAACGCATGGGATACACTTATGGCACCCATGGGTGGGGGTACAACCCTGTGCCCCTAGTGTATGTTTTTGGGCACCTGTGTGTGACCCACAGAGCAGGGTATGGGCTGGTGGCAGCTCCATGCTAAAATGACTGGTGCCCTGAGCGTCCTCCATTTTGGGATGCCCAGGCCCTGTCATTGGAATCGGTAGATTCCTGATGGAGACAAAATGGCCCCTATGGCCTCTTGCCTTCCATCACCTGTTACCCTGATCTTCCTGAAGTCCCGGGAAGCCCTGCCTCTGTCCCTTCCCCCTGACTGGCTGCTGGGTGAAAGTTCTGTATATGGTAGTGTGGGGAAGTGCCGACCAGACTGGCTGGAGCCTTCTCAACGACCGTATGTTGTGGGTACACCTGTGGGTGGGACCTGGGTGAATGGAGTGTGTGACAAATATACATTCTATGTTGTGGCTGTCTAGTATCTGGTGGTTGACACAATGGTTGAGACAGCCCTGCCCGAAACCGGTATGAATGCAGCTTGGAGTGTTGAATGGCTTGGTACTTGTCCCAATACACATAACCTATTGTGAGTGTCTGGAGAGAAGTGAATGGCCTGAATACCTTGCGTGCCTGATTGGCTGCCTGCCTGCATGAATGCCCGTAGTCGTGATTGGATGCTTCAGTGTGACTCAGCGGAATGAATGGGAGATCAACAGTATATCTGGGGACCTCTCACTGCTAGGAATCGTGTTCAGAAGCTGAAGTCCACTACGATGAGTAACTGGAGTGAAGCTTGATCCTGAAGCCCTGCTGGACAAGAAGAATTGCTGTTGCTCTCCTTCGCAATCGGAAAGCTGCTGCGCTTCAAGAACTGACCCAGAGAGGACCTGGTAAGGCACTCTCTTCCTGAGCTACAAGGGACCATCGTGCGCAGCTGATCTCTGCCTAAGCTCCCTGGTAGACAGACTTTCGACAGGCTGCTGACCCGATACGGGGACTGCTGTTGAACTCCAAGGAGAAGCGCCCGGACTGTTGTCCGCCACTGTCGACGACCGCCGTCGCCGACCGGAGCCGCCGTGCTCCCATTGCCTAAGAACTTCATTGATCCAAGGACGCTCTCGTCCGCATCGTCGCCGCTGTATCCTGCTGGAGAAGGCCTGACCGTCGACGCGCCGAGGAGCATCCACCAATGGGTTTCCCGCCACCCAAAGACCATAGAGACGCCGATGACTTGACGCCCTTGCTGGGCCACAGTTCTTCAACTCTTTGCGGTCCAGAACTATCGACACTGAGGTGTCCCGCACGCCTCTTCCTGGCAGGACGTTTACGCTTCCCCGTCAACGAGCACTGCTAGGAACGACGCGGCCACTTCCCCGTCGTAGCTCGACCAGTTCTCCATCGGACGTTCGACGACCCGTGACTCCTGCCTGAAGGGGAGGACACTAAAGAGGGGTTGTCAATTTCCACAACACGGAACGCTACAACACCAAGGTACTTTGGGATTGCAGAACTATTGGGAAGTCTAAAGGTGAACAATATATGGACTGGGCTTGTATCTTTCTTCTACAGGTTGCCCAGGTGGAGGGATCTCCACACAGAGCTGTGTTTAACGGTAGTTACCAGTATTCTGCCTATTGCTCAACCATTTTGCTTTCCTTCCTCTCTCTACTGCTGGTTTCCTCTTTATTTTTGATCTGTGTGACATTCTGACCATATGCACTTTACTAAGATCGAGTAACGTTAGTGGTACCACTTTAGAATTGTACATATTTACCATTGTTGATTTTCGGAGCACAAAGTGAGTTATTGTGATCGTGTAGATGACTTTGAATATTAATCATATAAAGACTGTGTTTTAAACTTATACAGTGTGTGGACATTCCTCCGTGGGTGCTCAGGGACTACACTGTACTTAAGAACCAGCTTGCATCACCTCCCGAGAAGCTAGGCCTTGATTGCTCAACCACGTACCAATAATAGAGAATCTTGGCAGGGGCCTCTGTGCCTCCCCTCTACCATATAGAGAGCGGAAGTGCAGACCCCCCCTCAAGTCTTTACAATCACCATTTGTAGCGTTAATATCAGTGTGTATAAACCCATATTACCGAATTACTGTGAATATAAGCAGACATCCAACACAACAACCTGCACTATTGTACATCACTTGGGCTAAACTGTAAACAGATCATCTCGAAGAGGCTACACCCCAAAGCACAGACATCTAATGCCTGTCAAGTGTCTGGTCACAGAGTGGAAACAGCAACCGACCAACACAAGTCCATCCAGAAAATGGTCCGGAGGGTTGCCCAGAGCTGTGCAGTGGTTATGCATGATTTGAAACCTTCCAGCCATCACCTTTCTGTTTTGCTTATTTGCAAAGTAACCCACAGTTTATTTTGTTAGATGGGAGATGGAGGGGAAGGATATGATACTTTATGATATGATAGTTTATTTATACAGCGCCTATACACAATGCATTTAAAAGTGCTTCAAGACAAGGAAGGGAACAAGGGAAAATACAATGACATTCTTACAGGCCATGAACAGTTAAATATATGAAATTAACTATCATACTCAGCCTGACGACATTTTAGATAGTGCAAGAGCTCAGACATAGAACGGACCGGAGGGGGAAAGTGGGAAGGAAATGGAGAGAGACAGGCGGCTACCGTATTAGGCCTGACGACATTTATGTTAGAGCCGGAGAAAAGCAAAAGGTGAAGGAGAGGGGTGTAGAAAGGGAGGGGAGGAACAAAACAAGCGACTATTGTACTGGGCCTGACAACATTTCAGATAGTGCTGGAGGGGGGGACAAGTAAGGAGAGGGGGAGGAGACAGACAAGGTTGCTATCATACTAGGCCCAGGGACAATTCTGATAGAGTGTTGCAGGTCACAGTAATTGCTGAAGGTTTTTTTTTATTTTAAAATGTAGACAGCAGCAGCAGCTCCATGACATCACCCCTAGGAAAGGGCCATTTTATAATTTTCTTTAGTCCTTTATATCTTGCTTAATGCCAGCCTTCTCCAGCTTCTAAGCACTGGAACAGGAACCCATGGTGCACTGCATCCCCTTGTTCCCAAAGCAAGTGTGTTGCCCCTGAGCTAACCTTCCATATATATTTTGTTTCGCTTGAGGAAGCGACAGATGGCTTACTTCAAAGGCGCAGGGCAACTTCATGTAAATCAATAATTTCACCTTGCGTGTATCTACAGTGTGCCTGTAATACAGGTCTGGCACATCTGGGTCAGGTCACACAGTGCCCAGGCGAGATTAGTGCCAGAAGACATTGGGGCACACCCCTCTCAACACAGGCCCAGTGGCTCACTGGATGTGCAAAGCAGACAAGGAGAAAAACGGATGCGATTTGCCTTCATGCTGTGCTGTCACTGAGTATTGCAGGCTGCTCTTATTCATTTCCAGCTACCTAGGCCGAGCCCCCATACCCTCCCTGTTGCTACAGTACTGGGTATGAGCTGCACAGACAGCCCTGCCACTGAATCTAACCATTCGGGCATTCTTCACTAATTAACTGCCAACCTGTAAATGATCGCAGGCTTCATCGTTTTCCTTCATCCTTGTTATTTCTCCAGCTACTGAGATCTAGATTTCAGGTGAAAAAAGCTGTGTCACATTTAGCTGCATTTTCAGCCACCTTTGTCAGGTGCAACACATATATCTGCTCTTGGCACGGCCTCTTTGTCCTGTGGGCATGGGGTCTCAAGGACAGGTCTAGGGGTAGCAGAGGGGGAAAGGTCTAGGTGTAGGGGTGGCAGAGCAAACCCCAAATGACGTCCCTGCCTTCTTGGATAACACCTAACTTGAGGTATTGAAGCATTAATTTGCCATGAAGTTCTGTTTGGACAAGCTTTTTCTTTTTGTGTGGTCAAATCTAAGTCATTGGTAGTCGAGTTAGGCACAGAGGTACCGGGATTGGATGTTAGAAGAGATGGGGCATTAAGCAACCTTTGAAAGTGTTCATCAGAGAATGAAAGACTATTCATGTTCTCTATGATTCCACACTAACATATAATGAGTCTCAGGCTACCGGACGTTAGGTGAAGATGGAGGGGAGGCCTACCACGTGTGTCTGTTATAACCTGTACCTATTCATACAGGGTAACAGGTTTCTTTTTCGATGGGCAATTTGCAATTTTACCATCTAATGCCGCAAAGGCTCAGCTTTGACACTTTTCTGCACTAGGTCATATTATTTTTAGGTAGTATTCAAAAATAAAATTCTAAAACAATAATACTAATTAAAAATAATAAAAATCAGAAGATTTCTGTTATGATTTACGTTTGTTATGAACTTTATTTTGACAGAAAAAACGAATCGTATATTGAATGTATTCAATTTTATGTAAAAACAATTTTGAACAGTCATTTGTTGACACACTAAAAACAAAGGTTGTGAAGGGGAAGTGGCCTTGGAAGGTTTTCCGAAGCAAATTCTTTGGTAAGGTTGTTATGCCAGGTTTGACCCTCAGGTTATCACTGGCAGTGGTGAATCTTCTAAACAAATACAGACAAGGTGTGATGAGGGTTTAAGTGGGGAGTTCCAAAAATCTCAAAACCAACCTACGTAGAAGAACAAGTGGTGTTGTAATAATAGAATATATGCCCTAGCATCTCATTAAAAATAAATACAAGCTCATATAATTAATCATCACTGGTTACTGCAGTGTAGACAACACATGACTTTATTTCGGGTACACGGAGAATCCTGTGATATGACCTCCATCTGATGAAGAGCCTGACCACTTGCCATCACCTTTTCCTACACCTTTGGAAAGTAACCATTACCCAATCTCATCCATTGACACATCAATGGGAAACTGCCTTACATGAATCATAAAATGCCCTAGCCCATGTTCGTTTCCATTCCACTGTCCCTTGAACAGCATCATCACCACAAGACAATGTTTTCAACTTTTAAGGCCTCTGTGGGCAGATCCTGGTATGTTTCTTTCTGCCCCTGAGTGCCTCACATGGAATGAATTCAGTGATACCTTGTCTGGAGAATCTCAAAGCAACAATCTCATCCCTGAGCCAGGGCTGGAGTCAACTGTTCAGCTTTGCTGGTCTCACACTTTCCATAATCACTCTCTTTGCACAATACAGTCTTACATTACGCTCTGAATGGTACAAGACATGGTTTTCAACCTCGTTGCTGCAGAACTGCGCTCCAACTTCTGTCAAGGATGAACAAGGTGATCTTCCCCGGCTAAAGAACTCTTCCAAAAATAAAATCACTTCGCTACTTTTCATTCCTTTGAGAAAGGAATCTCTGCCCACTTAGAATATGAATACACTCTACCATATAACTTCTTCATCATATTTACCTTAAATGTGTCCTAGAACAAACATGAATGAAATGTTGGGATGGGTAAGGGAAGAGGTCTAGGACAAGGAAGATAGGGGCGCATGGCAATGAAGATTAGTGGTAAGTAATTAGTTCATTAGCCCAGTGTCTAGTCTTTGTCACCCTCTCCTAAAACAATTAGAAAGTAGCAAGCCTCAGGACTTTGGACTAGAGGTCCCCAGAAACCAAAATTGTTCTAAAACAAGTACAACTATCACTTATAGAAGGAGTCATAGAACAGAACACCATTGAACGTAGAACATGCGCTCCAAATAGTGCTACCAACCAAGCACTTCTGTATAGAAATTCTGAGTGGAATTAGAGATCTATTTATCCTATGCTGGAAACACATCAATCACAAATGTCAACCACATTTCTGGCGACAATTACACACAGAGTGGTGTCTCACCCCCACATCCTTCGGGCAACACTGAGTGTGATTGTAACTGAATTGTCCATATCCCATTCATTTTGGAAGAGTACATACATCTAGTAATAGTGATGAGAGACTGACCACAAAGGTTTCTCGTGCACAGATTTATCATCCTCCTTGTGGCTTCCTGACCAGTAACGTGGACACCTTTTGGCTTGCTACCTAGTACTTCTTCCCAGTTCTCAGCTCTTCAGTCTTTTGATCTTCTGGATTTGGCTCCCCAGGGTGGTATCAACTTGGTGGTCAAGGGGGAGGCATTCAGGGGTATTTCCATGGGATCCATGACACATTTGTAGTGTGTTGTATGAGATCCTGGCAGTTCTTTGTTCTGGTAAATCATTGGGCTCTACACTATCTGAGGCTGCATGCCTCTGTTGTTCTATCCTCCCCTTCTCCAATGGATGTTGTGGGTGCATAAGTATTGTCTTCCAAATTATCTATACAGAAGCTCACTCCCACCCCTCCTGATCCTTCTATCTCTTCTAAGCTTTCTTCTTCCGACTTTGCAGACTCTTTTCACTTCCAAGGTCTCTTCCTTAGGTTCATCCTTTTCCTACACCACCCCTTATCCCTTCCATATACCCCTTCTTAATCATTTACCTGAGTTCTCTATTTAATCATTCCCTGTCCTCTTCTTCCTTTCCCTCCCCCTTCAAAGACACTACTATTATCCCTATTCTAAAGAAACCTACTCTTGCCCCTTTAACCCTCTCTCTCAACCCATTTCTCTTCTCCCATTCCTCTCTAACTCTTTGAAAGCATTGTTTACTCATAAATATCTATCTGAATCTCCACTCTTTACTTCCAATGACCCAAACTGGGTTCCGCTCACTTACTCTACAGAAGCTGCCTTTTTGCATGTCATCAATTCTCTCCTCTCCGCTAGACACAATAATTCCTCCATCCTTATCCTCATTGACCTCATTGCTGCTTTTGACACTGTTGATCAACCCACTTTGCTATCTGCTCCAGGATTCTCCGACCCTGTTTGCACTCACATCTTTACAAGCACACTTGTTTTCTTGGCTGGTCACACTTCCTCTCCTCACTCTCTCCTCTACGGTGTCCCACGAGGCTCATTCCTAGGTCCTTTGATGTTCTCTAGCTATACCATTCTCCTTTCCTCGCTCTTTGAATCCTTTAAAGTCTTAAGCCACTTCTATGCAGACAGCTCCACTTTTTCCTCTTTCATCTCCTTCTCAGACTCTCTTCACTCCTCTGTCTTCGCTTGTCTCTCTGCTGTTCAATCCTGGATGCCATGCATTTCCCATTTCTTTAAACTCCCAAAACAGAAGTCCTCTTTTTCCTGCCATCCCCGCCTTCCCATCTCCAATCTCCCCATAAACAATTCTTCCCACCTTCCGTTTTTTCCTGTTTTTCCTCTGTGTGCAATCTTGGGTGTCAGCTTCGACTCATCTCATATTTCCACAACAGCTTGCAGCGGTTGCTTCCACCTCTAAAACATCTGCTGTAGTCGACCCGTTTTGTCTTTTTATGCCATTAAAATTCTCATTTCCTCCTCTATTTTATCCCACCTCGACTATTGTTCTGCTTTTCTCGTCAGCCATCGCTCCTCTTATCCGACCCCTAATTACTCCATCTTGATTTCTGCTGCTATCCACCTTATTTTCTCACTCCCCCCCGTCAGCTATTTCCCCTTCTCTTCTGTCATCTCACCCCTTCTCTATGATTCACAGCCCTTATTCTGTTATCTTTGAGTGGTCTTTAAATATCTTGCAGCTCTGGTCTCACTCCCTTTCTCGTCCCCTCTGCTCACGTCATCTTTTATGTTCCCCTAAACCACCTGGTGCCCCTTGCCGCTTCTACACTTTTTCTCTTATTGCCCCCAAACTAGGAAACTCTCGTCATCCTGACATTCGCTCCTCCATTTCCCTTCATATTTTTCACTCTCGCTTAAGAGCTCACCGTCTTTCTTCCCTTTCCTAACTCTACTTGTGTGTTCGTGGGTTTCGTCACCATTACTCATCTTTGTACTGTTAATAGAAAATGTGTCCCGTACTTTGGCAACAGCATTAAATACATTCCAATGAAATGCAAGATACAAAATACAAATCGGCCTGGGCTTAGGAATTTTGCAGTCAGAGATCAGATCACTTTACCATGCCTATGGTGGGCAGGGCTGGCCTGGTGAATTCTACATGGGCGCTGTGAAGTTTTGGGTGGTGACTTACTGTTATAGATTTGTTCGACATGTATTGGCATCACCATCTGCCAATTTGCCTGGCCTTGTTAACTATCAAGGCAGGTGTTTTCTCCCCACTCTGTCTGAGTGTGGTTGTCCTCCAAAGCTTATCCCATGGTTCAATGGATAGAAATTACTGAATGGAAGTTACTTTGTTGCAGGTTACTTTGTGGGGGTAAAATAGCTAGGTATATGTGTAGGGGTAATGGGCATAGCAGTGTTGGTACGGGTTGAGAGGGGGTCAATAGGGAGATGGTTTGGGGTACAGCGGAACCCTGTATGAAAATAAAAAATAGAAAATGCCACGAAGTAACCTACCATGATGTAACTTACCACTCAGTGATTTCTGTCGATGAAATCATGTAGAACCCTTCAAAGACTAGATGACTGATCAGGAGCTGGCTCTAGGCTTCTCGGCTGAATAGAAGATCTGTGAGTGGGGTGGCCTTCCCACTGGAGGTAACCAGAAGACGCCTGGAAGCACCTTACATTGGGACACCTGCCTTTCAGTGGTATACTTATACTTACAATTCCCCAATTCTGCCCTCAAGACGTTGCCTATCGGCCGTCATCTTAGTTACACTGCATTTGTTGGTTCTCACACCATGCCAGATGAAAGATCAGGACCATCTGGGCACCAGTCATGACTAGAGTACTAATATCCCATCCCTGTGCTCTCTCAGGGACTCCTCGAGTTGAACTGTCCTGCTCAGCTGCCCTCTTACGAGTCTGGAGTTGTGGCATCCTGACCAGCTTTGATGTGTGATTGGTTCCATGCTGCGTACACTCTGGATACTCTGTCTAACAATAGTTTTAGTGGACATGATACTGGACGTTGCTTGCTACCCTGTGGTACATATCAGCTAGCTTCACATACCACCCTCAAGCCAGTACCATGACAATAAGAAATAGATGTGTTACAGGTCATTCTTTTTCTATCAATGTACTCTTAAAACTCTCTGCAAAGGCCAGTGGCCGAATGCAAAGAAAAAATGGAAAACTGATCCGACATTACATTTGTCAAATAAAACAGTAATAACAGATCCTGGCACAATGCATGACAGTGCAGCTGCATTCAGTAGGTGGAGTATGCATAATCTTCAGGGCATCTACACTGTGGGCATCTGGTGTGATATTACTGAACCTTACAATGGGTAAGTAGAAAAAAACAACCCCACACACTACAGAAATCTGTCTTTAGGGAGGGGAATCTGGCTAGCCGTTTACCCATAATTAGCCGTAGATAACTCTATCCATCTGTTTGAAATGGACTTGCATCAGGTAATAAAGTATTCAACATTAGGATGGATGATATCTGACCAGCTTTCAAGCAACAGAAAAATGTAAGAAAACAGAGAGAGAGAATGGAGGTCAAGAAAGAGGCTGGCGACCTCGGGGATAACTTGATAGACCAGGCCCAGGATGTAGAGAGTTTCCTGAAGGACTACACTTTTCAGCGACTAATGCATGAGGGCCCCGGGAACAAAAATATGTTGTGCCACAAAATGTAGGCCTTTTACTGCTGGAAAAGTGATTCTGGTGATATGTCGAAGTTCATGCTGCAGGTCATGAGCCATGTTTTCACCGACGTGGTCCTTTCCCCCCTACAGCCATCTTTGGCTGGGCCCAGAGGCTTCAGACGGCTCTGGCTACATTGAGTGCCATGACAGGCACAGTATTGCTTGGTTTAAGATCTCCCACAGTTGTTACAATTTGGAACAAAAACAAAAGTAGAGGAAACCTGATATGTAGTCCGAACTATCTGGAATATATTGGCGTAACATATCCTACTTGGAGGTTAGGACTGGTTCCTGAGTTTTTCCGCCATTGATCAGACAAAGCACAAGAGTGAGATTCGAACCTGTCTTGCACTGCATTGTCTTGCTTCCAAGACAAACGCAGCGCCCCTGAGCTATCCTTCCTCCAATGAAGTGCACATGCACATATTATCACAGTAATAGAATTAACAGGAGATGATGTTGCTCAATGTAATCAGATATGCCCCTTTGGACTCCTTGTTGGCATCCTCATTGACCTGTTATTAAAAATAATAGAGTGCACAAATGGCCATATTTAGCTTGTGGCTGGACAGGTTGACTGAGTAATTAATTTAATTAGTGACAACGTTCTATTTTAAGTCTCGTGCTGTTATTTTGTCCTTTGTTGAAGATGATGTCAATTTCAGGGATCAGATAAATTGGTTGATGTCTGTACTACTTATTGTGACGTAAAAGAATGTCCAGTATTTTGACTAGTCTTCCTGTGCTTTTTGGAAGGACTCAGATATCTGGGGATCCAAAGTGAATTAATTTCTTCTGAAAGGTACAAGGCAAACTCCCTATTACATGGGGCAAACTCAATCACAAAAGGCCAAGGAGGGAGAGGTTACCACTATCAGTCATGGGCTGCATAAGCGTATTGAAGATGATAGCATGGCCCCATTTCCTACTATACAAATTCAGATGCTTAAAGCCTTCTATATGGAATCACTCCGGTGGGTTTGCCAATTGATCTAGTCTAACAAACAGCCATGAAAAAGGAGTATCAGTCCTGGACAATGGGGACATCCCTGCTACATATTCTAATCGAGCGACGCATTTTGCTTACTGCCATGTCCAAACTTTTGTTTCTAACAAGCATAAAATGCACGGGCCCTAGCATGGCAGTCTTAGAAGTATAGCATGGGGCCCAAAAACATAGGCTGGTATTAAATATGTATCTTCCTATACTGCCAGTATGGCGAAATCCTGCATTTCTGACACTGAGAATATACCCAAGCTGCTGCAAAGGACTGGTATAATGAATGACTGATGCATTCAATGAAGCAGTCTTTAAAGTGCAATGCAGTATTTTGTCATTGGCATGCATGACCATCACTCAAGATCTTATTCACATTGTCAGGTTTGTGATGGACAAATACTCCAGAAAATCCTAATCGTAATAAAAAGTCTCCACAGCCCATAACTGGAAAATGACTATTGCTGTACCCCTGATAATACATCCTGGTATCAGAAGTTGCCAACATACATAACCCTGTTCCAGACTGCATTCTACAACCTACTCTTGTACAGAGAGCACCCTGGCACTGGGGGGTGTCTACTTAGCCTAGCATCTATGACCTCATGGCATCTAAAAGATAGTGTGAAGCAAGCAAGCAGACTGAGAGGAGAACAGTTCATAGGTTGAGGTATGTAGAGATTATGCATTTTTTTTATTTTTTTAATTTTTTTATTGTTTGATCAAAAATAAGATTTTACAATTCATTATTGTTTCTAGAGCATTTCGTCAGATGCTCGAAGCGAAACAAAACAAAACAGATTTCTACTTCACTTTTGCGTAGATCTTACAAGTCTGTGTCAGAACATTTTTTTTTTTTGACGACTTTTCTGGGGCCCGTTGATGTATCACAGTACAGATGAGTATGCTGAATTATGAAACTGCTTAGCTCTTCTCATTTAGTAGATTGTTCTCGATATATTCAGTCATTTTGGCCAGTGCAATTTTCCATGTGGTTTTTTCTCCTCCTATCAATCGGCACCACCATGTATCCTCTTCGGCCAGGATATCAACGCCTGCCATGCATGATAGATATTGTTGCCTGATGGCACTGGTAGCTGAACATTGCATGATCAGATGCCTTAATGTCTCTTTTGGTGGATGAGGATTGTGTTTGCAAAATCGACAAGGTGTTTGTTAGTGCCTGGCCCCTAATGTGCAAAATCTCGTTGGTTTTGTACAAATTCAAACGTGCTTGTAGAGTTCGATTTCGAGCCTGTCTGCTAGGACATTGTTTGCTTGGTAGATGTCTGGTGAGTTTTAGCTTTGCAGCATCATCTGTTGTGGAGGCCCAGTCATTGGGCCTCACTATAACTGAGGCTGTCCAGAAATAACGGTGGCGGTAAACCCGCCGCCACCGTTGTTTCCTGACCGCCTGATCCCGACTCCTGCAGGCGGGAGGTGATGTTCCCGCCAGGTCTGACCTGGCGGGTTTAACACCGCCCGCCTGCAAGCGGCCGAGGAAACACCGGCAACATTACGAGATGCTGCCGGTGTTTCCATGATCCCCATTCCCATCGAGTCCCATAGGACTCGATGGGAATGGGGATTAACACCATTCCGCCTCCGTGATTCCCGGAAAACTGGGGTTGTAATGTCCCGGTAATTCCGGGAATCACGGAGGCGGAATGGTAATACGAGTCCGGCGGTAACCAGGCGGTTTAACCGCCTCGGTTACCGCCGGACTCGTAATGAGGCCCATTGTCTTTTATTTTTCTTAGAATTTTACAAGGATTCGTTATGAGTTCCTCCTCATTTGATGCGATGTTATTTAGCACCACTTGATTTTCATCTTGCCAGTCTTTTAGCATGTTACAATTTCTGCTGTCCATCTCACATTTTAGTAGTCTAAAGACCTCATTGCTATGTGCCATTCAACATTTTCTGTATAACATCATCGAATTACATGTCACTGAGCATTCTAAGGATTGCAGACTTAGTCTTATGGCTGTCCCTGATGTTGATGCCGGGAGGTGTAGCACTTTGCGCCAGAATAGAGCTTCTAACTTGGCCCATAGCTGTTTTGGAATTGTGGGCATTGCTTCTACGCAGTATGTTATTGTGGGCACCACTTTCATTTTGTAGAAGTTTATCGTTGGTACTAGTGAAAATTTTCCAAATTTGCCATCGATGACTTTGGCTTGGGCAGCTAGTTTTTTGATTTTTGCATACAATTCTGCTTGCATGGCAGATTCCTTTTCTGAACTGTCCATAATCACTCCTAAATATTTGAACTTTGTTACAATTTCAATGTTGGCTTCTCCCAGGTGCCAGTTGAAGTTGTTTTTTTGTTTCGTCCCACAATTCTGAAGAATCATGACCTTCGTTTTACTCGTGTTTATTTCAAGATGATTTTCTACGGCATAAGTTTGGAGAGCAGTAAGTTTCCGCTGGAGCCCAATTTCAGTTTGGTCAAATATTGTCAGATCATCTGCGTACAGAAGGTGTCCGATCTGCATTGGACCCAATTTCGGTGGAAATGCCCTGGTAGATTCTTCTATTTTTTTGATGTCACCGATGTAAGAGAGAAACAACACTGATGCCAACGGGCATCCTTGTTTAACCCCGCGTGCGCTTTGAATTTCATCTGATAGCACGCCTTCCCGGTTCAGTCGTACTCTCAGAGTGGTGCTATGGTGTAGCGTTTGAATGGGGGCTAATATGTTCTCTGGACATTGCCAGGCCTTTAATTTGTTCCATAGTACCTCAGGGTAATTCATAGAATTTCGCAGAAAAGTGTCGCAAGCGGCTGGCGCAGAGTGTCCGCGTGCGATTGTCTGCGCCAGGCATGTGCGCAAAAACCGATTTCCGCGCACAGCGTATTCATGGATTTTAGGCTCCCAAACCAGCCGTGGCGCAGAGTATCACAGCGACCCTGCAGCAGCGCCAGTAACGCCCCCAAGAACGCCCTCGCGCAAGGAAAAGCCATCAAAATCGCTAAATCATCGCAAAGGGCTGCGCTAACCCTGGACCAGTTTACAGGGCTGCCAAACAAGGAACGCAAAGCGGGTAACGTGCATATCAGGGGTACGCGGGAAGTTATACACGCGATTAGCCAGGGTACGTGTATTACAGGGGTACGCGGGAAGTTTTACACGTGATTCGGCTGGGTACGTGTATTACAGGGGTGCGCGTGAATTCTCACATGCGATTTGGCCAGGTACGTGTATTACAGGGGTGCGCGGGAAGTTCCACACGCGAATAGCCTGGGCGCGTGTATTTCAGGGGTGCGCGGGACGTTCCACACGCGAATAGCCTGGGCGTGTGTATGTCAGGGGTGCGCGGGAAGTTCCACACGCGAATAGCCTGGGCGCGTGTATTTCAGGGGTGCGCGGGAAGTTTTACACGCGATTTCAGCAGGGTACGTGTATTACAGGGGTGCGCGGGAATTCTCACATGCGATTTGGCCAGGTACGTGTATTACAGGGGTGCGCGGGAATTCTCACACGCGATTTGGCTTGGTACGTGTATTACAGGGGTGCGTGGGAAGTTACACACGCGATTAGGCTGGGTGGGTCCTCACAGGTGTTCCCTGTACACCCTCGGCGGCCCCTGCAGGCAGCCCACAAAACAGGGGACTACCCTGCACACCTGCTCATGTCCCCCTGCACCCCCACCCCCAGCAGTGCAGGGGCACCCTCCACCAGGCCCCCACTCATGTCTCCCACCACCCCCACACCCCAGCAGTGCAGGGGCAACCCCACCAGGCCCCCACTCATGTCTCCCACCACCCCCACCCCCCAGCAGTGCAGGGGCACCCTCCACCAGGCCCCCACTCATGTCTCCCACCACCCCCACCCCCCCAGCCACCAGGGGCACCCTCCACCAGGCCCCCACTCATGTCTCCCACCGCCCCCACCCCCCAGCAGTGCAGGGGCAGCCCCCACCAGGCCCCCACTCATGTCTACCACCACCCCCACCCCCCCAGCCACCAGGGGCACCCTCCACCAGGCCCCCACCCATGTCTCCCACCACCCCCACCCCCCAGTCACCAGGGGCACCCTCCACCAGGCCCCCACTCATGTCTCCCAGCGTGCTACGTGTATTTCAGGGGTGCGCGGGAAGTTCCACACGCGAATAGCCTGGGCGCGTGTATTTCAGGGGTGCGCGGGAAGTTCCACACGCGAATAGCCTGGGCGCGTGTATTTCAGGGGTGCGCGGGAAGTTCCACACGCGAATAGCCTGGGCGCGTGTATTTCAGGGGTGCGCGGGAAGTTTTACACGAGATTTCAGCAGGGTACGTGTATTTCAGGGGTGCGCGGGAAGTTCCACACGCGAATAGCCTGGGCGCGTGTATTTCAGGGGTGCGCGGGAAGTTCCACACGCGAATAGCCTGGGCGCGTGTATTTCAGGGGTGCGCAGGAAGTTTTACACGCGATTTCAGCAGGGTACGTGTATTTCAGGGGTGCGCGGGAAGTTCCACACGCGAATAGCCTGGGCGCGTGTATTTCAGGGGTGCGCGGGAAGTTCCACACGCGAATAGCCTGGGCGCGTGTATTTCAGGGGTGCGCGGGAAGTTTTACACGCGATTTCAGCAGGGTACATGTATTTCAGGGGTGCGCGGGAAGTTTTACACGCGATTTCAGCAGGGTACGTGTATTTCAGGGGTGCGCGGGAATTCTCACACGCGATTTGGCTTGGTACGTGTATTACAGGGGTGCGTGGGAAGTTACACACGCGATTAGGCTGGGTGGGTTCTCACAGGTGTTCCCTGTACACCCTCGACGGCCCCTGCAGGCAGCCCACAAAACAGGGGACTACCCTGCACACCTGCTCATGTCCCCCTGCACCCCCACCCCTCAGCAGTGCAGGGGCAGCCTCCACCAGGCCCCCACCCATGTCTCCCACCACCCCCACACCCCAGCAGTGCAGGGGCAGCCTCCACCAGGCCCACACTCATGTCCCCTATCACCCCCAAACCCCCAGCCACCAGGGGCACCCTCCACCAGGCCCCCTTCCATGTGTCCCACCACCCCCACCCCCCAGCAGTGCAGGGGCAGCCTCCACCAGGCCCCCACCCATGTCTCCCACCACCCCCACCCCCCAGCAGTGCAGGGGCATCAGGCAGTCAGGCAGCAGCAGGTGGGAGCATGCTCGGGGCTCTGGGGGGCAGTAGTTCGGCCTTCCGGGCAGGAGCGTGGTATTCTGTGTGCTTACGCGTGGCCAGCTTGGTACGGAGTGATTTGGCACGTGAAAATCCTGCACGTCAGCGTGAAAACCGAGGAAAGGCCCTCAGCGCGTAAGCGCGTCTGTGACGTGACCCGCACGGGTGTTTCCCACACAGCACGTGATGACAGAGCACACGTGGAAAGACTGCACGTCAGAGTGTAATCGCGTGTGATTGGTGGAAATGGCCCTACACGCAGAAGTGACAAAGCGTGTGATTGGTGGAAATGGCCCTACACGCAGAAGTGACAAAGCATGTAATTGGTGGAAATGGCCCTAGCGCGTACACGCCGCGTAAGTGACGCTGGACGTGTGGGCCTGTATAAAAGGTACGTGTAGAACACGTTTTCCTTGTACGTGCTTTTCGTGGAGAGCGAGTGGGTGAATTCTGTACTTCTTGTCGTTTCACACGCGATTTACTTCACGGCGTTTCAAGTTCGTATTCCCTGTTACCTCTGACAGCTTTTTCTTTTTTTTCGCTTTTACTGGTTTACCTGGGCCTGTTCCCTCAAACAGTGTTCCCTTCTACTGTTGTCCTGTCTCCTCAGACAGCGTACAAATCTTCTTTTGGCGGGGGTGTTGCCAACCAAACGTGCTCCTTTTACATGCTCGTTTACCAGGCAGACGGTGAGTCACGCACGTATCTAACATCTGTGCTTGCCCCGTGTGTAGCCTACCCCTTCAGAGGTCATTCTAGGCTGCGTGTGACACGCATACGTTCATTCTTGTGTTACTGGGTGCCACAGCGTAGTGCAGGTTTTTCTTTCTGCACACGTGGTCTAGGAGGGGTTGCGTGCATGTCATCTCCCTTTTTTGGGGCTCCTGTGCGTAGCGTGACCCGTCATCTTTCCCCAGGGGTTACAATCAGCCTTGCAAGAGCACTAGGGTACAATTACCATCTGGTACCCAACCCCTTTGACCCCCAATTGCCCAGGACAATAGTTTACAGCCACTCCCATACGCACATTTACATCAGTGCCATGGCTGGGAGGCGAGGATTCCGTAAGGGTGGCAAAGGTGGAAGAGCCACAAGTGGTGGCCGTGGTGGATCCGGTAGGGGACGTGGCCGTTACTTGCAGGGTGAGCCTGTCCCCCCATGTGTGGAGGACCAGTCAAGGGCACCCATAATCCCCCCCCCTCCCATTGAGGCTGATGTGGCTGACACCATCCATGCTCAGCCCTTGTTGGACCAGCCCATTGTGGCACCAGATCTGGCTGACTCCATGGCTGACTTCCAGGTCAGCAGGCCTATGACACGTGCGCTGGTGCACGTTGAGGTCACCATGCCACGTGCATCTGGGCCAGCAAGGTCATCTGCTGCACCAAGAAGGCAGGGGGGAGAGGCTGCAGGGGCAGCTGCGGCTCCATCCACCCCAGCCCTCACACACCCAGCCAGGACAGTGTCGGTCCTAGTCCATACTGCTGACATTCCCCCTGATACCATCACACTAGAGCCAATGCCTGCACCAACTCCCATGCTGAGTGTGCAATCCCACACTCCTGATACAGAGTCCACCAGGGCTCCTGCCCCTAGTGTCCAGAGCGGCGCAGGACACTCAGGATCACCACCACCTTCCAAGCGGAAGAGGAAGAGTGCTCGTCCGGCACAGGCTGATGCCCCAGACACAGCTACACAGTCCGGCCCGTCCAGGAAGCCCAGCTTCACGGATGACGAACTGAATGCACTTGTCGAGTATGTGTCCGCACATGACAACGAGATGGTCATTGTTGCAGGATCCAAGACCATACCTGCACAACGCCAGGCACACTGGCAGACCGTTGCGGACATCGTAAGTGCCCTTGGAATCGTGAGGCGCACAGCCAATGATTGCTATAAGCGCTGGAATGACCTAAAGCGCAGGGCAAAGAGTAAGCTGGCCTCAAGTCATGCCGCAACTCTAGTGACTGGAGGTGGGTCTCCAGTAGTAGACATGGAACTCACTCCACATGAGTCAGTCGCTGGGACCTATGTCACGGAGGAACAGATCCAAGGCGTGGGAGATCTGGCTGATTACGAGGCATTGTCCAGTGAGTGCACATGCATGTGTGTGTCATCCATGTGCATGGTGTGTGTGTGAGGGCTTCTGTTTGTGTGCCAGGTGAGAGTGTGTGCGCCTGAGTCGTATGGGTCAGCCATGTGCTTCATGCAATACTTCCTGCGCAGCTGCATTTGGCCATAGCAGTATCCCTTCTGCCAACAGTAGACATCTAGCCCAACTGCACGCCAGTTGCCCTTGAAGTGTCACCTTGCCACAACATAGTTGCTTATTTTCCACTGTTCATTCAGTCAGATTGTTTGCATTCCCCCACTTTTACTAGGCATGTCACTGTCCACTAGTCACATGTCTGACATGGCTATGGTAAAGTGGAGTGACTTTGTTACCTGGATATCATTTGTTCACACATGTCCCTGTGCAATTGGACCATTTCAGACTGGCAGCTCCAGGTGAAAAATCTGACCTGTTAGAATTAGAAAAGCGATTACATGCGGGAACTGGACTGAATGAATAGGTGCTGCCCTCCTCTCCATCTTCACTCAATAGCAATGGTACATGCCATCTGTGTGATGGCATGTGTGTTTCACCTGGCAATCACAGGCCAATGTGTGATGCCACTGCCAGGCAGCATGCAGAAAATGTGTTCATCTTCCATCTTGGTGTCATCAGTGTGTGCCATTTGCCTGCCCTTCATACGCAGTGAGGGTGCATGCATTGGAGGGTTTTAGTCATGTGGGACATGTGTCAATCAAGTACTGGTTCTCTTGCTTCTCAGCCCTCATTGTGTGCCATGGTGCTAATGCCTGTTTCCATTTCTTTGTTTTTATGTCTTTGCAGGGGAAGACGCACCTGATACTGCTGGGGTTGTGGAGATGGTGCAGACCCAGGAGGGGTCCGAGGGCCGACCAACCACCAGTGAGGGACGTGGTGTGGTGGTGGGGGAGAACCCACAAGTGCTGCAGGTCGTGCTCTCAAGGGGTGTCTCTGGCTGCACCTCCCCCGAGCTGTACTCAGGTGTTGATTCGGATGAGACCTACGTGCCGTCGCAGGTGAGTGTTCCAGGGAGGGATTCTGTTCTGTCTCACCCACCTGCACCAGGGTCAGAACCCTCAATGGGGATGTCAGTGTTGGCAGCTAAGCCTTTGGTGGTTACGGATGCAGGGTCACACTCCGCGACATCTGATCCTGTTCCTGGGCCAGCAGATCAGAGGGGGAATGCAGTCCTGCAGCCTCAGGCAGTGCCGGCACAGCAAGGCGCAGTTCGCCTTGCCCCAGACAGGTGTGGTGCCCGCCGACGTGGTGGCCGTACGCCACCTGGCAATACCGCATGGGAGCAATCCATTTACGGTATGGCAACCCAACAGGCTGCATCATCCGAGATGATGGCTCAGGCCATGGATAGGGTGGCCACTTCCATTGTCCCCCCAGAAAGGCTGATGGAGCGACTAGAGCAGGCAACCGACTCCATCTGCCAGTCACACAGGGAGGACATGTTGGGGTCCAACAGGGACAGGCGGGCGGCACTGGCGACTCTGCAGGAGGCCATCTCCATTGAGTCCCAGGGCCACAGGGAAGCCCTGAGGCAGGAGCTCCTTCACCTCAGGACGACTCTTGTTGAGCTTGAGGCTTCAACACACCAAAGGACAGAACAGCAGCTGGAACGTCTCACCTGTACGCTCTCAGCTGAGATGCAGGCAACGAGGGCGGAGGTCCGGGCATCCCGTGAGTTGTTGCATGGGGACCTCCGCACACTCATCCTCCAGAACCAGACCTACCACACCCGCATGCTTGCAGCCATGGAGGAGCAGACTAGGGCCTTGCGTGGGCTGCCTCCCATAGTGCAACCACCTCCGGATGCAGCTGCACAGTGTGATAATAGCGACAGCAGTGATACTCCCACAATAGGGTAGCCGTGTGGGCCATGAGCCCATGGAGGTGTTTTATTTTCCCAGGATCCACGCAGGTGGGTTCTGGTGTGCATCCTGTCCTCGGACCTCCTGGGTGGCCTCCCCAACCCCCCCGGGCCCATCAATGGCCATTTTTGATTGTTTCTTATTTTTATTTTTATTTTTATTTATTTTATTCCCTATTTTTTTGGGACGATTTGTTGGCTTCCGTGGTTCCTGTGGGCATACGCTGCATTGTGGCTGGGCACATGCAGGCTTGTAATGTATTTGGTTCAGATGCTTGGGTTTGAGTCACACACACCCCTCCTGCTTCCCGTTTCCATGGGCTTGCAAAGGGTGTGCCCAAGTGACAGTGAATTACACAGTGACGTTGGACTCCCATGAGCTGTGTGGGCAGTCTGTAGTCAATACTGTGTATACATTCCTAGTGCATATTGCTGTTGTGTTGTACACTGCATGTTGCATTGATGTGTAACTCATCTTCTGTGTCTACCTCCCAATTTGCAGGTCCCTTCCTCATGTCTACACAAGGACCTCTAGTCTGGAGATGGGGTCCATGTTGGCAGCAGTGCACCTACAACTCTACATGGCGCCAACACTGCACAGTTGGTAGTGGTGGGAGTGCAGGCATTTCCAGGTGGTGAGACTACTAATATGTAACATTTGTGATGTCATGTTAATGGTAGTACGTGCTCAAGTATGTTGTTGGTCCGGCATTGCTGTGAGCATTTCAGGTGTTGCAGGTTTCTAATAGGGACACTGTACATAGTGACACTAGTGTCATGTTGTGGGGATTACTTTGTTTACCTGCAAATAGCATGACATGGCACGGTGTGTCGTGTGGCGGTGCTTGGGTTGGGTTGGCTGACATGGCACTGTCCTCTTGTTGCATTTTGCAAGTGGGTATTCATTTTAGCTGCTTGAATGTGTAACTTCACAAAACTGCATTGGTGGTGTCTGTGTGGGTAGGGATGCACACATTGTGACACTTCAAGGTGAACAATCTCAGGCTGATATGGTATTCACGGTTCATTCTCCAGACATTCAGGATCAGTGTCAGGTTGAGTCATCATTGATTGTCAGATGGAATGTGCCAGGGCAGTGTGCACTCCACAGGGGTGTGATTTCTATGTGAAGTAATTCGCCACTAGCTGTGTACGGGCTGCCTCCCCCCGTGCCCTTTCCCCTCCCATGCGCAGCGGCTGTGCATGTGGTTGGGGATGTGGGGCCACCACCATGTCCACGGCCAGGCCCCGGCGTGTTGCAACGTTGTGCAGGACACATGCTGCCACTATGATCCTGCACACTACTGGGGGAGCGTACAACAGCTGGCCGCCAGAACGGTCAAGGGAGCGAAAGCGTGACTTTAGCACTCCAAATGTGCGCTCCACTATGCCCCGGGTTGTAATGTGGGCTGTGTTATATCTTACCTGGGGTGGCGTGGTGGGGTTCCGAATTGGCGTCATCATGTGGGGGCTGAGAGGGTAGGCACTGTCCCCTGTGGAGGTGGTGATTGGTATCATTGGTGGGGTTGTGACCTTGCTCAGTATCTGACATGCATGCATGTGCAGTGGCATTCATACTCACCAAGCAGCCATGTATCGCCATGCCGCCCAGCTTCTAGGTCCCGGCTTAGGGTGGACATTCGGTAAATGAAGCTGTCGTGGGTTGACCCGGGATAGTTGGCATATACTGAGGTGATGATTCCCTTGGCATTACATACTACCTGCACGTTGATGGAATGCCAGTGCTTGTGGTTCCTATAGATGTGCTCTGGTGCCCTGGGGGGACGTAGAGCCACATGGGTGCAGTCGATGGCACCTAGCACTTTGGGGAATCGTGCCACACCGTAAAAATCCAGGGTGGCAGCATGCCTTTCTGCAGGTGTTCTGGGCAGGTATATGTGCCTGCGGACTGATGGCCGTGCAGTGATGATGTTCAAGACCTGGTGTAGGCAGCGTGACTGGGTGGCCTGTGATACACCACCCACAATGGCACTTGTCCGCTGAAATGATCCAGTGGCTAAGAAGTGCAGTACATTGAGGACCTTCTCCAGGGGGCTGAGTGCTTGGGAGCACAGGGTGGGTGATGTGAGGTCATCCTCCCACTCACTCACCAGGTCCAGTATAATGTGTGGTGGAAACCTGTACCTCCCATGCACCTGGTCATCAGGCATCCCGAAAAGGCTGGTTCTGGGTGTGAATATTCTGGCCCTGACTATCCTCCTCCTCCTCCTTTGGTAGCCCACGCCCACTGCTGCTAGGAACGGTATGTTCATCCTGGGTCTGAGCTTGTTCTTTTGTTAGCGCGCAAATTTATGTGTTGCGCGTGTTGTAGGCGAGCGTGTGACCCGCGCACCCCTGAAATCCAGTACCCAGTCCAATAGCGTGTGGAAATTCCCACGCACCCCGGGATACAGGTGTGCTGACGTACTTGCGTGTGTAAGTGTCCGCGCACCCCTGATATACACGTACATACGCCAATCGCGTGTACGCGCACTTTTGTCCAATTACACGCGATGACACTCTCACGTGCTGTCCAATTACACGCGATGACACTCTGACGTGCAGTCCAATTACACACGATGACACTCTGACGTGCAGTCCAATTACACGCGATGACACTCTGACGTGCAGTCTTTCCACGTGTGCTCTGTCATCACGTGCTGTGTGGGAAACACCCGTGCGGGTCACCTCACAGACGCGCTTAAGCGCTAAGGGCCTTTCCTCGGTTTTCACGCTGACATGCAGGATTTTTACGTGCCAAATCACTCCGTACCAAGCTGGCCACGCGTAAGCACAAGGAAGACCACGCGCCTGCCCAGAAGGCCGAACTACTGCCCCCCAGAGCCACGAGCACGCTCCCACCTGCCATCTGCTGCTGCCTGACTGCCTGCTGCCCACATGCACTGCCATTTCCTGCCTGCACATCAGCCAGGGGTGCTGTTGCTGTGACCACCCCTGCTGGAACCGAAGACTCCCGACTGGAATTCCATCGCTCCACAGCCCAGCCCCAGGACCCAGTTGCCCACCTACTCCTGCCTCTGGGGCTGTCATGTCGGGGCAAACACCATCTGTGACCACTGACAACCCCCGGCCAGAGAGGCAGAGGGGCACCAGCTTCAGTGCCACCGAAGTTGGTGTCCTGTTGGAGCAAGTCCTGGGGCAGTATGATGCCCTCTTCGGAAGTTCCCGCGCCGACAAGGAAGGACGGACTCGGATCTGGACTGACATCGTGACTGCCATCAACGCGGAGGGGGTGGCAGTCCGGGACTTCCAACATGCCAGGAAGCGCTGGGAGGACTTCAGGTCCAGGACCCTGAACAAGGCCCGGCGCCTCTTGAAGGCAGCGGATGCCAAGGGGCGCCGGGGCCACTTGTCGGAAGAACAGGTGGGGGTCCTGGAACGCATATCCCCAGCGCTCCACGTCCAGGTCCTGGAGAAGCAGACCCGTCTGGAGTCGAGCGGTGAGTGTACATGCATCCTGATTGTGAGCAGTGCGTGTGGTGATTATTCGGTATTGTGCAGGTTGCACATCTGTTTGTATGGGGTCGAGTATGGGTGGGGGTGTACAGGGCCGTGGGGCTGACACATGCGAGGGCTGTGATGTGCGAGACATGGATGGTGCTTGTGTGTGTAGGCTTGCATGGCAAATGCAGTTGTGCGTGCACACATGTTTGGATGAATGTGTATGTAAGTAGACATGTCCGTGATGTCAGGCATGTATGTTGTTTTGCGCTGCATGTACGTGCACTGTGTACATGTGCATGTGTGTGTATTTGACAAGGGTGCAACAGTGATGCACCATGGATGCATGTGACTGCGGTATGTGTAAGCCTGATTGGCAGATGTGACATGGATGCCCGTCTGAACAGTGCAACACTTGGCAGAGGTGTACACATGCATGCAAGTGTGGTGGTGTGTGTACATGTGTGGTGCACTTCCTGTGTTTCATGTGATGTCTGGCTCCCCTTTGGCTGCTCATGCTGTTGTATGTGTAGGGATGGTGCTGGCAGTTGCGATATGGCTGTGGTACGGCTCATGTGTGGGAGTTGCAATGACATGTGTGTTGGTGATTGTGATGACATGTCTGAGGTTTGCCAATGCCACTCATGTGCAACTGTCATGTGTGTATGTGTCCATTGTACAGTGCCCTGATGCCTGTGTTTTGTTTCTCCCTGTCTGCAGCGTCAACTGATGAAGAGGGCGGAGAAGGTGCTGTGGAGCACAGCGGCGGGGATCCGACCGCCAGCCGGAGACGCAAGGCCCGGCTCCCCTCCCGTATTGTCATCTCGTCGGGGAGTGAGGAGTCCGGTGCCGCGTCCCAGGCCGCAGCTGCCGGGGGGAGGTCCAAGAGGCGGAGGTTGCAGTTGGACTCCTCGGCAGCAGAAGGGGCAGCTGGGACCCCACAGGGCCCAACAGGGGAAGATGGCACGGAGTCATCCAGGTTGGTGGGGGGTTTGGTGGAGGAGGAGGCCGTGCAAGCACCAGAGACGGGGTCTGGAGGTGGGGATCCCACTGGTGCTAGTGGTGCAGTGCAGGACCAGGGACAGGAGGCAGCACAGGCGGCCGCGGAGGTGCCTGTGTGCAATCCTGTCCCCGATCCTGTCCCTGCATCATCTTGCACCAGCAGGGATGCCTACGTCCAGACCCGTTTTCAGGCAGGGGATGAGCTGACGTCAACTGGCCTTCCTCTGCCTGCGGACGTGGCCATCCAGGTCCGGGTTGAGCCTGTCCTGGCTGGTGTGGCGTTGCGTCAACGGGCCATGCGAGGTGACCTGCAGTCTTTTCATGGAGAGACTGCACGTCATCTCGAATGGCTTGTTGACCACGTCAGCCTGCTGGGACAGGTCACCCAGGCCGGATTCCACCGTCTGATGGGGCTTGCTCCGACCCCCTCCTCAACTGGACACCCTACGCGCCAGTCGTCCTCTGTGCCATCTTCCCACCCATCAGTCACCTGGGTGCCCTGTGGAGCTGCCTCTGACGGTGCGGCCAGGCTGGTGGAGGAGGCATCCCTGCCACAGTCGGGAGTCGGAGGTCCAGCAGGGGTGGCCACATCAACAACTGCACCCCAGCCGGCGGAGGATGTGCAGGCAGCAGGAGGCAGTGCACGGGCAGAGGCAGAGCAGCAGCAGCAACATGGTGGGAGCCATGAAGTCTCGGGGCCTTCGACATCGGAGGGGCAGGCATCGGCCGGAGGGCAGGAGGACCCAGGACAGAGAGTGTCTTCCGTGTGGCAGCGGTTGGGCCACGCCATAGGTGCGGAGCGGCGGCGGGCGGAAGAGGTGCGGCTCACAATGATCAGGGCGGAGAACTCCATGCAGAGGGCCCTGAGGCGGGCCGAGTGCCTCGAGGCAATCCGCAGGGGGTTGGAGGAGGACACGGCGTCGTCCCTGCGGACCCTCGGGGCCATGGAACTGGACCGCCTCCGGGACATCGAACAGGAGTTCGATGATGCCCTGGGCCGGGACACCACAGAGTGAGCCGCTGGACTTGCCCGCCGCCTTTGTATATAGTTCTTTAGTTTTATGTTTCCTTTGTTTCTTATTATGATTTGGAGTCGACGGACACTGCTCCACTTTTTGTATATAGTTGATTTTTAGTTAGGTTTTTTAGTAGGTTTCCTTAGTTCAGTTGGGCTCATGGACCCTTGGTAGTTTTTTACATAGTTCTTTCTTGCATAGAGATTTTTTTACAATAGACTTTGGACGGAATTTTTTTGGATTCTGATTTGCAGTTTTTTATTTTTATACGGACATGCAGCTTATTTTTTCTCATTCCCATTGTAGTTTGTTTCCTTTCTTTAGCATTCTTTGATTTTTTTCTATACATTTTTGTTTTCATACTTCACTGTGTGGTATCATCTCATTGGTTTCATGCATGTCATGTTGGGTGTTTTCCCATTCAATTGCAACCATTGTGTGTGACAGACATGGGTTCATTAGCTTCATGAACATTGGGGGTGTAACATGTAATTTCCATTTCCATGGGGGTGAATGGGTTACTTGGTAGGGCTTTTTGGCTGTGGAGGCTGACCATGACGCACAGGATTGGGGATTGTGAGGACCTGGTGGAGGGTGCCCCTGGTGGCTGGGGGGTGGGGGTGGTGGGAGACATGAGTGGGGGCCTGGTGGGGGCTGCCCCTGGATGCTGGGGGGTGGGGGTGGTGGGAGACATGAGTGGGGGCCTGGTGGAGGGTGCCCATGCACTGCTGGGGGGTGGGGGTGGTGGGAGACATGAGTGGGGGCCTGGTGGGGGCTGCCCCTGCACTGCTGGGGGGTGGGGGTGGTGGGAGACATGGGTGGGGGCCTGGTGGAGGCTGCCCCTGCACTGCTGGGGGGTGGGGGTTGGTGGGAGACATGAGTGGGGGCCTGGTGGAGGGTGCCCATGGTGGCAGGGGGGTGGGGGTGGTGGGAGACATGAGTGGGGGCCTGGTGGAGGCTGCCCCTGGTGGCTGGGGTGTGGGGGTGGTGGGAGACATGAGTGGGGGCCTGGTGGAGGGTGCCCCTGGATGGTGGGGGGTGGGGGTGGTGGGAGACATGAGTGGGAGCCTGGTGGAGGGTGCCCCTGGTGACTGGGGGGGTGGGGGTGGTGGGAGACATGAGTGGGGGCCTGGTGGAGGGTGCCCCTGGTGGCGGGGGGGTGGGGGTGATAGGGGACATGAGTGGGGGCCTGGTGGGGGCTGCCCCTGGATGCTGGGGGGTGGGGGTGGTGGGAGACATGAGTGGGGGCCTGGTGGAGGGTGCCCATGCACTGCTGGGGGGTGGGGTGGTGGGAGACATGAGTGCGGGCCTGGTGGAGGGTGCCCATGGTGGCAGGGGGGTGGGGGTGGTGGGAGACATGAGTGGGGGCCTGGTGGAGGCTGCCCCTGGTAGCTGGGGGGTGGGGGTGGTGGGAGACATGAGTGGGGGCCTGGTGGAGGGTGCCCCTGGATGGTGGGGGGTGGGGGTGGTGGGAGACATGAGTGGGGGCCTGGTGGAGGGTGCCCCTGGTGACTGGGGGGGTGGGGGTGGTGGGAGACATGAGTGGGGGCCTGGTGGAGGGTGCCCCTGGTGGCGGGGGGGTGGGGGTGATAGGGGACATGAGTGGGGGCCTGGTGGGGGCTGCCCCTGGATGCTGGGGGGTGGGGGTGGTGGGAGACATGAGTGGGGGCCTGGTGGAGGTTGCCCATGCACTGCTGGGGGGTGGGGGCGGTGGGAGACATGAGTGGGGGCCTGGTGGAGGCTGCCCCTGCACTGCTGGGGGGTGGGGGCGGTGGGAGACATGAGTGGGGGCCTGGTGCGGGCTGCCCCTGGATGCTGGGGGGTGGGGGTGGTGGGAGACATGAGTGGGGGCCTGGTGGAGGGTGCCCCTGGATGGTGGGGGGTGGGGGTGGTAGGAGACATGAGTGGGGGCCTGGTGGAGGGTGCCCCTGGTGACTGGGGGGGTGGGGGTGGTGGGAGACATGAGCGGGGGCCTGGTGGAGGGTGCCCCTGGATGGTGGGGGTTGGGGGTGGTTTGTGACATGAGTGGGGGCCTGGTGGAGGGTGCCCCTGGTGACTGGGGGGGTGGGGGTGGTGGGAGACATGGGTGGGGGCCTGGTGGAGGCTGCCCCTGGATGCTGGGGGGTGGGGGTGGTGGGAGACATGAGTGGGGGCCTGGTGGAGGGTGCCCATGCACTGCTGGGGGGTGGGGGTGGTGGGAGACATGAGTGGGGGCCTGGTGGAGGGTGCCCATGCACTGCTGGGGGGTGGGGGTGGTGGGAGACATGAGAGGGGGCCCGGTGGGCGCTGCCCCTGCACTGCTGGGGGGTGGGGGTGGTGGGAGACATGGGTGGGGGCCTGGTGGAGGCTGCCCCTGCACTGCTGGGGGGTAGGGGTGGTGGGAGACATGAGTGGGGGCCTGTTGGAGGGTGCCCATGGTGGCAGGGGGGTGGGGGTGGTGGGAGACATGAGTGGGGGCCTGGTGGAGGCTGCCCCTGGTGGCTGGGGGGTGGGGGTGGTGGGAGACATGAGTGGGGGCCTGGTGGAGGGTGCCCCTGGATGGTGGGGGGTGGGGGTGGTGGGAGACATGAGTGGGGGCCTGGTGGAGGGTGTCCATGCACTGCTGGGGGGTGGGGGTGGTGGGAGACATGAGTGGGGGCCTGGTGGGGGCTGCCCCTGCACTGCTGGGGGGTGGGGGTGGTGGGAGACATGGGTGGGGGCCTGGTGGAGGCTGCCCCTGCACTGCTGGGGGGTCGGGGTGGTGGGAGACATGAGTGGGGGCCTGGTGGAGGGTGCCCATGGTGGCAGGGGGAGGGGGTGGTTATAGACATGAGTGGGGGCCTGGTGGAGGCTGCCCCTGGTGGCTGAGGGGTGGGGGTGGTGGGAGACATGAGTGGGGGCCTGGTGGAGGGTGCCCCTGGATGGTGGGGGGTGGGGGTGGTGGGAGACATGAGTGGGGGCCTGGTGGAGGGTGCCCCTTGTGACTGGGGGGGTGGGGGTGGTGGGAGACATGAGTGGGGGCCTGGTGGAGGCTGCCCCTGCACTGCTGGGGGGTGGGGGTGGTGGGAGACATGAGTGGGGGCCTGGTGGAGGGTGCCCCTGGATGGTGGGGGGTGGGGGTGGTGGGAGACATGAGTGGGGGCCTGGTGGAGGGTGCCCCTGGTGACTGGGGGGGTGGGGGTGGTGGGAGACATGAGTGGGGGCCTGGTGGAGGGTGCCCCTGGATGGTGGGGGGTGGGGGTGGTGGGAGACATGAGTGGGGGCCTGGTGGAGGGTGCCCCTGGTGACTGGGGGGGTGGGGGTGGTGGGAGACATGAGTGGGGGCCTGGTGGAGGGTGCCCCTGGATGGTGGGGGGTGGGGGTGGTGGGAGACATGAGTGGGGGCCTGGTGGAGGGTGCCCATGCACTGCTGGGGGGTGGGGGTGCAGGGGGACATGAGCAGGTGTGCAGGGTAGTCCCCTGTTTTGTGGGCTGCCTGCAGGGGCCGTCGAGGGTGTACAGGGAACACCTGTGAGGACCCACCCAGCCTAATCGCGTGTGTAACTTCCCACACACCCCTGTAATACACGTACCAAGCCAAATCGCGTGTGATAATTCCCGCGCATCCCTGAAATACACTTGCCCAGGCTATTCGCGTGTGGAACTTCCCGCGCACCCCTGAAATACACATACCCAGCTGAAATCGCGTGTTAAACTTCCCGCGCACCCCTGAAATACACGCGCCCAGGCTATTCGCGTGTGGAACTTCCCGTGCACCCCTGAAATACACGTACCCTGCTGAAATCGCGTGTAAAACTTCCCGCGCACCCCTGAAATACACGCGCCCAGGCTATTCGCGTGTTAAACTTCCCGCGCACCCCTGAAATACACGCGCCCAGGCTATTCGCGTGTGGAACTTCCCGCGCACCCCTGAAATACACGCGCCCAGGCTATTCGCATGTGGAACTTCCCGCGCACCCCTGAAATACACGCGCCCAGGCTATTCGCGTGTGGAACTTCCCGCGCACCCCTGAAATCCACGTACCCGGCCAAATCGCGTGTGAGACTTCCCGCGCACCCCAGTATACACGCACACGTAATTTTTTGTCAGCGTGTCCGTGTTTTTGGGTACCCGTTTGCACGTCATTTGTCCTGGAGGGCCACAGTATAGGACATTCATCATGGCAGTATATAGGTGCTATTTGTTGGCGCACCTTTTGGCGCACATTTCTTACAGCCGCAGAGACGCTACCGCCTGCTTTCTTGTGGCGGTCGTGTTTGTGCATGTGCGCTGGTTTGAGCGTGCGCTTTTTTGCCCTATTCTATTCCATGAATACGTGTTGTAAGCGAGCGTGTACTTGTGCCCTGTACTTCCCGCGTGACGCCCACGTTTTTGCAAGTTGTTCCCCATTCCGAGTGTTACGCCCGTGTTCCGCCTACTTTTGTTGCGTGCGCCGCGCTATGTGCGAATTTCACTGTGGCCTGTGCGATTTTCGCTGTGACCTGGCGCACGCTGATAGATGGCCTGTGCGCCAACGTGCGCGGCGCACTTTTTTATCGCACATCCGCTGGTTTTCTCGCGCACGACTTCCATGAATCGACGTGCGCTGCTTTTCGTGCGATTTTCGCACTTGCACTGCGATTTTCGCTATTCCACTGCGATTTGCACGTTTTTGCCCACTTGCGCCGCGCTAATTATTCCATGAATCGGCCTCCCTGTCTCTCCACCCGATCAAAAGCCTGAGTAAAGTCGATGTATACTACGAACAGATGTTGCTTGTTCTGGCGTGTTTTGGCTTTTAGCGTGCTGCATGCCAAAATGTTGCAGGTGGTTCCTGCATTTTTCTTAAAGCCCGCCTGATAGGGGTCATTGCATTTAGCTCCAGCTGCCCAAGTTTGGAATTTGGTCATGTGAAGTGAGGCATAAACCTTGCCCATTAAATCAAGTAAAGCAATTGGTCGAAAGTTCTCAGGATCTGATGGATTGCCTTTTTTGTAGTTCGGAATGATTATGGCTTTGGACCATGACTGTGGGATAGATTGTGTTTCAGTGCACCGCCGGAAGATCGCGCTAATCAGACTGGCCCATTCTTCAGGGTGGCTTTTCAATTCTACATTAGAAATGCCATCTGGGCCGGGAGCTCTCGAGTTTTTTAGTTTCCTGATGGCGTCAAGGATGTCTTCTTCTTTGTCTAGATTGATCCAGTTAAGACCCTTCTGTCGCTGTTTTTTCACCTGGTGGCTAACCGCTGACCGGACAACATTTGCGAAATGCTTCTCCCAGGTGTCTTGATTAATATTATTTAAGATTTGGTTATCTAATGTTCTGTTTGCATCATGTATTAGTGCCCAAAAATTACTGCTGTTGTTCGTAATAAGGGTTTTAGTTATTTGTTCCGCGTTAGCCTGATGTAATTTGTGCCTGTGGAATTTCACCCAGTCTTTGTATCTTTTTTTTATGTCTTTGATGTTCTCTGACAAGTCTGTGTTTGACACCTTGTGGGCTGTTCGTAGCTCTCTCTTATATTCGCGCCTTTTCTCAACCAGTTCTTTATTGTAGACATGCTTGCTAGTTTGCTTTGGGACGGACTCAAGGTGCCTTTTTTGTTGGATGTACGGAATCAGAAGTGGTTGATAATCAATGTCGTCCATTGCTTCTGAGTATGTATTTGCAATATACTTAGTGGTCACTTTACTAATGCCTGCGGCATTTATTCTTAATCTTGTACCTTGCGCGGTGGGCACAATCTGGGTGGTGTATTTCGTACTTTTATTACTGGTTAGAATCCAGGCAGTTTCGAGCAGGTTGATCGCTGGTAGGGGTGCAACACACCTTAAAAAAATTTGTAATAAGAAGTAGTGATTGTGATACAAAGATGTGATCAATGGTTGAGGCTGCGGGCGGACGCTCCCACGTTGGTAGTCTGTCTGCTGCAGGAAATGCATCGCCTAGATTATGTAGCCCCTGTGATTTGCTGAAATTTGTCCATTCTTTGCCTCGTTGTGCAGACGCCTGTTCGGCAGCTGTTGCTTTCTTTGATTCTTTGCATGTCGCATTTAGGTCTCCACACATTAATATGGCTGTGGTTGGATGTTCAGTCGTGACTGTAACGAGCAGACTTTCACATTGTTCGATAAATCTTTTTCCAGATACTGTTGCAGGATTCCAATATAGGTTGATTATGATGACGCGTCTTAGTTCAGGTTTTGGATCTAACGTGCCTTTTAGGGAGACTAGTACTCCTAGTATCAATTGATTGGCCGTTAATATTTTTTCTACTTGTACTCCTGTTCCATTACGGCAAGCTATCATGAAGCCAGATGTTGGACGCCCTTTGTTGCCCCTTGCTGCTGGTGCTAAAATGATCTGGTATCCCTCCATCGTTGGTGCTTGTTGGAGCCAGGTTTCCTGAAGACAGATTATGTCAAATTCCCCTAGGTTTGGTTCCCCTGAAGCTGTCAGATGGGAATGGCCTCGAGTGTTCCAGGAGCAGAGGGTTAGTTGTGTTACGCTTTCCTGGGACATGTCGCTTGTCGCTGTCTCATTATTCTTGGGTGGCTATTTCTTACGTTGTGTAGTAAGAGCTTTCGGCAGCCACGCTCATAGGCCTGTTTTGCTGCTGCTAGGGGCTTCCTTTTTGTTCTGTGTGCTCTGTGTCCGCTCCAAAGCTTGTGTATTTATTTTTTTCGTTAGCTTTAAGGTGTTATCTGATTGTTGTTGTTTTACTTCTTGGCTTTTCTCCCTTATTTTGGAGGATACTTGGTTTTGTGGAAGTATGCAATGTTCTCTCTTTTCTTCATCATAGCTGGCCTTGTGATTTCGTAAGTCTAGTTCGGCCATTTTCTTTGAGGTGTGACTTTTCTGGTAATTTGTATTTACATTTTTATGCAACGGTTCTCTGTGTGCTGATTTATCACGTCTGGTTCTTGTTGAACTCTGTCGTCTACACGATGATGCATTTTGACTTTCATGAACCTAATGATCAGATCTGTCTTCAATGTAGAATCCACACCTGTGAATGTCTTACTTGTGTTTTAGGATCTTGTTATACACAGTGCGGGAGTTCAAATGGAGTAGAGTGGCGGCACCTGATTGATTATGCCATGGTTCCACAATTTTAATGTCAGCCGAGTGCACCTCTTGCAGTTTCTCAATAGAGTGGAGTATAGCCATGACAGATCTTCTATTTAGAATGATGTCATCGGTATTGCAGGTTCTTTGAGTCATCTTGACTATCCATCTGTATCTACCTTGTCTGTCGGATTTGTCGTGAAGCTCTTTTGATATTTGGCCTCTTACAGCATTTTCTTTGCGTTGTCTCTTACTTGACTTGTTTGTTTCTGTTTTATCCGAACGTGCATGCTGATCTTGGTCATGGTTATTTTTCGTTGAATTTCTATTGGATCTTTCATTTTGGTTCCCGTGAGGGGTGCTGCGTGAGTCATGACATGATGTTTGTGATTTCTTCTGTTTTTGGGGGGTTTCTCTTAGTTGCCTGTTTACAGCTACTCTCTCCCTCCTAGATATCTTATCCTGCAGGCTTTCAATTTAGTTTCCGTTTGATTCACTGTACTTGCGATCCTTGCTAGGCGTCTTCATCTTGTGGTTTGCATCTCTGTGACGCGTGCCTGACTCACTATTCTGAAAGTGATATGTTAGACGATTGATCCTTTCCTCTAAAGTTTCGAAATCGCGCTCCTTTTGAATTTTGTTGTTTCCTCCAGTTTGGGCATTTGATTTTTGGTTTGGGTGGAGTCCGCTTTCATTGACTTTTATGACTCGTTTTGGTGTTTTATTAGAATTTGAGTCGTCATCGGGGTAGACACTAAGATTCATTAGTTCATCTTCTGTGTTTACTTCTGGTGAGCAGGTTCTTGCCGCAGAGTTCCTTCTTACGTTATGATTGTCAATTGTCTCACCCTCCCTTGATGATAATACGTTGCCAGTTGACACTTTTGGATTTGTGTTTGCTCTTGTAGGCATTGCTCCCGTTGTTTGTTCTTTTTCTGCGATATCGTTGTTAGAACTGATTTTTTGAGGTACGCTGTTATTTTTTTGAGAGACAATGTTACTGTTTGTGGTTACTGCGGAAATTCCTACACTCTGTTTATCTTTGCAGTTGGCTGCTTCAAACACTACATAGGTTGATTCTCTTGTTTCAGTACCATTTTGAGTGTTAGCTTGCGCACTGTTGAGTACCAGCATCACCTTAGTTGCCTGGTTTTGGGACTTTGTGGTCAGATTTGATTTCTGGTTACTTCTGCCAGTTGGTGCTTGAATTTGTGTGGAAGCTGTCTCCTTGCCAGATGAACTTCTATCTGTTGTTAGATCAATTACTAGTCTGTGTTCCAACTTCATTTGTAGTGTGTTCATTGGCTTTGAGCATCGTTGTGACATCAGGCGATGTGGGCGTTTTGTTTGTACTATTGCTAGGATTCTGTTCTGTCGTCTCCTTGGCATTGGTGAAGTTTTCCTTTGCTGTTATATAGCCCTCAAGATGCAAGACTTTGGTAAGAATCATGGCTAGAATGACCTGTTGATCTTTAACAGCCTCGTCCATCGTTTCGTATAATTTGCAGAAGGGGTTCAAGGCAGTGGTTATAACTGACATTATGCCTTGCAAGTCTGCTTTCTTTGCTGCTGAGTCATGTGCTGCAGTTGAGGGATGGGGGTCATATTGTTTGTAGGTCTGTGGCCAGGTTCAGAATGTCTTTTATTTGGTGTCTGTGGCCAGTATGTGCCTCTTCCTGTTTCAAATGAAGATGGGTTTGTCCTTATTGGTAGTTGATGTGCGTTCAGGCTTTGTTGAATGGGTGCTGATTCCTTTACTGCCGTGATCCGCTCATCGACAATTGCCATACTGCTTTCCATGGGAGAGGTAAAGTACATCGATGGTTGCTCCTGGCCAGCAAAAGCCGCCTTTTTACGATCATCCAACATTGGAATTTGCGGAAGATGATGTTGTGCTTGCGATGACGGATCAGCAGTTACCTCCTCAGCAGACCTCGGGTTTGTGCCATGTCGCTCGAGGATATGTATATTGCGGGACACCGTTTCCTCAGTGATACATGGGATTGCTGTTGATCGATGTTAAGTTCGTCATCGAGATCGTCACTGTGGATCTCGTCAAGGTAGTAGGCTCTGTTCGATTTCTTTGTGACACTATTGCTTTCAGCTGACTGTTGATTTGGTGTATTATATTCTTTTGACGCTGGTGTTATATTAATGTTGGTTTGTTTGAGTCTTTCTAGGATCTGAGGGCTAGAGGTTTCACTCGTTTTCATCTCATTTTCCTTTTTATCAAATGCTTTCTTTTGTTCTTTTGTATTTAGTTGCTCTTGATCTTCCTCCATGGAATGGAATTTGGATTGTGAGATCTATGGTGCAATTTCATCTCTCAGTGTGTCTATTTCATTGTCAATTGGTTTCTTTGGATTTTCCGCAGGCTGCGATTCTTCTACCGGCTCTTCAATGTGTGTTGTCGGGCAATTGAGTTTTTCATTGTTTTGTTGGGGGCATCGGGTCACACACTGCAGCGAGCATTTCTGCATCGGAAACTTCTGCAAGATGATTGGATTTTGTTGGTGGTTGTATATCAAAGAAGTCAGTCAGTATACGCCATGTATGGTTTTTTCGCAACTTTGCATAAGATTAATTGTTGGTCATACTGTAACTTAATGGCTGTTGTACTTTTCCTTTTTGTATCATTACTTTGCTTTTTGTCTGCTTAGTGTGTTTCAAGATTTGTTTTTTTTTTTCATGTGAAGAGTTTCTCTTGTTGTTTATTGTACATGTTTCTCTTGATCTTTTTTTTCTATTTTCAGTAGTTGATAGAGTGTTTGTTGACCCGGTACCTGCCTGGTGTTCTAGTGGTGTAGGTAACCGTTCCTCTCCATCTTGGATATTCTTTTTTTCGCTGGAAATGTGAACTTGTGCAATAATTCTTTGTACAGATGCCGCTCCTGATTCCTCACTTTGATTGTCCTCATAACTCTGAGCCTGGACCGCGTCTTGCGATAGATGTAGAATCGCCATATCCGATTGTAATGGAGCAATGATGGTTGCACACAGTGTTTGATTAGAATATGCATCAAGCTCGTGAATGACTTGCTCCATAGCAGTTTCAAGGCAGCAGCTAGTGCTTTGCCTGGTCACCCCTCCGGGAGGCCACGGCTTGGCTAATTCGACTGCGCCGTGCTTTGCTGCGATATGCGTTTCTGTTGCTTCAATCAACGTACGCTTTGGCGGCAACTGACTCACTTCCACCTCTAAGGTCACTACCTCTACTTCCACTTCTGATACCTCTGAGATAGATGAGGAGTTGAGGGGGGAGTCGATGTACCATTTTTAACTTAGATGGCATCGCCCAACGCTCTCTGCACCTGTGGGCGATGCTTGGTTATGGTGTGTGGGCGAGGTGTGTGCTTTGTGTCGGCCCTTAAAACTGCATTTGGTGCCTCCCCCCCCTTGTTTTGAACTACGTAGGCGCATTTCTTCCTCCATGCAGATAGGACGGAGCATGCAGCAGCTACGTTCTCCTCTGCTTCAAATTGTCAATGGGATATATATAGCCTAACAGCTTACCGCTCACGTCTTGTTAGATGATGGTACTCCACGGTCCGCAGTCTCCCTCGAGGCGCAACCAGCACCAAACAGCCACAAAACAGTCGGCGCCCTTTGCACCTGACGGGCTTAGCGCCGCAATGGTAGATACCTCGGTGCTTTGTTGTCCCAGGAAAGTCACGTGTAAGATCACGTGGTCCACGCAGCTCTGCCTCCTCCAGGAAGCGTATTACTCCCGACAGGGGCCCTCCACTGGCTCACAATGTCAGCGTTCGGGTACTGCTGGAAACGTTGCTTTTGGAAATTAATTATGCATTTAGAATGTTGCGGCATGCGAACCATTCTCCTTGTTTGTTCTGTGCGGAGCTTGGTTCGCGTGACAAGGTAGCCGTTGGTGGGTTGTGTTCGGTGGATCGGCACGGCAGGCCCCGCTTGAATTAACTTAGCGTTTATACTTACTGCTGTTTCCATAATTCTTCACATTGGCGACGAGGATTAAGGGGGCCCGCCGCGGAGGCTTCGAGGGATACGCAGATCGGGTTCTGCGGAGAAGATCGGCCAGCACAGCGGCTGCGGCGCCACAAGAGCCCCTCCCGCTCACAGGCCTCTCAGGCTCTGAAGGACCCAGAATTGTGCGGAGCGGCGGCGCAGCTGGAGGACGGCTCCCCAAGCCGCGTTGGGCGACAGTCATAGTTGCGCTCTGTTGGCCCACAACACTATCTGGGTCCCGCCCTCTCACATTGAAACGGGGAGCGGCAGCGGACAAAGCTGCAAGTGAGGTGAGGAGGGGCAGAGGGAGATGACTATGGGAGGATGCACAGCAAGGAGGCGGCCCACTCGCAATGTATGTGTAAACAGCCCCATCCCTCGATCCACCCACAAGCCAGAAGCTCAACATAGTGAAACAAGCCCAACCGGCTCAGAAAAAAAAATAGAATGTTTAAAGGATGGGAAATTTAAAGACATTTCAGCAGGTGATGTCACGGCTAATTAAAGTGGATTAAGTAATTTCCAACAGCATGTTAAAGCAATTAAAGAGTTGTGCATATTTAGACGTTTACTGGGACTTCAGAAGCTTCAAGCAAGTTCTGAATTTCACTGTTTTGAGCTAGTGACAATTACAGTTGATCATGGCTGCAGCCAGCATGGCACCGCCCCCGCCCTTCCTATCCTAGCGAGGAGTACCTCCCATAAGGTGGGACAGGTGGAAGAAGATTTTTTGTGGCAATTGGGGATGACAAATTCGCAGCAGGGAGGAAGGAGGCAATTCTTTTACATAATCTGGGCACTAAAGGTCGTAGTGTATATGATGGTTTTCCTCAGCCCCCTTTGGAAGGTCAAGGCGAGATAGATCAATACACTCTAGCTGAAAGGAAGTTGGGAATTCATTTTGAGGCGAAGAAAAACATAACTTTTGAGAGGCTCAAATTCTTTCAGAGAGTGCAAGACCCCGAAGAGCCAGTGGAGAACTTTGTGGCAGCTTTGAGATCTTTAACATGTGAGTTTGGTGACTGATTCTCTCATTCGGGATCAATTGGTATCCTGAAATAACAACATGAAGCTACAGGCGAGGTTGTTAACTAAAGATGTGTCCCTAGAGGTGGCGATAGAGACAGCCCGAGGAATGGAACAAACCCACAAGAATATGTCCACCATGAAGAGTGATAAGCAAGAGGGCGAGGTGGCGGTTGTGAGGGGATTTAAAATGGTGAATTTGAATAGGGTAATCAAATGTTATAAATGTGGCAGCAATCGCCATATCTCTACAAGCACATTTTGTCCTGCGAGGAATGTCTTCTGCTTGAAATGTAAGAAAAATGGACATTTTGCTAGGGTATGTAGAGAAACGGGACAGGTACAATGTATAGGATCAGCAACAAGGATCTCAGAACAAGAAGAAAATGCGTAAATTGTTCAAGTAGCTCAAGCCAAACACGTATTGGAAATCTCAGTGGTGTCTAACAGGCAAAATGCTCCAACAGATGTCTTTTTGATGAATGGTAGAGTAGTGACTTTGAAAGTAGATAGTTGCTCTCCATGGACTCTGATTTTGAGAAAGACATATGAAGTTTGTCTGCAAGTGAAGGTGGATGAGCTGAAAGTGCATACAATAGAGCCATATGCCTATGGCAATGTCAAGATCCAATCATTGGGAAAATTCCAGGCTGTAATTAAATACAAAGGTAGAAGTTGCAATTCAGAGGTATATGTGACGCAAGAAGGTTTGTCGCTGTTAGGCTGGGAAGAACAGTGCAAACTGGGCATTAGGATACAGGCAAGTGCTGAGGAACCAGTCTCAGTTGCTGCAGTCCGAGACAAGTGGGAAGAAGAATTTCCATTGGTATTTCAAGGTGACTTGGGAATGCTGAGAGGTTTTGAGCACGAGATTCGCTTGAAGACGGGAGCAATTCCTAAAGTACACAAAGTAAGACCAATAACACATGGCTTGAGGGAGAAACTTAAAACAGAAATTGAGACTTTATTACAAAGAGGAATTATTGAGGAAAGTGAGAGTTCTGAATGGCTGTCGCCGGTGGTGGTAGCAGCAAAGGCCAACGGAGATATAAGACTCTGCGTGGATATGAGAGACATTAACAGAAAAATCCTGGTGGACAGACATCCTTTGCCGATAATAAGTGACAAGCTATCAACTCTCAAGGACGCAAATGTGTTCTCTGTGATTGATCTTTCTCAAGCTTACGATCAGATTCCATTGAAGGAGGAGTGCCAGCATTTGACAGCGTTGATCACTCCTTTTGGTACCTTTATATATTGCAGAATGCCTTTCGGTCTTGCTTAAGCAGCGACCGTATTTCAAAGAGTAATGGACACGATTATGGAAGGGATGAAGAACATTGTGGTGTTTCAAGACGACATGCTTGTGTTTGCAAATTCAAAGTCTGAGCATGATGTGGTTCTGAGGCAGGTGTTGTGCAGGTTGTCAGAGGCTGGTTTGACTGTGAGAAGGGATAAATGCAAAATTGCAGTTGGAAGGGTGGAGTACCTGGGGCATGAGATTGATGAGTCTGGTATAAAACCGAAGAAGTGCCTAGTGGAGGCAGTAAAGGGAGCTCCCATTCCTACAGATAAAGATCAGGTGAGGTATTTTTTAGGTCTTGCCGAATATTACCACAGGTTTATAAAAGACGTTGCTATGGTGTCGGCTCCCATAAGAATGATACTTAAGAAGGGGGCAAGGTTTGAGTGGTCCGCAGAGTGTAATACAGCTTTTGAGAACATCAAGGAGTGTATCAGTAGAGCACATTCAATTGGAAGGTTTGATCCCATGGACAGAACGGTTTTGATCGTGGATGCCAGTTTATTGGGTTTCGGAGCAACGTTAGTGCAATTCGATAAGGGGAACAATGAGAGAATTATTGCTTTCACGTCAAGAGCGCTGAGAGGGGCAGAACCCAGATATTCAGTTATCGAGAGAGAAACTTTAGCTATGTTCTGGGCTGTTTTGCATTTCAAGTTTTATTAGTGGGGCAGGCGTTTTGTGATTCATTCCGATCATAAGCCATTGGTTCAGTTGTTCGAGAGTGGGAGATGGGCTTTGGGCTCACCCAGGATAAGCAAGTGGGGTTTGGGCCTTCAGGGGTTTAACTTTGATCTGAGTTTTTTGCCTGGAAAGAAAAATGTAGTGGTGGATTGCCTTTCTAGGATGCCTTCGTCTGACACAGAAAATGTTGAGGATGAGGCAATAGAAGAATCGGTGGTGGCTCAAGTCAGTTTAGCGGTTGCTCAGGAGAAGTGGTTGCAGGCAGAAGGCTCTGATGAAGATCTCAAGCTAATTAAAGTGTGGACTGTGAAGGGTTGGCCACAAAAGAAAAATTTGGATAAGAGATTTGACATATGGTGGGAGGTCAAGGAGGAGTTGAATATGCAGGGTGATAGACTAAGAAGGGGGCGTTGTGTGGTTCCTCCTGAGTCTATCAGAGAGAGTCTTTTGGATCTGGCTCATGAGGGGCATCCAGGGGAAGGGACAATGAAGAGAAAGCTCTGTCAGAATTATTGGTGGCCACGCATTGACAAAATGGCTGAGAATTGGGTGGTGAAGGAGTGTATGGAGTGTCAAGTGAGCGACAAAATGAAGGTGATAGGGAGGTTCCGTTAATTCCTAATGTGGTACCGGAACAACTGTGGTCTAAGGTTGCAGTGGACATCATGGGACCCATTATGGGTATAGGTAATGGGTTGAAGTTTTTGTTTGTTCTAGTTGATTTTCATTCAAAATGGATTGAATGGGAGGCAGTGAGGGAAGTTACTTCCAGAGAACTCATTGAATTTCTAGAGAAAGTTTTCTTTAAAGAGGGGGTGCCCGCTGATTTTATCTCAGATAATGGGGTTCAGTTTGTCTTATTGGCAATGAAGAAGTTTCTCAGTGGTTATGGCATTAGACATGTCAGAACTGCTTTGTATCACCCGAGGGCAAATGGCCTGGTGGAGAGAGTTAACCGTTTTTTGAAGGAGGGGTTGCAATTGGCTATGAGGGTGAGGCAGCCATGGAGGGAGATGTTGAAGATCATGACGTGGAATTATCTCACTACACCGCATTCGGTGACTAGAGTTTCACCTTTTGTTTCTCTAAAGGGAAGGGAACCAGGGACGGAAATTGTGTCCTGGTTGGTTGGGAATGGCTGAAGTGGTTAAAGTGGATAGAGAACAGATAATGAAATGTATCAAGGAGAGCCAGGAGAGGAATACAATTGGTTTTGATGCTCATGAAAAAGTGAAGGATCAGGAGTGGAAAGTGGGAGAGATGGTGTATGTGAAGAATCCTAGATTGGTAAATAAATGTTGGGACAGCAAATTCATGGGTCCTAGAAGAATTTCTGCAGTTAGGAAGAGCGTGGTCATATTAGAAGGAGGGGAAGTCTGGTCAAAACGGAAGATTGCTAAGGCATATGGTATAGATGGCAGTGTGGTTACAAGCAAGTGTGATGATAACGGTGGAATAAGGGGTGAAGAGAATGGAAGTGTTCAAAACAGTTCTGGTAGTTTTCAGAGGTCCAGGCTTAAGTCAGTCTGGATGAAGGGCTATGTGTCATAGGTGTTCAGAATTTTGCTTAAGTTCTCATGAGTTAATTATCTTAGCATGCACATGCGTAGGGGAAATGGTCATTATCTTTCTCAGGTATGTATGTTTAACTTTATTAGGGTACATTCTGCTGGCGTTCATTTTCTTTTTTCATTATATGTATTTGCCGTTAATTTTATTTTTTCATTATATGCATTTGTCTTATATTTTTGTTTTCCTTAAGGAGGAAGATATGTAGAGATTATGCATTTAGAATGTTGTGGCATGCGAACCATTCTCCTTGTTTGTTCTGTGCGGAGCTTGGTTCACGTGACAAGGTAGCCGTTGGTGAGATGTGTTCGGTGGACCGGCACGGCGGGCTCCGCTTGAATAAACTTTGCATTTATACTTTCTGCTGTTTCCATAATTCTTCACAAGGTGCCACATGGGTATGTGGACAGAATTGAAGATGTTTGCAGTATGTAAGTATTCAAAATGTAATGCCAATATGAGAAACACAACTGAAAGGAATGGGCAGACTGAAAGTGACAATATTAAAAAAAGACACAGAATAAATAAGTATTAATGGATGGGACCTATGAATGGGATATTTAAGGCAACACCTTACATTGGAGACCTGAAGTAAACCCATGTGGTGTAGGTTTAGGACATGACTTTGTTTCAAACCTAAATCCAGGACTGAAAAAAGATATTTGGACTAATTAAAAGAAGGGCGTGTAAATTGCATGATGGAATTCATTATGAAAGAAAGAATGCTTTTTGAAGTACAGAATGAATTAAAAAAACAGGAAATAAATGATTTGTTGGCACATCTGACCTGCTGACTTGGTGCAAGTGAGGTTGCTTTCTTACAGTGTTCTGTTGTCAGTGCTTTGAATGTATCACAGGGTAGCCCTAATTGTTGTCTACTTTTGCCAGGCTGTGTAGTAATGTTGCCTACATCCTGGGCACCATTGCTGAAGATGAGGTGGGTGCATCACACCTGGTGCTGCTGGCAGAGAGGCCAATATCGGAGGACTGGAGCCTTTTGGGCATGTTGGGTGCTATGCTGAAATGGGAGGACTCTGAGGCAGTGATGAATGCTGCAGGCACGCTGGGAACTTTGGTAAGATATTTTCCCATACTAGACCTATTTCTCTTTACAGTCCTCTCCGCACGCCCTTATAGACTGCCCTCTGGTCTTTAAACACTTGAGCAACTGTACACATACCATGAAATGTAAACCAGTCATTTAAAATCTCCAGTCACCAAAAAGTAGAGTTAGTAGAGCAGGACAGGTGGCCACATATTGTAGTTGCCAATTGAATTATGAATCTCTGCTTAATAGCGCTGTGCAGTTTTCCCGATACAATCGGGGATCTCCTATTTTGGACTACAACTTCCATGATCCCTCACCACTGACAATGCTGGCTATGTCTAGTGGAAGTTGCAGTTTAAAACAATTGGTGATGCAAAGGTTGCAGCTCCCTACCGACCCACTGCCAGCAGGTTTTGCTGAGATAATCATGCACTGAACCCTTTGTCGATAAGGATCGCTGTATTGTTTGCAAATGAAGCAGTCTTCTTTACTTTTGGGTTTGATTTCTATTGCCACTAATCTAGCAAATATAGATTGAATTACAGCAGTAAATAACTGTATCTGAAATATAATCCCATATCTTGCAGATTCTCCTTCAGACATGTATTAAACATGCATTTTATGTGGTACAGCTTCTGCCCCATAAGCAGTTACTATACCTTTGCATTCTCTCTGAACAATTTTCCAAAACGTGTACAAATGATCAAAGTAGAGAACACATTAGTTGAAGTGCAGCTGCCTCAAGTTGATTCACATATTTTTGGAATCCTAATCCTTTCAACCGGTGGCACACTATCTTCCAACACCATACAGCAATATTTAACTTGGTCTAATCACCCTTCTGAACTCTCTTTGCTAGGTAGAGCTAGATTTAATTGTCTTTCTCTTAGAGCGATCACGGCTGGATGGTCTGGTGCTCTGAAAGATAACACATGCTTACTCTGTGTTGCCCCTAAAGAGGATCTCTTACACATTGTATTTTTTTGCCCAGCATAAGCTCATATAATAGCAGTAGTTCCCATATTGAGAACAAAGGGATTTGCTCTTTTTTAATTTAATAATGGTGGATACTCCTCTGGTTGGATGGACTATATTACCATATTTTAAGTGTGCTGTTAAATGCAGATATAACTTAATGGTGCATATGTAATAACAATTTTCATTTCTTGAAAATGTTTTTTATAATTGTTGCTTTTATGTACTATTTATTTTATGTATTGTTTGTGATATATTTCTATAGTTTTTATGGATTTTTAAAAATATGAATAAGCAAATACTGACAAAGCAATTCTATGAATGTAATGGTTCAATGCTTTCATAAACTGGTGTACTGCTCTCAGAGGTTTGTGCCTAGCATGTCCACTCAATATCAAGAGTTTGTGGATGTCTCTATAACTTAAAAGCCAACAAACAGAGCATTTCCTCTAAGCGATTAGGACTGCGGTGTACAGTTGTAGTGAAATACTGCCATTTCCTTTGCTCACTTGTCCACTCGGTCTGAGAAAGAGAAGAGGGCTGAGAAGGGATATTTACAGGAGAACCTTCAAAATGGGTCTATCAACCCTTCCACAGATGCACATGTGTTTTGTGTGCCAATAATCTTCCCGATTCCCACCTGTGTGGGCCATCGAAGGTTAAAAAGAAATAGGTAAATGATTGTTATTCCTTACCATGGATTGGGGATATGTGGAGTCTGTGGCCCTCATTACGACCCTGGCGGAGAACCATGGTGCAATTTGCACCATGGTCCATGGCGCTAAGCTGCCAACTCCGCCATGGTGGTTGGCGGACTTACCGCCCCATTCCGACCTTGGCGGGGCGGTAAGTCCCCAATCCCCATTTACCCTTCCCCATTCCCATTTTTGCCCCATAGGGTATAATGGGAGTGGGGAAGGCGTTAATTACGCCACCGTAAATTACGGTGGCGTAATTAACAACAAGTCCCGTAGCGCCATGGATTTTTCCGCCTGCAAAAAGCAGGCGTAAAAATCACCATGGCGCTACGGGAACTCGTAGTCAGGCGGAAAGGTACGCCATGCATTACGCCGGCGTAAACCCCTTTCCGCCAGGGTCGTAATGAGGGCCTGTATCTGGAGCAGTTGGTTCTCCTGGACCGAATTTGTGAGTGGCATATGGGCAGATGAGGCAGTGGAAAAGAGCACTCTGAACACCCATTAGGCATTACTAACTTGTAATGCCCATTGAGTTATATAATGCTCTTTCAATTTTTCAACAGTGTACGCATTGTATTTTTCCCAATTTACGGAACCACTTTGCAATAATTGAAAAGATTATGTTTATTTTTTTAAATAATTATTAGCAACATAGAGGTTTGTGGTGAAACAGAAGAAGGACTCGGACGATTAGAGGTCATATTCAAAGAGTTTTATTTAAAATAAAAGATTGGAAAACGCCTAACTAACCCCGTCGCTATAAGGGAAGTTCCCTACATAGTAAATGCTAAAGATGTAGCAGGAAGTCTTGAATCCGAATCCTATGCAACTAACTGGCTCTGCCACTTTAGAAAATGCCTAACTAAAATAGGAAAGGGGAGGCTTTGTACAATAGCCTCAGCAGGGCTTCTACCTGGCCCAATGTTTTTTCACTCTCAGGCTGCCAACTCTGGGCCCACTTCCTACTCCTACCTGTGAGGCTAAGAACCTCAGGGTCATCTTCGACTCCACACTCTCCTTCTATCCTCATGTCTCTAAGAAGTCAAACTACCAGCTGCACCTCCTCAGAGGTATCCTTCCGTTCCTCACTTTCCCCCAGGAGCTCACTGTCTCCAGAACTCGCTAGGCTGGACTACTGCAACAGCCTCTTTTTAAATCTACCTGCCTCTACTCTCTGTCCACTACAACTCATCCAGAACAGGAATGCAAGACTTGTCCTTAGTCTCAAGCACAGGGATCGTATCTCTCCAGCACTGAAATCTCATCATTGGATCCCATTTTCGGCAAGGATTAAGTTCAAGACCCTCTACATCATCCACAAGGCTTTCAAGGACCTGGGACCACAACACCTCCAACTCCCTCTGCCGAAATGTCTTCCTACTCAAGCTCCTTGCTCCTCCACCTCCAACTCATTGAGGTTCAGTCGCTTCTCCAAGCAACGAGCTGGGGGAAGATCTCTTTCTTCGGCTGGTGCCTCCCTCTGGAACAGCCTCCCTGACTCTCTGAAACTTGAGCAGAACCATCTCTGGTTCCAGAAGCACCTCAAGACCTTCCTCTTTACTTCTGCCTTCTCTCTTCCCCTGCCCTGCTGATCTCCTGCCTGTTACATGCACTGGTCCACTGGCAATCCCCTGAACCCGGGCCCAGGTCCCTGCCTGTCCAGCTGCATACCCGCACTGCCTCTCGGCACCCCTTGCACTTGTGGTCTGTATCTGTAACCCTACATTCCCCTCTCCTGAACTTATCTGACACTTGTTGTTTGCACTCCTAACACTCGCACTTGCCACCCATTGGCTGCACTACTTGTTGTTTTCCTGTTTTCCTTGTGTTGCATTTTTCCATCCTCCCACCCTCCAACCCCCGGCACTTCACCCCTCCCCGCTCCCCTGCACTTGTGCGATCTGACTGTCACAAGGCCTAGTAAGATTGTTGTTTCTTGTCCTGCCTGTGTTTCCCCTCCCTTGCCTTGTCGCGCCTTGAAACACTTGTGCATAGGTGCGTTATAAATGCCATATCATATCATATCATTTTCTGTCTTTAAAGTTCCTTTTCACACAACAGGATGTTCTTCCCAGCCTTTGTATCAAGTTATGGGTGTCACTCTCTCTTTCTTCTTTTCTTTTTTTTAAACATTTTATTTGGTCATTTTCAACATAAAACAAATGGTGATTGCAAACACAGAACTCTGTCCACGTATAGTATTACATCTTCAAACATCCTTACTTAATTCCCATACCCATTCGTGCCAAGAACCAATTGTCTTCAGTAAGCCAGTTCCTGCAATGGCTGCAAGGGACAGCCTCCCTACAGCATCCTGCCCCACCCTCGACTGTCATACAGTGTACGGTGGCCATAAGTCCGAACAGGCCTCAAGCATGTCCCAAACCTCATGCCATTTGGTATACCGACACCATCCCCATTAGGATCCAGCAATGAGGCCACATCTTTCCCACCCCTAATCCATTTACGCACTGCCCTATGCCAATCTCCCATGCTTGGTCCAGTCTCAGCCTTCCATGCCATGTTTTGCAAGCAAAAGGCCCAGTGCTGGCACTCTGAAGATCGCCTTGCTGCACCTCTCCTTCCTGATGGGCCATAGCCCCAGCACGCCGTGCTGTACCATAGGTTGGATTATCACCTTTATCAACCCAAACATCTCTTCATGACCCTCTTCCCAAAACCCCCTCACCAGAGCACACCCACACCACATATGTAGATACGTCTCTATCGCCCTCTTACACCTGCAGCAATTTGGACCTGCTCACAGGACCATTTTGACCACCCTCACCTGTGTGACATAGGCACGCCTCACTATCTTGCACTGAATCAGTTTGTCAAAGGCTGCCACCTCAAACTCCACATTACTCTGATACACCCAATACCAATTGGCACTCACCATAATACCTAAATACCGCCCCACTTACAGGAATCTCCATTCGATGATGCACTAGCTTGTCCACCACCTCCCCAGGCAAAGTGTAAATTACAGATTTTGAATTATTGATAACCAGCCTGAGAGTCTCCCAAACTCCCCTACCATGGCCATTACCGTGGAGAACAAAGAAAAGCACATCAGTATATAACCGTATGCAGTGCATCACCCCACCCATCCGCAGACACACCGCCTCATGCCTCTTCCGAAAGACCAGTAACAGTGGCTCGAAAACCAATGCAAAAACCAGCAAAGACAGCAGACACCCCTGTTGTGTACCCCGATGCACTTTCCATGGGCTTGAGGCAACCCAATTGACCTGCACCTTGGATGTCAAGCCCCTCAGCAGCCTCACCCAGTCCATAAATTGGACCCCCAGTCGCATCTCAGTACCAACCATTGAAAGTCCCAGTTAACTAAGTCAAAGACCTTATAAGAATCCAAGTTAACCATGGCCAACTTCACTGAGGAGTCTCTGTATTTATCTAGGCTCAAGAATAACTTTCAGATTTTGCAATGTAAAACTACCTGGGGTAAAACCTGTCTGGTCCAGATATAACAATACCTGCATAACCGGTGTCAGGCGACCCACCAAGAGCTGACACAGAATTGTAATGTCTACATTGATCATGAATAGAGGACAGTATGAAGCACAATCCCTATTGACCCTGCCCTCCTTCGGTAAGAGTATGACCAGTGTGTTGAACATAGATGCAGGGAGCCCACCGTGCTCCCTAGCATCTAGGAAAACCTCCAGGAGCCTAGGTACCCACTACTCCCTGTATATTTTAGATACCCCCATTGTAATCCCATCAATTCCTGGCATTTTGCCTGAGCGTAATCCCCGACAGCCCATCCAACCTCATGAATGTCCATGACCATCCTTAAGTGCTCCCTCTGCTCCTCCATGGGCTTACTGAGAGCCGCCTCCTCCAACCACAGGGATGCCCGCTCTGCATCAAACCCTTGTTTCTCGGCATACATAGAGGCATAAGACTCCCTAAACACTCCACAAATACCCTTGCAGTCTGTGATGAGCACACCCTCCTGATCCTTCACACCTTCGCAGATGTGCTGACCTCCTTCCGTCCTCACCAACTAGGCCAAAAGCTTGCCCGTCTTATCCCCCTCAGAGTGCTGTTTAGTGACTTGCCCGGCATAAGCATGATTATCCAGTGTTTCTCTAGCCCCGTGCAATTCACTCTTGGCATCAGCGACCATCTCAGGAGAGACCTCCCCCTGACATAACTCTGCGCACCCCTACCTATGTCGAAAAGCAGAACCCTGCTAATGAAGAGCTTCACCATAAATTGCGTACTTCTTAGTCCAGAAGTCTCTCTGAACCATGTAGGGACCCCTCTGGAGTAGGAAGAAAAGATGATGACTCTGCCCTTCAACTCTGCCCCCAATGCCCTCAACGCATGTTCATCGAGATGAGTCTCCTTCAGCCCTGTCACTTCCACCTTATGTCTGACGAGATACGAACAAACCTTGCTCCTCTTCACCACATTGTTAAGCCCCTGTACATTCCAGCTAAGTGTAGTCAACACAGTCATTGATTAGACCCAATTCCCTCATTACACGTTCTGCCACCTATGTGAACAAGATGAAGACCACCATATGCATGACAAGCTAACCTATAACCCAAACAACCCAATACACCCCTCGGCTCCCCAACCTCCGCCCACGCCCAACATCCCCAACAACAGACGCACCCCAACACCCCATCCCAAATGCTGCAGCATTGCTTCCCTAACACACCTCAAACTTAGATTCTACCCAGTAGCTAGGTCATGCCTACACAGGGCAAAATGCAAACACGAGAGGTAGAACACTTAGGGTGAGCCACTCCCACCACCACCCAAGAACCCCCCCAAACACCATCCGTCCTCTATCCGCCAGTAGCACAAAACCCTAATAACATCTTCACACCCCCAGATCCTTAAAAGATATAACCAGCCTCCATTGCATCCTCCCCGCCTTGGCTAAGGAGCCCTCAGTAGAGAGCCAGCAACAGCAGATACTCAGCACCCCCCCTTCCATGAGCAGTCCTTATTCCCACTCAGACCGGCTCTGATTAGCCCCCCTCCTTCCATCATCAGCCAGTGTCCACAGTCCCCTCTTTGTCTGGGCCAGTATGATCAGCAGGAGTCTCCTCGTCATCATGGCCGTGACCTCTCTATAAGGGCCAGCATTACATACTCTCCCACATAGATCCATCCCTTCAACGCCCCAGCTGTCACATTTCCAGAAGTTTGGGGTGTGGCCCCCCTGGCCCGGCTTGAATCTGAGCCTGCCCCCATGTATGGCTGCTGTTCCATTCGAGGGACCAATGTCTAACCAGTCCTTCCTTCCAGCGATCTTGTAGCTGCCATGAGAACATTCATTTGTGATTGCAGCACCATCACTGTATCCTCCAGATCGCCAACCCTCCTTTCCACCTCGGTCACTCGATCCCCCACCTTCTTCAGGTCCAGGGTCCGGCCTGACCAGTGATGGCTCCACATAGACCGTTTGAATGTTATTCTCCAAGAATTATTTATTTTATTTATTTATAAGGCAATGGTGCCCGCAGGCATCAGGGCGCACATGACATAAACACCAGGGAACAAACAAAAAAACCAGGACAAGTAGAGACCTAAAAGGAAAAAGGACTTATTCAAACAACATAGTTTTTAGCTTACGACAAAATCTGTATGTGTTATTCTTGAGCCTTAGATTGAGGAGAAATGAGTCCCAGATTTTGGCTGAAATAGCAGGAAACTATATGCCTAAAATAAAACAAGGGGGGGTCTGGGAAACTCTCTACCAGCACAAACACAGCCCATTGACTTGTTCTTGGGTGGATGGCCCCTGGGAGAGTCTCAACCAAGTCTTTAGCTCACTGTTCTTTTCACAGAGAAGAAAGTTTCCCGCATATCAGTCTTTGTCCTGCCCAGGGGCAGTCCAGCACTGAAATGCTAGGCAATTCTCCTCTGAACAAGAGTACCACAGCAACCCCATGCACGTGTTTCAGCCTTGTTGGGCATCATCAGTGAGGTGAAGCTGCGCCTCTCTAACAACAGTGAGCAAGGGGTCTATGTCTGGATCGCCCTGGTAACTTAGGGTTAGACCCAAAGTTAATTTATGCAAAACAAGGGGGGTCTGGGAAACTCTCTACCAGCACGAACACAGTCCATTGACTTGTTCTTGGGTGGATGGCCCCTGGGAGAGTCTCAACCAAATCTTTAGCTCACTGTTCTTTTCACAGAGAAGAAATATCCCCGCATATCAGTCTTTGTCCTGCCCAGGGGCAGTCCAGCACCGAAATGCTAGGCAATTCTACTCTGAACAAGAGTACCACAGCAACCCCATACACGTGTTTCAGCCTTGTTGGGCATCATCAGTGAGCTGAAGCTGCGCCTCTCTAAGAACAGTGAACAAGGGGTCCACGTCTGGATCGCCCTGGTAACTTAGGGTTAGACCCAAAGTTAATTTATGCAAAACAAGGGGGGTCTGGGAAACTCTCTACCAGCACGAACACAGCCCATTGACTTGTTCTTGGGTGGATGGCCCCTGGGAGAGTCTCAACTAAGTCTTTAGCTCACTGTTCTTTTCACAGAGAAGAAATGTCCCCGCATATCAGTCTTTGTCCTGCCCAGGGGCAGTCCAGCACCAAAATGCTAGGTAATTCTCCTCTGAACAAGAGTACCAGAGCAACCCCATCCACGTGTTTCAGCCTTGTTGGGCATCTTCAGTGAGGTGATGCTGTGCCTCTCTAAGAACAGTGAGCAAGGGGTCCACGTCTGGATCGCCCTGGTAACTTAGGGTTAGACCCAAAGTTCATTTATGCAAAACAAGAGGGGGGTCTGGGAAACTCTCTACCAGCACAAACACATTCCATTGACTTGTTTGTGGGTAAATGGCTAAAATAATGGACCATTTAAAGCAGATGGGTTTGACTTGGCCTTTGTCAGAGGAACAAAGTGTTCTAGTCGTAACATAAGGAGAGATCGAATAAGCAGGTGAAAAGCCATAAAGACATTAAGAGTCCTGAATCACCTCCAAGAGCCTTCTCATTATAGCTCCCTACAGTGCTGCCAGATCCCCACCTTCCTCCACAGGGAGTTGCTTCAGCTTTAGCTGCCTGCCCTTGCCCACAGACACTGCTCCAGCTTCTGCTGCTGGCCCTTAACCATTGTGCGATCGGCCGTCAACAGAGGCTCAGCACCCCTGTCTTTCCACACCTGGGCTTTTACACACTCGGCACAGTTCTCTCCAAGGCACCGTACAGTCTCAACGTCTTACATACTAGCAATGTTGTCTAACCGTGACGGGGGGAACCAGGTCAGTCCCCAGCCCAGTTAAAAATCACCCCCACTCGGCCCAGCCAATCACACCCCCACGGCCTTCAAAGTGTTGCAAAGCTGCAGGTGACATAGTGCGCCCCCCTTGCTATGCAGGTTCTTTCACAAACCACCTTGCTGTAATCCAACTCTGAAAGAACAGGCTGATTCCAGCCTGCCCTAACCTCATGAAGCATTAGTGCCCATTGAATCGTCCTCCTCTCCTTCCTTCAACTGAAACTCCCTACAATCTGTCACACACTGGGCCCCGCTAAACCCACTGCAGATCACCCAGGAATCTGCTCGGTCTTCCACCCCCTCTTAGGGCACACAATCCACATCCTCAGAGCGGCCTCTTTACAGCATGTCACTGAGTCCTCGGTTCTGTATGTGCACTTCTGTCATTGCCCCAGCTCCGGGCCATTCCTCCACCACCTGCGGCAGATCAATGGTGCCACTGGAAATCCACCGCCACAGCCTCTCCAAAGACTCCAGTGCACGCTCGCCGTCACTGCCCCTCACCGCAGCATAGGCCTTCTGACTTCCAGGGACATGTACATAGTTGCCAGATCCAACCCGCCAGGCCGCACAGTGGTCCTGAAACCCAGTTTTCGCACTCTGCTCATGCGCTGCGTCTTCAGAGCCCTAGTCTGGGTGCTCTAGTTCAGCAAGGACCCAGGATTTAACAGGATAACAGGGATATCAGGCCCACGCTCTACTTTTTAGCAAAGAAAACTGTCTTTTGTTGTGAACATTGTAAATAAAAACACTTCCACATTTGAGGCGTTGGGACTGCCCAAAGTCCTGTAATCCTCAGACAGAATGTTTTCTTTCACCCAAGGTAATTCACATGGGGCAGCTGTCCACTGTTCTGTTAGAGCTCTGTAACTTGTGTGGTTTTCTCAGTCCTAATTGAAAGTGTTCATGTCTCTCACTTTCTCCCTTTTCATAGCGTATTTGTACACTCAGATTCTCAAGCTCTCATAACCTTGATAGCTTTCCCACCTGTTCTTCACAATGTTTGTATCTTTTTTGATCCCTCTTTCATATGGTGTTTGCACACTCAGGTTTTTCAGGCTCCCGTAACCTTGATAGCTTTCCCAGCTGTTGCTCACAATGTCTGTACCTTTTATCGGTATGTTCTGTCGGGTTTTTCAGGGTCACATAACCTCATCAGCTTTCACTGTGGCTACTGGTCTCAGTAGCTACAGTCCGACATGTGAGGAGCGTGGGGACCTGGGCTCCCTCATAGGATCTGGTCTTGGCATCAGTTACTGGCCAACCAGCTCACCACCGCTCCTTTGTGGACGTGCCTCCAAATGGGACAGGTGTGTTTCCGTCTCTGCTCCAGAAGTTGTGTAACTATGTCCCTGCTGGCTGCACCCGCTCCCCACAACCCCCATTGTTACGCCCCCTCCCACACGCAATCCAAACCCCCAAACAAACACATCTGCTGTTTAAGAGAATATTCAGTGCAGTGAACTGAAGTGCAAGTTTCAACTTCTTCCTACACTTTTATTTTAAAACTAAACCATTCCAAATGGTTTCTTTTTAATATAAAAGTTTAGGAACAGTAACACAAAAATTAAGTAGAGGAGCACCACTACCAACCACTCCCACCCATTTAGACCACTGCTCTGTTCCCTCTTCTCCAATCTCGGTTCTTCAGTAGGGGAGAGCGCCAACCTCCAGGTGTTCGGCCAGCGTCTCGCCCTACTCGCTGCCACAGGCTCTTCAGCGTGGCTCTGCCCCTCCATGCAGGACATCATTGCTCCAGAGGCTTACCTTTGCCTAGCCATTCTCGTCCCTCCGTAGGTGTCTCCTTTCTTATAAACGTCAGAGGAATATGCAGAACTGTGTCCTTTTTCATTGTCCATGGCATTCAGCATTACTTGTAACCCATAGAGGTAAAGTAGGAACATTGTGAAATACAGTAATTACAAGAGATATTAAAGTCTTTTCTACATCCAGACAAGGTGGTTTGGACTGGGAGTTCCGCTCTGGAATGGAAGTCCTTGTCCGCAAAAGGGGAGTCACTCCCAGTGAGCTCCCAGTTGCCCAGACCCCTAGTAAGGGTCTTGCGTAGCAGGCTAACATCCCTGGCCTCAAATATTCTGGGGCTTTCCCCTAGGGTGAAGAGACGAATTGGCCCAATTCATCAGAGGTCATATAGCAAAAGACAAGAGAAACTGCAGGTAAATCAACTCGCTATCTAACCTGTGAAATGTGTAGTTAAGATTTAATCTGCAGATTCTTTGGGGTTTGTTTTATCTGTCTGTAAATTGGCAAATTATCCCAAGAAGATAGCAGCTGCATTGAAATGACTTCCACCATCACTGGAAAGGGAATCGCAATTTTTCCTGCATTTGCTATGTTCCGTAGGCAGTTTTAGCCATAATTATTCCATTTGACTTCCAATATTTCTTTGTTGCTCAAGCAGTAGGTTTGGTGTAAGGGTTAAAGTGGGATGGTCGTACTGAACATTCCTTTCTAGTTTTGAAAATAGCATTTTCCTCTTGCTCAGTTCTGAGACATCTCATTACTTATAGATGATTTGTTGCCGGATTATAAGCTTGATAGAGCTATAAGTGGTTTTCAATGCAATTCACAAAATATGTTCATTAGAGCATCCTGTTTTTTTTATCTTTCTCGTATCTTATCTCCTAGTGAGCTGATGTGCTCATTTATTGAGAGAGGGTTGCCAATGAATGAAAAATGTGCAGTATGGAAATGTTACTGTTCATAGCAGTCTAAAGGTACTATGACAGATCTAATGTCAAATCATTAGTCATTCCAGTAGACCTTAGCTTTTTCCTCAGTAGGACTTCACAATTATGCATTCACCAGGATCAAGAAATGTATGAACTGTAGTAAAGAACCCTACATAAGAACAAGCAGATCATGTATTCAGAGTCTTTCTTCCATGACCATGGTCAAGTGTTGTGGCCGGTGGAACTGGGTCTGTAAGAAAAGGCCAATAGAGCAGAAAAGAAGGAGTTATGGTTGGTGTGTGACTTGTGTGTCAGAAGTGCTTTGTAATGCAGTTGTGAGGAGCAAAGCCATGGATAATCAAGGACAGGCCAAGCCCATGAGTTTTGGTGGATGTCAAGCTTGATGCCTCTCAGCAACAGCAAGGACGAGACATTAACACTAAATACCAGTAGTCTCCTGCAGAATTGATGTGACCCAGCAATTCAGGCTGGACTGCCCCTTTTGGCGCGGGACCAAGCCTGATTTGCTTATGGTCTTTCCTCTTCTCTAACGGCTTGGCAGATTGAAAAAACGATGGTCTGGAAGGTTGCCTAGAGCTGTGGCTGTAGTTTTGAAGGATTAATACCTTCCAGTCACAATCTTTTGGTTTTGTTTTAATCATGCAGTGTGGGACATGTAGGTCCACTTATGAGACACCAGCCGACTGGGTCTAGAGACCAAAGTTACACCTCACCGATGATGCTCAATGAAGCTAAAACATAACTTGGGTGGCTTGTCGTATGATGCAAAAGATGTGACCTAGCAGTTCAGGCTGGACTCCCTCATTTGGGACAGTACCAAGCCTGATCTGAAAATGGTGTTTCCCCTTCTGCATTAGGCTTGACAGGCTGAAAAACAATGACCTGAAAGGTTGCCCAGAGCAGTGTCTGTGGTTATGATTGAATGAAAGCCTTCCAGCCATCATCTTTTGTTTTTGCTGGAAGGACGACTCCTCACTACTACTGCTCTTTTTTCTTGGCTCAATGGTTGGCATTGTGCTGCTGTTCATCTGATCTTCTTGGCAGTGGTCCTTGTGAACGGACAGACTGATGCCTATTGGCGGGATGAGTTTTCTACTTGGCACTTGTCCGTCCAGCCTGCGTTCTTGGACAATGGCCGCTCTGCACCTGTGTTTATTCCAAATCGGGCACAGTTGCTCCAGGGAAGGGTTGTCCTTAACTATGCAGAAGGCGTGAGAAGTAGCCTAATATCTTGATCCCAACATACACATGTTATGTTTTTGTTTGTAAAAAATGTTTTGACTCCCATAAGTTTGGTCGAAATGGCTGATATTTTGAGATTGTTTTGATCATTGCTTGGGAAGTTTATTTGTACAAAATGGGATTGATCAACCATATGCTCTTTTGATCTTCTACAAAGCTTTTGTTTATTTCTGCTGTCTAATTATTATGTTCCACCACATATGTTTTTTATTAGTAAACTTTAGTCCGTATTAGACTTTATATACAGACACGGATAAATCAAAATAAAAGCAGATAAACAAATAGCAATGTGAGTGCAAGTTGACAAGAACAACACTCACATCTATCAGTAATCCTCTAAAAGCTAGTGTCTCTTTGTAATAAATATAGCATAGATAGTTCGATTCTTTAAGCTAATTACAAAGTTTGTCTAAAATCTCAAGCACACAATCACAAAATGTTCTAAAGTAAAATATCAAATTGTTGTCATTGCCATACATAAAACATTTCCATATTATAGTGGGGGTAAGACTGGTTGCTTCGTGGATGTAAGCCCTAAGGAAAGTATGACGTAAATGGAGAGGACTAGTGCACATAGCTAATAGATGTTTAATTGTTTACATGGTTTCCTCACTGAACAATCTACTCTCTGTAAGCGAGGGATATACAGGGCCTCATTACACGGTAGGCGGTGCTAATAGCACCTTGGTCCATGCCGGTAAAATACCGGCACCGCCTTGGTGGAAAGGGGAATTACCGCCCTATTCCAAGGTTGGCGGGGCAGTAACTCCCCCTTCCACCATTGCCCTTCCCCATTCCCATTTTTGCCCCATAGGGCATAATGGGAATGGGGAAGGTGCTAATTACGGTACCGCAAATTTGCGGTGTCCTAATTAGCACCAAGGTCCCTTAGCGGGTTGGTTTTTAACGCCTGCTAAAAGCAGGCGTTAAAGTACCAACCCACTAAGGGACCTCGTAGTAAGGCGGTAAGGGTTAACGGTCAGCGGTACCATTACCGGTGACCGTTAACCCTTACCGCCTTCCGTGTAATGAGACCCACAATCTCACTCCCATTATCCCAAGAGAGTTTACCAAATTGAATTTTATTTGTAGGTACATCCGAGCAGTGTAGTTTATTGGAAAGGCCTTTATGTAAGCAGGAAGGTCGACGCGTGGCTGGATATATTTAATATATGGTCCGCTATTCATTTTTGTAGTGTGTCTGATCGTGGTACAGTCGCTATCGTATGATGTCAAGATCGCTTTTACTAGGCTTATATATCTAGGAAAAGGAGGGGACACGGTCTGAGTAGTTATCTGTGTCGACCAAGATGCAACAATGTCATAGATGTAACTAATACAGCTGGTACGCAGGAGCGGCTTTGTGTATGTAAAGGCATGGACCAGATGCCAGAGCAGTGTTGCTGTGTCCGACCAGGTACATCTCCAATACAACATCAATCTCTTCATAATTAGTGTTGAATTTATATTATGAAGATCGAATACGAGCAGAATGTAATCTATAGATGTAGATAAGGGGAGTCGAAGTAATGACCGTGGAGATTTACTTTCAAGTTTACTTAATTTGAGACTATGTTTACACGCCCACATTTCCGCATCATAAGGGATGTATGGCAATATTCTGCCATGGTATATTGTAGTTATTGCATGCAGTGTGTGTTCTCCATTCTTATATGCAAAGTTATTAAGTGCACCAATTTGCTCAGCTGTCTTGAAACACACCACCACCATTTGGGCAGACCAATTTAGCTTGTCATCTATGATAACTTCCAAATACTTATACGTATCCACCTGCTCTACTTTGTTATTATTGAGAGTCCAAAAAAATAGGTTAATCTTAGCATGACTGGGAGTAAAGGGCATCATTTTAGTTTTTTCAATATACATGTTTACGCCATTTTGTGCCGAATGAGTACTAAGCACATTTAACTGTGCTTGTAGGCCTCCAGGGGTGTGATCCTGAATGAGCAAGTCATCTGCGTATCCAAGCCAAGAGATCAAATCGGTCCCACATTTTAGGGGATGAAAATCAGTAGCGAGGTTTCGTTTGGAAGACCAACAGATATAAGTTAATAAGTGTGGGTGCTAAAATGCAGCCTTGCGTAACTCCCTTATACATAGGGATCCATTAGGTAACCCCGCGCAATCTATCCAATCAGACCTAACCCGAGTGTTTGTATGAAGATGAATAATCATAGACAATAAGTCAGCCAGGATGTTCCATGCTGCAAGTTTGCACCACAAATGATCTCGGAGGACAGTGTCGAAGGCGGCACTGAAGTCGATAAAGCCTACATACATTGGTTGGGAGAGAGAGATCCAAGCATTTTCGACTAGAGTAACTAGTGCTAATAGATTGTGTAATGTACAGGATTTCTAGTTTAAATAATTTTAATTAAGTTAAGAATTTATACATTCATGAACAATAGCAAATCATTATTTGTAAGATATGTAGTAAGTAACCTTTAACAAAGTACAGGATTTCTTGCGGAAGTCTGTCTGGTTGTAAGGAATAATATTACTTAAATCAATCCAGGAAGTTAATACATTAAGTAAGACTCTAGCAAATACTTTAGAAGGGACGCCGAGCATTGCTAGCAATCTGTGGGAACGGTGTTACTATCAGTCCTGAGGTGGGGTGTAATCCAGTATGACTGTTTGTTAAGAGGACATGAAGTGACTCAGTCCAAAGTGCAGGATTTTATTTAAGTAGAGAATTACATGTGTTGTCGGGCCTGCTGTTCCTGTAGCTCCTCCAATGATTTTCAGATCTCGACTTCATTGTTTTTTGGTCAGTTGTATTGTACTGTCATGTTTACGCCCCTTTACACGTCTAATATGATACACATCTCTGGGTCTCTTATTGCTTCTAGGAGTGTGAGCCTGTGAAGTGATTTCAGAGCTTGCTGCCTCATACTTCATCAACAGTGCTTTACTCTGAGTAGTAATGTTCTCTTGTGCCACGCTTCAAGTCACAGAGTGTATAATCACCAAGGACATCACTAGCGCCTTACTTTGCTTTGAACAAATTGGAAGGGTTCCATTTTACTTGGTTATGTCCAGAATTAATAGTGAATATACTGATGGTGTCATATTTTGGGAGTTTGGTATCCATTTTAAGAGACGCACATAAGGGAACGCGACCACTCTCTTCTCTAGAGACAATAGCCATGCCTATCAATCAAGGATGTACTATAAGGTTAATACAAATATAATCAATGATTGAAGCACTCTTGCCACTCACTCTAGTATAACCCCTCGGAGAGTCCCTGTGACAATGGCCATTAAGCATTTTGAGATTAAATTGATATAATAGGTTAGCCCATGATGAGACACCTTTCTGATTAGATGCAGTGTTCCTAATAGAAGAAGAAGCTAAGTTAGAAAGAAACACCTCAGTAGAAGAAGAAATGTTTGTATTAAAGTTACCACAGAGTATGAGAGGCATGGTCTCAGAAGCTTTAAGAATTAGTGCTTCCAGTTTCCAAATTCCTATGTTGTAGCGCAAAGCTAGGTCGATCATATACATTTCTAATGATAATGGTGTTATTCATGTCATGTTTCTTGTTACAATTGAGAAGCCCAGCCAATACACTATCAGTGCTAGGTTCCATGTTTCTAGTACCAAAGGAGTTGTGGACTGGTGTTAACAATCTGCCTTTTGGCCTGCTCCTCAAGCCACTAATGGCAGGACAATGTAAAGTATGTCTTCCATCAATATGAATGTTGTCCACCATCCACGTCTCCTGCAAGGCCACAAGAGAAAATAATTCAATGTTTTCCAATCGTCCGTCCAATGTTTTCAAATAGTCAGTCCTCTGATTTGCCTCAAGTGTTCCATGAGCAAATTGTAAAACAATGATTAGGGTCTCTGCACGAAATGAGGTTGAAGCACCTTAGGTTGCCATTGCCAGTACCGTTCGTCATCATTAATCTCTGGCTCCCATTCAGAAGGACCCTGACCAGTCCTTGTGCCATTGTTTAATTAATTTATTTATTTATAAAGCACTGTAGCCCACAGGCATCAGAGCACTATAACCAAAGACAATTTACAACATAGAATAACATACAATACACAATCAGATAGAACACAGTAAGTAAAACTCAGTCGAAATTAATGAAGATTCCCCCTGCTAATAGCGCAGGGAGCTCTTGATTCTATTAAAGACAAGGAGGCGAGCATTAAGCTTTCATCTTCTTTATTCCCTACTCTCCAGCAGTTTGAACAAATATAACTTTGTAAACTTTCAATTTAAATCTTTTCTTTTATTTTTTTTTCATTTATTTTTTCAAACAAACTTCAAATCCAGTCAATCCTGTAGTCCCTTAGTCTCTAGCCATGTGACCTATCCTTCCTGTTCCTCTGTCCTTCCTCTTCTTTGACTGCTTGAACTGTCATCTCTCTTTAACTGCGCACTCAACTGCTGAACTTGTGCTGAACTTCCTGCTTTGTACTGGCTTGATCTCTCACATACGAACTTGCAAGTCCGTTCCAGGCGACCTGATCTGATTAGGGCTTTCAGCTGTTCTTTTGCTCATCCCCTAAAGTCAATAAGAAAGAAAATTGTGTATGTTAGGGCGGGAATACACACCCTATTCTGGAAGAAATAGCCATGTTAATTATCAACAGTACTTCACATCGTTTATTTCATCATTGCATTCATTGTGTATTCGGGATGGGAATTTAATGCTTGCCTCCTTGTCTTTAATAGAATCAAGAGCTCCCTGCGCTATTAGCAGGGGGAATCTTCATTCTATGTCAAGACGGAGGCGAGCATTAAGCTTGTTCAAAGCTTCTTACTACTACTCCTGCCATTGCATTAATAGGTCGGTAGTAAAACGTTCTGAATGTCGTATCACTAGCCCAGTCTGCGGCTTTCATGATGTCTTGTAATGTTGCGCGTAGTCCTAGTGCTTTCGAGGCCATCGCTCCTCTAACGGAGTGTGCCCGAATCGTGTCATGTCTACGCCTGCTAAACTCATGATGTTTCTGACACACTGTGCTATGGTGGCTGTTGCTACTCCTCTGTGTGGCTTTCTGCACGCAATTAATAACTGAGTTGTCCCTGCCGGTCTTAGTTCGGCTGTTTTATTTTCGTATTCCTTTATACATGCCGCTACGCATCATTTCGGGGGCTCTTGCATGTACGGGTACGTGATAGTACTAGAATCAGTTTTAGTTCTTCTAGCTAAGCTGAACGTCACGCCTTCCGGTCTGTACGTTCTCCTATTCACTTCTAAGACTCTCACGTCTGCTACTCTCCTGCATGACACCATGCATAATAGCATGGCCAGTTTTTCGGACAGCTGTCCTAGGGACAGATACTTGTTATCGGGCCAGTCCGCAAATAGTTTCAATACAACCGCTACGTCCCATAAAGATTCATATCTCGGCTGCGGTGGTTTCCTGAATTTTATTCCTCTTAGTAGCCGTATTACTGCTACGTTCTCTCCCACCGGTACTCCTTCCACGGGTAGGTGACCTGCTGAGATCGCAGATCTGTATACCCCTATTGTTCTGTATGCCTTGCCGTCCTGGAGGAGTTCCGCTAGGAAATTCAAGATCTCCACTAGAGGGGCAGAAACGGGATGAATATTTTTCCTTCTGCACCACGTCGACCACTTGTTACAAGCTGCGTCGTAGCTCCTTCGAGTTGATGGAGCCCATGACTCGGCGATGAGGCTTGCAGCTTGTGACGAAATGCCCGGGAGATTCCAGCGTCTCCTGCTATCCTGCACGCCACCAATGGCAGTGTCGCCTTCACTCTCGGAGGGTCAGATGACCCAGCTGGGTCCGTGAGGAGGCGTTCTCCTTGGGGCAAGATTCTCGGGTAATCTACCAATAGTTCCATGAGTGCTGGGAACCATACTTGAGATTTCCAGATCGGAGCCCCTACTATCAGGTTCGCTGTCTCTCTGCGTACCTTTGCTAGTACTCGGTTCATCATTATGAATGGGGGAAAAGCGTAAAGTGTCTGCTCCCTCCAATCTTGTAGGAAAGTGTCCACTCCGGCTGCCGCTGGGTCCAATCTCCTACTGAAGAACCTCTCTTTCTGAGCGTTCAGCCTGGACGCAAACAGATCTGTGTATATTGGGCCCGAGATCTTTTCCAGTTTCTGAAAAATCATGCTGTCCAGCTTCCAGTCGCTGGAGTCTGAGAGATGTCTGGAGTTCCAGTCCGCTACTGCATTCAACAAACCTGGTAAGCATTCAGCTACCACTGAGATCCCTGATTCTAGACAGGAATGCCAGAAATCCTTGGTTATTCCCGCCAGTAATTTGGATCTTGTTCCTCCTAAATGGTTGATGTATTTGACTGCCGACATGTTGTCCATTTTTAGCAGAATACAGGAGTTCACTGTCCCTTTCGTAAATGCCCTGATCGCAAAGGATCCGGCTAGTAACTCTAGGCAGTTTATGTGTAATTGGAGTTCCGATGCGCTCCATCTCCCTCTTGTCTGGAGATCCCCGCAACGGGCTCCCCTGCCTGCTCTGCTGGCTCCTGATTCTATTATCAGGTCTGGGCGGTCGCCAAAGATGGCCCTCCCGTTCCAGGCCTCCATGTTCGATAACCACCATTCCAACTCTGTCTTGGACTCTTGATCTAAGAATACCAGTTGGTGGTAGTGTAGGCCGTGTTGAAGATGTCGTATCTTCAGCCTCTGAAGGGCTCGGTAGTGTAATGGCCCTGGGAAAATTGCTTGTATTGATGCCGCTTATAAGCATACTACTCTCGCTATGGTGCGGAGTGATATACTCGTTTTGCTGAGACATGCTCTTATTTCTCTCTTTATGTCTCTGATCTTTTTGTTTGGGAGTTCCAATGGCGCCGACCTGGTGTTTATAACAAACCCCAGGAATTCTATCCTCCTCGCCGGAGTCATCTCCGACTTCTCCCGGTTCACTAGGAAACCGAGGTTAAGAGGTATACTACCCAGTCAGTCTGGTAGACTAGGGTCTCTCTGCTGTCGGCCATCAGTAGGATGTCGTCTAGATATATAATCATGCAAATTCCTTTTCCTCTGATCGCTGCGGCTACCGGCTTCATCACTTTTGTGAATGCCCATGGCGCCGAGGAGAGCCCGAATGGCATTGTTGCGAACTGACATAATTGCCCATCCCAGTCGAATGCTAGGAATGGACGGAAATCCCTCTGTACAGGAATCGTAAGATAAGCGTCTTTCAAGTCTATCCTCGCCAGCCAGTCGTTCGGTCTAAGCGTATCTCTGAGCTGGTGGATTCCTTCCATTTTGAAGTGGTTGTAGGCCACCCAGCTGTTCATGTGTCTTAGATTTATCACTGGTCTCACTTTGTCTTTTCAGTGAACCAGGAACATGTTGCTCACAAATCTTGGCGGCGTTATGCATGGTTCGATCGCCCGTTTCTCTGCTAGGCTTCGCAATTCTTTGTCTAGCAGCTCTTTCTCGGTCAGTGTCGTGACTACAGGGCGCGGCGCTTGGTCCTGACGGGAGTCTCTGTGAATTCTATACACATGCCTTTCACTGTTTGAAGGACCCAAGCGTCGCTGGAAAGCGAGCGCCAGTTTTCCCAGAATATAGTTGTCCTCCCCCCTACTGGCGGATATGTAAAATTTCTCACCTGTGGGGAAGTTTTGTCCTCTTCCCTGTCCTCTGCCTCGTCTTCCTCTAGGGAAGTGGCCTCTTGGGGGAAAAAAGGTATCAGGCTGCCTGGATTCCCAGTATTGGTTTCTGTTGTTCAGAGGCCTTCTAGATGCTTGGTATCGACCGGTCGAGCGACCTCTGTAGCGACCGGTCCAGCCAAAAACTCTCCCTGGGAAAATCTTCTTCATCGAAGCCTGTGCTTTCTCCAGGGAGGTGTAGGTCCCTACGAACCTCCCCATCTCCTTACCAAATGTCTCTCCGAACAACAGGCCCTGAGCTGCCTCGCCGGCTTCGTATGATGATAGATCTCCTAGTTTACGGTCAATTTTAAAAAGGAGGCCTCTCCTGCGCTCCGATGAAATCACACAGTTTGCGTTTCCTAGTATACATACGGCCCGTTGGGCCCAGTTCGCTAGGACTCCTGGGTCTACCTCCTCGCCTGCATCTCTGGCTCATTCGACTAGGTCCATGATCTTAGCTAGAGGGCCTTCTAGGTCGAGGAGTTTTTCTTGGCAGTTTCTCCAGGAGCGGTCTATGCCGTTCCTCGAGTCTCTGTTCAATTTGGAGACGAATGACAACATTTTAGGGTCCAATTCCGGGGCTTCCGTGACTTTGTCTGGCAGGTCTGGTCTTGGACATTCAGCCCTCAGTCTTTGTCTGACCTCTTTTTTGAGAGCTTTCCTCAATCTCTGCGTCATGTATTTCACCACTCTCGGCGATGGTACCCACTCCTAGGATCTCGGATTTCTGATCTCTTCCGGTTGGAACATATCCGCCGTTTCATCTTCTTCTAGGTGGTGGAGTTTTCGTTGCCTTTTCTTAGGCGGAGGCTGGCTCCCCTCATCCCCTTCATTATCTGCATCCACTTGAGTAGATGTGGCGGATATCGGCTGTTCCTCATCTGGGAAGCCTTCTGGGGGTTCCTCCTCTGTACAACCCATATTGTCTTCCGCTGGGTAGGGGGTCCGGAGGCTCAGCACCTGGGAATCTTTCATGAACGCTTCCTTTAGTCTGAGGAACGAGTCCGTAGCCTCTGGGGCTCCTGTACTCGCCCCTGTCGGTTGGCCCGGGGGGTCAGAAGAGTCTTTGCTCTTCCGGGCCTGTTACACCCCTTAGGGTCGTTAAACGTTGCCCTTGTGGACGCGCTTTCTTCCTGCTTGGTGCGTTCTTCCTTCTGGCTCAGGAATAGCTCTATGGTATCTAGCCTTTCTTGTAAAGGTGGCACTCCTTGGGCCATTGCCTCTGTCAGTGAATCTCCCAGCACTTCTTTGAAGCTATAGGCTAGGTCTTCTTGGTAGACTGCCTCTTGCTCCTCTTTGCTCCACTCGAAGTTTGACATTGGGCTGGCCGGTGCCTGAATCAATACCTGTCTAGGTGTAGTGGCGCATCCACTGATTCACTTTGCTCGAGGCTGCACCTTCCTTATAGAGCATGTATGTTTGCAGGATATATCTTTCAGATTCTGACTGGTAATACTCTATAATCGTGTGGCTCCGCTGTCTAAAGCCCCGCCCCCGCGCAGGAGGCGTTCGTTGCTAAGCGCACTCCTATTGGCGTATTCGCTGCGCGTGGCCGCCTTCGTGAGAGGTGGGGGTTGTTCCTCAGCTCGGTCCGCAGGAAGTTTCCCGCCTGTGTAGAGCTCCACCCTTCCAAGGGTGGGGGCTGCGTACTCGCGCTTCTAAAGTGTACAATTCCATATACGTTAATGACATAAAACATGTTCTGTTAAGCGAATGTTACACAGCTAAGATAAACTGGTACTTATCTTGTGGAGAGCAGGAAAAGAAGAGGGAGGACAGAGGAACAGGAAGGACTAGGTCACATGGCCAGAGACTAGGGGACTACAGGATTGATGGGATTTGAAGCTTGTTTGAAAAAAAAAATTAAAAAAAGAAAAGATTTAAATTGAAAGTTTACAAAGTTATATTTGTTGAAACTGCTGGAGAGTAGAAAATAAAGAAGATGAAAGCTTAATGCTCGCCTCCGTCTTGACATGGAATTTCAGTACAAACATTCTTAACATGGAGTTCATAGCCCAAAAGCTAGTCCACTATGAGTTTTAGGTTCAACAAGCCCTTAGGAAGATACTTGCAGATACTAAGGAAACTTGGCAGGTTGCTGGCCCCACATCCTACCAAAGCACAATCCCTGGTTTCCTGAGTGCACCACACATCAATCTCCAGCCTGTGTAATGTTTCCAACTCTGAACTGCTAACCACTCCCGGTCCAGTTCTTTGACGGAGTCAAGCCAAAACTTTATTCCCAAGTGCCTCTCTCGGTTCTTTCCCACATGGCTTCTCTAAACTGGTAATAATAAAATTCCTGCCATCCATGACAGAATCTCATAGAGTCTTGTCCCTGAGTACCGGCATTGATAATTTCCTTACTCTAAAGTTTTTCGAAATGGATGAGAAAGTATGGCCTTTCACAGGCCGACCCACATCAATTGGGCCTGGATTGGACATCTTTACATCTGCCAATGGTAGAGGAATAACACCTCCAGACATCTCACCTACTTCCACGGGAGGGACAAAAGGCTCAACCATTGAATGAGAGCCATTAACAGGAACCAAGTCATCACATGTTAACTGTATGGTTTGTAAGGGCCAGTCGCTTATCCCGGATGGAGATGGTAACTGGCCATGGCTATTCAAATGACCTGGATGCTGATGTGAGGGATTAAAGGGTCAGTTTGGCTTAGCTTATCCATTTTGATCACATGATAATTCCCTACACATTTATCCAAGGAGTCCATCCGGGTACACAAATCATCAAAACTATTGCACAAGTTCAGATATTTAATTATGCAAAACTAGGGAATAGGCCTACAACCAAAAGCCTTATTTATAAATAAACTGATTCTTTTCCCTAGATAAAAGCGTTACTCCAGAAAAATACATAGATGACAATACTCATATATTCCTTTTAGATAATTTATAGTATCATCAAGGAATTCAAATGTTCACAATATCAATGTCAAGGTGTGGGCGAAACTGATGGCCATACAGTTGCTACAGCATTGAGTCTATGCAAATGTCACACTTTACTAACACACCTTGACTTTGATATTGTGAGCATAAGAATTCCTTGATGAGAATATAAATAATCGTAATTTGAATATATGAGATTTGTCATCTATGCATTTACTGGAGGAGCTCTTTTATCTAGGGACAAGTTTACATTAATAATTGGCCTAGCTATGGCCAGATTGGTTAGTGGAAGAGATACTGGGCCTCATTATGACAGTTTTGGTAAGGCAATAACGGCGCCGGTAGTGCTACCGGCACCGTTGTTGCCATGCTGCAACATTACGAATTTGCTCGCAGGTGCCACTCTGGATGGCTGGTCAGACCAGGCGTGCAGAGCGGCACCCGCAAGCAGACCAGGATGGTAGCAACGGTACTGTTGTGACCAGTACCGCTGCTCCCATCCTCCCCATTCCCATTGAGCCCTATGGGGGCTCAAATGGGAATGGGGACGTACCGGCTCTGGGTCCCGCGATAGGGAATTATTGGGCCCTCCAAGGTCGGAATGGCCCGGTAAGTCCCCTTTTGCGGAACCCGGACCCAGGTTTGGGGGTAGCCATGCCCTTATGAAGGGCATGGCTACCTCCAAACTCGTAATGAGGCCCACTGTCTTGTTCTTGATTGTCGTGGACAGGGGTAGACAAATAGACTTCCTCCTGGGCATCCTCTAGTGGGTCTTCCACAAGAGGAAGCGTCATATGCGGTGGTAGTAGTAGAGGAGTAGAAGAAATGAAAGTGTTGACTTCCAGTGACACTTGTGTGGAGGCGTGTTATAATTGCCATATCATATCATATCATAAAGGTATGTCGATTGGCTCAAAAACGATTGCCCAGTCTTTAAGGCAGGTACTCTCAGAAGTAGTCTGTGTGGAGAGTGGAAAGAATTTGTATTTGCCCTGAGGAAGAGGTTGTGACTTCATTGCTGTTAAAAGAGGGCAAATATGACTATAAAGGAAGATTAGGAACATTGCAGTCTGTTGTACATGCATCGGCTGGTAACGTTGAGAGAGAGTGTAGTACATGTTCTGTAGGTTCAGAGCATGAGCAAGCAAGCAATGATGATATTTCATGCTGTAGTGAGTCTGATGCATCTAACATGGAATCATCTCTGAGAGGAAAGAATTTCCTCATTTTTGTAGGGGGGCGGTCTCCTTAAAGGCAGTGGAGGGAGCCTCAATAGCTTTAAGGGGGCAGCTTCTTGGGTGCATTAATTGTTAGGTGCACTCTGATATATCTTGCAAAGCATAATTTCTTACCCCATAGTCTTCGTCCACAATAGGGTCTCTAGTCGAGAAGAAGCAACGATGCGATTCGGCTGCTCGGTTGTTGCCATGTCTTAACAACTCACCACCTGACGGCGATGCGCTTTGCGTGCTGGCAGGAGTCTTTTATCCCCCTGAAAGTAGGTGGTTCAAAAGGTCAGGAAGCCCTGCAGTAGAGCCCTCTTGCAATGGGAGCTGGAACTTGGAGTCAGTGAGCCGGTATGATGGCCAACATGATTTGGAACAAGCACTGCTTCAGCTCTGGCAGAAGTCCTTTATCCCCCTGCAAGTAGGCGGTTCAAAGGGTCAGGAAGCCCCGCATTTGCCACCTTCTTGCTATGGGAGCTGGAACTTGGAGTCAGTGAGCCGGTATGATCGCCAACATTATTTTCTGCGTGTCTTTTGTAGGTTATATATTGTTCATGAAATTGGTCACAGCACTTGGCCCAAAGGAAGTACATGATGCACACAGCTCACTGGCAAGTCTGGGGGGGCTCATTTCCCTTGAGCCGTGCGGTTAATAGAATACGTAAAAGTCCTGTGTAAGATTTTACACATTCAATTAACGATGCAGCTCATTTTCAACCTTTCGCATGGTGGAGAGGCGGCAAGGTTCATAAGTTACAACTCGGCCTCGCACTTCCACTTCGCCATGCAACTACTACGGCATTTGCGCCAGCTTGTATTTTCATGCTGGTGCAAATGGTGTGGATTCCTATGAATTCACCTGCTTTATACACCAGCAAAAAGCAGCCAGATTCTATAGGAATCCATTGTAATGCCTGCCATGCACACATGACAGACAGTGTTTACCCATTTTGCATGGTGTAGTGCAAAAGGATGGCATATAAGCATGTACACTACCATTTCACACTCCCCTTTTGCACTTCACCGTGCAAATGAGGAAAATTCTGTGGCAAGAAGTGTTTACTCAAAACTCTAAACATAACAGGTACCCGCCGTGTTAATATGGGCACCTCACAAATGCCCATGTGGGGGGGTTTGTGGCCCCATGTAAATGAAAGATTCACAACACAGCCTATAATATTCATTTCTAGTCTCGCCTCTTGAGTTTTTACTTTTGAAATGCCTATATCACTCAAACTGGTTGATACTGGGTATCCCGTGTTAGGACATTTTTGAATTTGTGTAGATACTCATGCAGAAAACTGCCAGGGCTGAAACGGGTTGAATCCCTAACCAGATACAAATTCTTAGGTTAACGATATATTTCCAGATCTATCCTGGTCTTAGGAAGCACCTGACAGACTCTAATCCCGCTACGTGAAGTCTCCTTTGAAGGTTGTTGGCACTTGCTGGACCCACCAGCCATACTCTGAAGCAGGACTAGGTTTCTGGTCTTGCTAGCTCCCTCTTCCAGCTATTCAGGAATACACCAGAGTCAGGGAATTTCTTGCATCCCTTTTCACTCACTTATTTCTCATGAACAATACAGTGTCTTCCCGCACTGTGCAACTTAGCTCCCAGGACTCTCTGCAAGAGGGAGATTCTAACACTGCCTGTGTATGTCTCTGGCAAGACAATAGGTGAATATTCGTCTTGATAAGTGTTGGCTGTCCTTAGAATAGACCTAGTGATTGTTCATGACTGCCCTGGCTATGTACATAGTCACGAAAGTTAATTCTTGCATTGTTTTTAGTGGCAAGCATTGATGGTAACATACTTGACGTGTTCTCAGTCTTAGTTGTCGGCAGTCCTTGAAATGTCCCTAGTGAATGATATTACCCCAAGGAGGATCGCAGTGATTTTTGTTAACTTTCCATCAAATGCTCCTAGAAATGGTTGTGGGCCGCACTTAAAATGTTGCTAGTAGAAGCTGGCTGTGCTTGATATGTTCCTAGAGATGGTCTTTAAAGTGTCACTGTTCTAATTATTTAAGATGAGCAAGCTGTAGGTATTTATTTTCTAAAGAATTTAGCAATGTGAAATAAGATACCTTTAAAGCCACAGTGCCTTCTCCCCTTCGTAGGCCGAGACGAGTATGGGCCAACAGTGGCTCCTTAAAGATCCCCAAGGCGATGAGATCATTGAGAACATCACACTCCTGCTAGATTCTTCCAATGAATGGACAGCCAGCAACTCTGCCTTGGTACTGGCACGGATCTCCCTATGCCACGAAGGGTGTGCCAAGCTCCTGAGCCATGCCACCTCTGACGTCACACTGAAAAAGCTGATTGCTTCCCTAAAAGTGGATGAAGCAGGTGAGTGAAGCAGTCCATTGGAAGGCTTTCTACAGAAAGGGTTAACCGGCATAATAAATTGTACCAGGAAACTGAGAGGTAGAGAATAATCAGGAAATAAGATAATGTTGTATAAGTGTTTCAAGTATCATTTGTAATTTGTATTCCAGTTTAATGTGATAAAAACAACCAGGCAAATGATGTGTAAATATGTGCAGGGCCAATGCGATAGAGCAAATAAGACAGAAAAGGGTGGCACATAATCAAAAGGGGGAAGTGATTAACATAAGAGTAACTGGAGAATGGAATAGAGTTACCTATCGGACAGCTAAAAAGATTCTTGTACAAAACATGTAGGAAGCTCAATATTCTGCTGGCATAGAACAAGGATATCTTATTTATGATATAGTGCTCTCTAAATAGGTGGTTACTATTATACAATGTATTGTCATGCTATTGATGTACTTCAGAAAGGAACAAAGGCTGAGTCAGGACTGGCAAGGCTCAAAACCTTGACCTGCAGGTTCACCACAGGCCTCAGCAGTGAATACGTAACTCATTGATCCGACTGATGGCAAGTACATCATCTCTGAGTGGCCTGCTGTTTAATATAATTCATACAGGAATACTATAGCGAATTAATTAGAATCCTAAAGAAATCCAAATGAGTCCCTCTAAACAAACAGGAGCTGAAAGAACATGTACTCACCAGAAAGTTGCTGTACTAAATTCACAAAAGAAGGTATACCAGCTTGTTATACTGTTATGTGAAAATACTAGAATATAGTGTTCTCACTGTTCACCAGATGATTCCCTTGTTTGTTCTTTAAGAAGCCCACAGGAATCTAGGGTCATATAAGAATTACTGGGAACAAAACAGTACAAGACTGTTTCCCATAACCCCTCATCTGAGTACATTTGGAGGTGTTTCTCATGCACACTGATGTTGCTCTCACCTGTATAGACATACACTCTCATATAGCAGAGTTGCAATAGACTGCCATCCAATTGACAGCATTGCTTTTCTGTTGAACACAGCATCTGAATTAATGGCTTTATTTTGTTTACTATGCCTAGTGACTGTACATAGTATTTTATTTTCCCAGATCCCAGCAGGAATCTGAAAGTCGCAGTGGAATTTCTAATGTCTTTTTCCCTCATTGTATTGTCAAACATTATTGCGTTATTTGAATTTCCTGCACAGCAAAAATTAAAAGGGGTTTTTGTCTTATCGACTTTCTCAGGTAGAAAGCTCTTAATGATCTGGAGAACATTACTCCTGCATGTACTCTTAAGGTCTAGCTCTTATTAGACTAGTTTGGGGGTTTTAGTGAACCAAGCTTGACAATCTATGACCAGTGAGAATCTAATGGGATGATTTTTCTGTGCATTTGTGCTGGGCATCTTGCTGTTTCGCTGGATAAAACGTTGGGTGTATGTTTCTTTTCGGAACCTTTACTCTTAGTATAGAGAGACTTCATGGTCTACATAAGAGCCGTAAGCAGAAACCAGAGATGAAAGGTCAGATTTCAGAAAAAGAGAAATAAGGCAGAATGTAGGCCAAGAATAAATGTTGTGAAGGCTGGCCCCTCCTTGCAGTATGTCACATGGATCAGGAAGCAGAGCATCAATATCAGAAACACAAGTCTTGAGTATGAAACAATTACCAGCAAGAAACTGGATACAGGAGCTATATGGTGCAAGCAAAAGGTCATAGAGGAATAGCAAGATAGTGGCCCAGTGAGTATCTATTAAAGCTTCCTTTGAAAGGCAGCAAAGGCTATGGTACACTGGAAATGATTGGTGGGCTTTTCTTAATAGGAAGGTTTAATAGAAGCTTTTCAGGAGAGTGATTTATCAGAATTGTTTGCAGATGAAGTTGGAACACAGCAAGATGGCTGCCATGAAATGTACTAGTTTTTTTGGAGCAGAGAAGAACGTGCTATGAGATATGGCTATGCCGGAGGTTTGCAGCAGTACCAGAGCTTGGTGCAGGCTTGTTGGTGCAGTCATTGTTGATGACTGGGCCAAGCACCCTGGAGCGGTGTAAAGCTACGCTGGAGCCACATCATGACAGGAACACACTGAAACGTACACACATGCAGTAGTCGACGCTAAGAAGTTGAAGAGGTGCGGCCGCAGAGAAGTGGCACACACTGTCGGCCTGATTCATGGATTATTTGTGCCACAAAAAACGGGATTTGTGCGCCATTCTGCCCGCAAATCCCTGTTTAACTAATAGGGATTTGCGGGCAGAATGGCGCACAAATCCTGTTTTTTTCGGCGCAAATAATCCATGAATCATGTTCTGTGTTAGCTTAGCCTAAGCAGGCAAGAGATGTGAAGTATGCATTGCAGAGTGATTTGAAGACAATGGGAGATAGATATTTTGTAAGTACTGCAGGTCTTCTCAGCAACTCTTGCACCGTAAACATAGAGAGAATTACTCTGGACAATGCCTGTGTCAAATTAAATCTTCCCTTCATGAAAACAATCTGACAAAACCACAGCAATGTTAGCCTTCTTGCTGGATTGACCACTGCTAAATGCTCTAACTAGAGTTTTATCTGGAGTCTGAATTTCTTGAACAAATGTGTAATGTTCATTTCATTTTGTGATCCAGCAACCTTCAGGTGCTCTTTGGCACCCTCATCAAAAACGTGAGGAAGCCATTCTCTGGGGGGACAACTAAAACAAATTCCTTTCCCATCCCGTACATTACTGTTCAACCAGCCATCCAATCAAGCACTTCCAAATATATGCATACTAGTTGCCTATCATAGGCCAGGGTAAATTGCCTTAATTGTCCTATAAAGACACAGATATTTTCAGATACCTTAAATGAACATGTTGCAGAGAAAGCCTTTAAATCCAAGATATTCATAACTATTGGCTGGAATGGAGGATGTAATCCTGTTCTCCATTACCCACTTGCATTGCTTCCAGCCCCAGCCCTCTGTGTTGAACATGAGCTCAGATCACCCTGCCATAAAAGTAACATCTGGGGTTCAACTGCATGATCTTGGCTGTCTTTCGCTTGCCCAAAATCAGGGTTAAATCTAATTAGATTGTATAGAGCCATACTTCAGATTACCACAAAACTCAGTGTCACTGGGGTTTCCTTGTTTTTAGTCTAGGCATCTAATTTTAAGGACCATTGTACTTACATCCAATTTGTCCAACTGTTGGCCAAGAATACAGCTCCCAGTGCATTAAATTGTTCAATGAACGCTCTGGTCATAAAACATGGCATTCGGAGAATCAGAGTTATTAGATACAAATATAGATGCTGAGACTGTACATTGAATATTGCTGGTTTTTCCTTAAACCATTTCTTAATTTCTGAATATTTAAGGGAAAATAAATGACTTCTTATAAGGAGACTCAAACTATGAGAGCCATGGTAGGATGGGCGTTCGTGTGTGTGTGTGTGTGTGTGGTGTGTGTGTGTGTGTGATATGAGATCAGCACAGGAGTTTGTGGTCTCTTGCAATACTGTTTGAAATTCTGAGAGTGATCAATGGATTTTTTAATCACTTTCTCATTTCTCCAGGGTGTGGTATGAATGCTGCTTTCGCCATTGGACGCCTTTGTGGGACAGACAATGGTCTGAAGAGGATTCTCTCTCTACCTGAAGCAGTACACATGGTGAGATGAACCAGAGAGCAGCGAGATATTTAACCCTTATCATTTGTGTCATGAACATCTTTTTGAGTCCAAAGAGTTTGTGAATTTTAGGCTCGGGTCTTGCTAAAACATTTGCAATGTAAGCACATTTTTTAAGATGTCAAAACATTTTTCTACACATTCTTGTCTGGAATTTCGCACTCCAACCTCCAACTTATCCGATCTCTTTTTAAACATGTATCCCAGTGCTATACTATGATTTGCCACCTTTTCCCCAAATCTAAGATTTAAGGGACTGTTCCCAATGGCACAGGGCAATTCTCCTTAACATTATTGCTGTTGCACAAACTAACTCACCTTGAGGTTTTCCCAATTCAAAGGTTGGTCACCTTCTTCTTCTTCCTTATGAAAGACTATACTTGTCGTTCGTGCAATAATGAATGGGTTTTTGTGTGCGTTCCTAGTCATATACATGGGCATTTTCTGAGTGGTAAATCTTTTTTGCTCATGGTATGTACATAAACAAGTATGGAAATAATTTATCCATAGGATATAGTATTACTATTATTTCACCATTATATGTTCATTGCACTGAGGACTGGGTAGAACAGCACAACAAACCTCGTACCTTCATTCAAAACAGAAAGAAAAAAAAACATTCAACAAAACTGTCAATGAAAACATCATTGCTAACTATTCTGTTACTAGATTGTTTCTATACTTGTATTGATGTTTCCTATTTATCCAAGGTTCAAGGGGGCCCCACTTACCGAAGTTTGAACATGGTTTGTGTTTAACCATGAGCAATGGTTGCCTCTGGCAGATTTGTATTGATCAACATTGCTGGACCATGTTATGTCCCCCGATTCTGACATTGACTGTCCTCGCCATGTTTCATGTGATAGGTGATGGTTGTCTAGGATAGATAACAAAGCACTGTCCAACCTTAACTAAATTCACTGACTAACATTTGATTTCTGCAATGGTATTTCCCATTGATTGATGCAACTGTTCTCCACCTGTTCCCACTGAGAAAATGCAGTTGCTGATTAAATGTTCTCATTACTAGATGTTGACTTGACACAGATCCATTGATGAATGTCACTTTTCCCAGGTTATTTTCTGATTACCTTTGTATGTGCCAAAAGTCAATCTTACAATACAACATCTAAATATGATTGCACAACCGATAATCTATACCCAGTAGTCTTAAGTGATTTTGAACCAGCAGGAGGCTTATGTTGTAAAGTGACTAAGATCATTAAACTTCTCTAGGCATTCTCTCCAGTCATGAACATTTGATAACCCAAAATAGTCAGAAAGCAGCATGAATGGCATCATCGACAACTCCCACTGTCCTTGACCTGTTGACCAATCTGATGCCTAACCTGGGGGCTATGGTCTATAAAGCCACAATTTGTATAAAATCTGTATCAAAACAGTATACTGAGTGGCTGCCAATCCTGTTTCTTTTTAAGACAAAGCAAAGAAACCACCATGAAGAGGAACCATGAACATCAGATAGGATCGACCCGCCATCAGGCACTAGATACGCACTGGGGCACTCTTTCTGCTTGACCTTTCAGTGTTCATCCACACCATTGGCTATGGAGTTTTAATTAACTATGTCCGTGGAGTGCATCAGAGGTATGGCTCCACATTTGACTTTTCTTTCTGGCAAAGGGCTCCTACAGATAAACTGGCCTAACCATCTTTCTGAAATCTCTGACATTGCCTGTGAGGTGCTTCAAGGCTTGTGGTCTGGAAGATCCTGTTCCACATACACATGTCCCCTTTGGAGAAAAGCAGAGGGTATTATCAACTTTGTTTTCATATGCATACTAACAACACTTCAATACACCTCAAATGTTATAAGGGATTTTTATGTCATATCGAATTGGACGTTTGTCTGACACATGTCAAAACTGGATAATGAATGCGAACTAGCTATGCCTAATCCTGGCTAAGACTGAGTTGTTGCTTGAGGATCTAACAGATGAAACCACTCCCACTCTGGACTGGACATACACCATTGGACCACTACCCCTTCTCATTTTTCATTTATTTAGTTGTAGTTATACAAAGTGTGGCACATTACATCATAGCAGTGTCTGAATTCCCTGATGCTCAGTAGTCTGGTGTAGATTGATGGGCATACAGAATCTGTGGTGACTGCTGCATGTAGTGAGTTGCACTCCAGCCAGATGTGAGAGATGCTACCCTGTCTGGTTTTCTCTAATAGCTGCCCACAGGCTACTCATTCTTGATAAAAGCCTATTTGAAGGTTACAGATATAAGAAGCTTCCAGAAGTGTATGATATGATATGATCGTTTATTTATATAGCGCCTATACACAATGTGTTTCAAAGCGCTTCAAGGCAAGGGAGGGAACAAGGGAAAATACAACCACTTTCTTACAGGCCATGAACAGTAAGGATGTGAAATTAACTATCGTACTCGGCCTGACGACATTTCAGTGCAATAGGTAAGACATAGATAAGGAAGGGAGGGAGAGAGTGGGAAGGAAATGGAAACAGACAGGCGACTACCGTACTACGCCTGACGACATTTCTGGTAGAGCCGGAGAGAAACAAAAGGTGAGGGAGAGGGGTGCAGAAAAGGGAGTGGAGGAACAAAAAACAAGCGACTATCATACTAGGCCTGACGACATTTCAGATAGTGATGGAGGGATGGTGGGGAGGAATGTCATATTATGGCCTGAGGTGGGAGGGTTCAGTAACTTCCACCATTTAAAGCCCTAAACGTCTAGTGACTTGCCTACATGCTTTCAGTGTTAGACGATTCACTGATATATCAGACGAGATGTGGTTGATCAGATATGCTTTTATTGGCTGTAGTGGTCTACTTAAGTTGCTTCTTACTGGAAGCTTTCTGTTTCAGGCAGGTTTTCTTATAGGGGTCAGACTTCAGTGGCAGCTAAAGGAATGTTTCAGGGCTTGTTCTGCGTGGTCTTTTTTTAATGCAAGATCTGCTACAGATCAGTGCCTACGTTAAAGGTAAGATCGTAGTAATATTTTACACCAATCCGTCCATCATACCACAAGTGATCTCTGAAGTTAAGAGTGTTTTCCACCAATTTTGTCTGATCCATGGGATTATCACTATTGGCCTCACTATATAATCGATTGCTGTTATCCTTGTAGTAGTGATGATATGCTTAGATCAGTGAAGTTACCTATCCATGGGCCACTGAACCACGACAATCCTGAAACATGAACTCAGCTGTACTTCACTACTTGATCCGTGCCAAACAACTTTTTTGAATTCCTCTGGTTAGTCAAACAAAGCATTGAAAAGGTCCGCTCCAGCCACCTTAATAGCCTGTCCCTCCATATCAGCTAGCCAGAAAGGCACCTCAGCTAATTATCCCAAAACAAGCACTCCATAAACCCAGGGAACGCCCAATCTGTTTCTATGCTTTTGTCATTTGCAGGCTTTCCGATGGATCATATGGAATGTGGCTATCAGATATGCATTGGGCGAGATTGCGATATGAAAGATAGTTTCTGCACTGCTAGTATGAAACGGTCGTTTTTAATATGACAAGTCTAAGCTCACAAACAATGCCAACCTTGCAAATTGCCTTACAGACTACTCTAATTGTATTAATACAAAGACAGACTCATCCCATCCCTCCTCTAAAACCCACCCCATTACAAACCCACCCCAAATTGTCAATTAATACACATTTCATCCCTGTTTAGCCAGCCCTTTTACCAGCTTTCTTCCCACTACCTCGTACTGCCTCCCTCCCAACTAAGGCTATCTATCAAGAGGCTCCTTATTGACAGTACCTCTGACTGGTTCTTCTTTCACTGCGCTTTACCAGGTCACTATCAAAACCAAGACCATCATGTACCTTCTTATCAATCATGAGATAGACACTGATCTTGACAGATCAGGACACTGACAAGATTATAAAAATAAATCGTTCAGTACTATTAAAAGCAGTTTAATCATACAATAATTCATACAACAATCAATACATGATATTTTAAAACACAAGGTACTATTCACTAGTCCTATTATTTACAATGTCCACAGGGTTGGCCTGGGCAACACAATATACATGAAATATAGATTACATTTTCAACATGGTAGTCTTTGGGTTTGTTCAGTATAGGAGCCGGAAGTCATACGGTATAGGACGAGCCTAATGCTCGTCTTGTTCTCTTGACACTGTATATTACTTCACAAGTTGTGGTCTCAACATGTTTCAGTTCGTATGTACATTAATGTTGAACATTCATCAGGAGTTGATCACCTAGATATTTTAAAAAGCGTGGTTCGCTGTGGTGTTTGCAATCGTTCAAGCGTGGTTTTTCTAACAAATATTCTTGATGTGTCAGGTAAAACATAAATAGAGTAAGCTACTGATGCTGTATTTCTATTATTGCTCATAGAATTGGCTGGAAACCTTTGTAGGTGAATAATTACCTGCATTGGTTTCTTGCGGGTGAATACACAGTGGTTAGTGGTTACCGGGACTCAGGTGTGATGTGGAACCCGAGGGACCTGGCATAGGAGGCGAGCTCAGGTGTTCAGCCCTCAGGGTTCATGGTTGATAGCCAGGCCTGTATTTCGGGGTGTTCAGTGTTGTTGGTGAAGAGTAGGAATTCGGTCCTGGAGTGGTTGTGCTTCAAGAAGTATGCACTGGACATCCAAGAATCGATCAACGAGAGGCAGGCTTTGAGCCTGTGGAAATCCTTGATGGAGTCAATCTTGAGGTATTGCTGTGTGTCATCAGTGTATTGGTGGATGTGAATGTTGTGTGGAGCTAGGACGGCTCCTAGCGGCTCCATGTATAGATTGAAGATCAATCGGGAGGGGAGGGAACCCTACAGGACTCCACAGATAGCGGGTAGCATTGGCGATCTAGAAGAGTCCATCTGAACAAACTCCTGGCGGTTTGCGGGGTAGTACTTTAGCCAGCGTACAATAAGGTTGCTGATCCCCAATGCGCTGATGTAGGATGTCCAGGAGTGCTTGGTGGTCTACTGTGCCAAAAGCATCCAAGAGGTCGAGTAGAACCAGGAGGCAGGGGTGGTCATCGTCAAGGATGTTGAGGGTGTCATCGACCACCTGTATAGTTGCTGTGTCTCTGCTACATCTGGGTCTGAACCCAGATTGGTAGGTTTGGAGGAGATTGTTGGTGTTGATGTGTTGCTACAGTTGCACGGCTACCGCTTTCTCAATGATCTTACCTAGGAAGGGAAGATGGGTGATGGGGCGATAGTTACCTAGGTTGTCGGGATCCAGAGTGGGTCTCTTTAGTAGAGGGAGGATTTGGTCTGTCTTTAGGGTTGATGGGAAGCTGCCTTGAGTTAGGGAGCCATTGATGATCTCCAGGTAGGGAAGGAGAATTTCTGCAGGGAGGGTCTTGAGGATGGATGCTGAGAGGATGTCATCTGTATACCATTTGAGGGCAGCCAGGGTTTCTACCAGGTTCTCTGTAGAGTGTGTCTTGAATGTTGTCCTGGGTGTGGAGATTTCACATGGAGGGACCTGGGGTAGGTCTATGGATACAGAGCTGGTGTCTATGTGCTGGCGAATCTTGCTGATTTTGACGATAAAGAAGGTGTTGATGGCGGTGGATTCTTCGATGGAGTGTGGTATAGCAGGGTCGTGTAGCAAGTTGACGCAGTGCTTGACCGCTCTGAAGAGGGCTCTGCATTTGTTGTCAGCTTCTCGCTATGGTGTTCTGCTAGTAGGAGGCCTTGGCTCTGTTCATTAGTTGTCATCAGAGTGCGACAACTTGAGAAGCACCAGGTTGGATGTGGTCCTGGAGCAGTGCCATGTTTTCTCTTTTTTCCTGATGACTCTTTTGCTGAGGTTGAGTTCTTGCATGAACCAGGGTGCTGACGGTTTCAGTTTGCAAGTGCATTGTTTCAGAGGTGCGTGTCGGTCGATAGAGGCTGAGAGGGTGGTGTTGAGTGCTTCCAGTAGAGAGTCACAGTTCAGTTGGGGGCGTTCGGTCCATGTGAGGTGGAGGTTGGTGAGGTCGTCCGTGAGGGCTTCCCCCAGGAAGTTCTTGAAGGACCTGAAGGTTTGTATGATAGGTTTCTGATGGGAGTGCTTGACTGGGGTGGTGTGCAGGATGTTGAAAGACATGGCCAGGTGGTCAGACCAGTCGAGCGGGAAAGGAGAGCTGTAGTGAAGGGACGGCAGTGTGGTGATGATTAGGTCAAGGAAGTTACCTTTCTGTTGAATTGGATCTTTTGTGTGCCTTGTGAGGCTGAGGGTGTCGAGAAGGCTGAGGAGAGCTTCCTTCATTGGTTTGGTGGCCTTGTTGCCTGGGAGGTTGAAGTCGCCCAGGAAGATGTTGTTGGTGTGCTTGAGGGACATGATGGTGACCAGGTCGGTGAAGTCTCAGATGAAGGTGTTGTTGGGTTTGGGTGGTCTGTAGATGAGATGGAAGGTGACTGTGTCCCTCGGGGAGAGTGCGGAGTGGCAGGAGATAACTTATAAGGAGCCAATGTTGTTGAGGTCAAGTCTGGTGCAGGTCTACAAGGTCTTATGGATGACTGCAAGGCCTCTGCTTGTCTTGTTCGGCCAGTCTCTGTGTTGGATGCTGTAGCCATCATAGACAAGGATGTCTAGAATATGGGTAGAGGTGGGTATCATCCAGGTCTTTGTGATGAAGATGGCGACAAGGTTGTGTGTAGTGATGAGGTCTACGATGTCTGCTGCATGGGTGATAGCTGAGCGGATGTTGGGGAGCATCAACTTTCATGTTGTGGACGGTGAGGAGGTGCAGATGGGCTTGAGGCTGATGTTGGTGAGGTTGCTACATTGCAGAGTCCATGCCTTAGAGGAGAGGCGATTTTGACGTTGCCTGGTGATGGTGGGGATGACCTTTGCGACAGAGGGAGAAAACACGTTAGCCCATGCTTAACTGTTGTCTGAGCATGGAGGTCCTCCTGGTTCAAACAGTAATTGCCCTTTTCTTCATCTGCCCTTCCAACGCCTGTGCGAGAGACACCCTTGATCTAAGAGTTAAGAGCAGAAAGGAAGAGGCAGGGCTAAGAAGGTGGGTGGGCCTTAGGCCACGTGACCTAGATTCTCTTGCACCAACTGCAAAGGAAAAGAGGGTTGAGGGCTGCTTAAGTAGGGGAAAAAGGGTGGCAAAACTATAATTCAAGGTCCAACATCCTTCTTTCCACCCAGTCAGTCAATGTCTGCCCCAAATATCATTCTTCAGCCCATCACCAAACTCCCCACCCCACCTAGGACCATTTTAAGAACCTCAGCTAGCAACCAAATCCCCCCCACCCCCACCATGCTGCCATGCAAATAATCACCTCTGCTCTAGACCCTTCTGTCTTTCAACTCACGAAACTGAGCACCACTCATTCCCTATGTTCCATGGTCTTTCCATTTCCATTAATCCATTACCACGTGCTCCTATCCGTTTATAATGCCCTTGCAAAAATACAGTTTTAGTGATTGAAAAATGCTTGGAGCAATTTAGCTCTTGCATGAAGCCTAAAAGAACCTGGTTAGCTGGACAGCAACTCTGGAATGTGTATAAAGGATCGTTCGTACTCCCAGTATTTATATATGCATGTGGGGTATTTTTAAACTGCAAACTTGTTTGAGAAGCAACACAGTGCTGAATATAGGGACTTGCAACCCGAGGGTTACAAGTAGAGGACAAGGTTAGCAAACAACATTTGATGGATAATGAATCATATATAATGGATACAATGTTATAATTTGCTTCTCATGAAAAAGTTACATTTGCTGCAAGTCATATACCAGCTCCTTTATCCCCCATGGTAGCACCTGTTTACGGGGTGATGCTTGATACAAAGGAGACGCCTTTATCTCTTGCTGTCAACTCTTTGAATACTAGAGAGTAGGTTGCAGGGATCATAATAAAGACCTGCCAACATACCTGAACATTACAATGCCACTGCTGACATGTTGCCACCTGTTCACTTATTCCCACTTCACCTGGCGCTTGCAGCACTCGTATATACCAAGCATCAACTGGCAGCCCTACTCCACCCTATCTGCCTGCTCTAATATACCCCCTGAGGCCACTCCCACTATTCCTTGCCCTGTTCACCCTTACTCATCTCATTTGCTTTCCATAGTCCAAATTCAAGACATACAGTCAAACTCCCAAACGCCTGTTTTCAGACATCCTCAGTGCTTGACGACTACTATCATAGTACAGCGCACAGTATAATTTCACATGTTCTTGCTACACGCCGGTATGCAGGGAACATTACAAACACCATGGAATTGCAATACCCTCTACCTTACTCCGGCGCCCACAGCCCGCAATCAACAAATTTAGTGAGGCATCTCTCTATAAAAATTCTTCATCCCAACTGGCATCTACTTCCTTCTTTAGAATTAACTCCCACGTAGCAGCTTATATATTAGACCTGCCAGAGGCCCCCTGCCGAATCATGCTAACCTCCCTTTCACCCTTGCAATAAATAATGTTACCGATGTTCCCTTTTGAGTTGCCCTTCCCAGTTCTACCTCACAACCCCTTGCTCCAGCTTCTCTCCTTGTAGCCTGCTTAGTAGTGAAGGTTATCCCCCTCACTGCCCAGTGTGCCACATCCAAACATTTACCCCAAAATGGTTCCAATTGAACCGAGCCACATTCTGTTATTTGAAATATGTAAATAATCCTATTTCAAATACCTGCCTCCTTCAACCTGCCCGCAAACCCACCCTAAGCGCTAGTGAACTGGCCACAATTTGATCCATTGGAATATTGGATAATTTTGGCCATAATCTGCTCACTTTCCCGTTTCGCCTGCAGATTAAAATCATCAGTACACGCTGGTTGCATATATAAAGGGCGTTTGATAGACCTTAGTTGTATTTGATATGTTTTCTGGTTAGGAACATTTGCTTTTCAGAATGTCTGCATAGATAGATAACATTTTCTGTAGGCCTTTCTTGGGGATTATTAAATGTACCAAACAATAGGTAGTTCTCAGCAAATCCTTCAGGCTTCGCTTTATTACATGTGTCCTCCCCCCTCGTGTGGGCTTGGCACTTCACGACCGCTAAGTCAGGGAGTTGAAGCGACACTATGAGTGTACCCAATACAGGCGCGTGTGGCACTGGTGTGCTATCAGCACGTCGGAAGCCCCTCCTCTGCCATCATAACAATCCGGAGATTTCGACATCACGTAGGCAGAGTCCGAATAGACTGTCACTTCCTGGTCTTTGCCCTGCTCTAATGCCAATATAAGAGCCACTAATTTTGCTGGCTGCACTGAAAAATGTGACGGTAACCATGCACTTACTACTACTTCAGCTGTCCCATCTGTCTTTATTTTTAATACTGCTGTCCTAGTGTGTGTCTCTCCCCCCTCAAGTTACTTCTGGAAGATTGTCATGCTGCTCCATGTATGTGGTGCAGTCATGCATGTTGTCTCCCTCCTCTATTGGTTCTGCTGGAAATGTCCCTGGGTTCACATTCCTGCATCTTACTACTTTTATGGCTGGATTAAATATTAAGTTGTACCCTGAAGACCTTTGTGTGCTCAAAGTACTCTTGGGCCATTTGAGTATTGCAAAAAAAGCATGCGTCACGAAAAAGGAGTACTGCACCCCACCCCAAGCCAGTGCTTTCTCACAATGGTAATGTCCCCTCGTTACTGGGTCTAATTTCCCTCTATAGTATGCCAGTGGTTTGTGTCTTAAAGTAGTCTTTTGTGTAAGTACTGCAGTCATCAATACTCCATTGGAGTGTGAGAACAAATAAAATGTGTCATGATAACCTGGGATCCCTAACACAGGAGCTGTGCAAATCACTTTTTTCAGCTCCTCAAATGCATCTGTCATTTCTGCTGTCCACTGTAGTGTGCCCTCCCCTCTTTGTGCTTCTTTTAAGTGCACTTGAAAAAGGTCTCATGTATGTGCTGTAGTCAAATATCCAAGCTCTGCATTAAATGCATTCATCTCACTGTCATAGGTTGTGGCATCCTATAGATTGCCTCCGCCCTTTCTGGTGTCACTCTCTGCCCTTCCTGCAAGATCAGCTGTCCAATGTACAACACTTCTTTTTGGCAATACTGTAATTTCGCCTCATCTACCTTGTACCTCTTTTCTGTTAGAACTGTCAACATGTGCACTGAGTCATTTCTGCCCTGCATTTCTGACTTGCTGTAAATCAAAATGTTGTCAATATACTATATGATGGTGCTTTCCAATTGTACGTTGCCTAGATCGATTTGGAAAACCCTATTAAATATGAAGGGTGACTCACAGTACTCTTGTGGGAGCCTAGTATTTTTCCACATCCAGTCCCTAGGCAGAAAGGAAGTCAGGTCTATGCCACTATGTGAAGTGGTATAGAGAAGAAGGCATTCTTTAAAGCTATTACCACTAAGTGGGTAGCTTCCGCAGTAATGCTACACAAAATGTTTGGGAAATTCTGCCACTGCAATCTGGTTCAATGTGTGCAGATCCTGTATAAAACGCCATGATCCCCCTGTTGCCTTTTTCACAGGGTGAACTGTGGTATTGCACTGTGACACTGATGGTACCAGAATGCACTGTTTCACTAATGCTGCAATTGTCTCATATGTCCCCTCATCCACCTCTCTTGACAAGGGATATTGTTTTGCTCTTGGTGAAATTGCTCCTGGTTTAAGTTTGATTTTCACTGCCCCTATCCCTTTCAATAGCCCCAATTCATAGAGACCTGTGGTCCATAAAACACTGAGTACTAGGGCTGTACCGAATAGCATACTTAGTATTCGGCCAAATACCGAATAGTTTGTCAACTATTCGGCTCAAGCCGAATATGAAGCCAAATAGTTGCTTTATTTAATAAATCATGTTCCAAACTTCAAAAAAACACACTTATTAAAAAAACAAGTAAAGCACCATTTTAAATACATTCTATACTTTTATTTCTCTTCATTGTAATTAATGTAGCATCCTTATTTAAGGTATAAAAGCCAGAAATAAAGCAGATTTAACCAAAATGAAGGGACCAAATGAACATAGTAGTGTTGATTATTCAGTGCCAGTTAAAGTAGAAGGCTTCACAAATGCAAAAGGACTGCCTTTGTGAATCAGATGCATTGCCTTCTCTATCCAGTTGCAAAGTCGATGGGGTCGAGTTTCAAAACTTCTTTGAAGCTCACATAGAAATGTATAAAATGGTTCATGTCAGCTCATGCAGGACACAAGTCAAGGGGAAATCTGAAATGCTTGAACTCCATCTCACAACTATTCACCCCACCCAAACAAATGCTGCTCACTTTTCACTTATCCTAGCCACTCATTCTCGCCAATACACACACGTGCAACTCATAATTCCTGATAAAATATCAGATAATGTTAAACTCAGGACTCAAGTCCTTAAAAAAGAAAAGGGGGGACCATGACGTGCTCAATGGGAAGTGACATGACAGGAACTGAAAGTATCTATGCACATTTCTTTCAGTTTGTTTTTTCCAACGTAAAAAAGGGCACTTTGCATATAAACATTCGCCAAATGAAAAAAGATGTTCCTGTGTTGTTGCAGGCTAACTATAAAAGCTGAGCACCTTTTTTTGTATAAGAATCTGTAACAAAACATGCCCTAAAGAGCAGATTACAATATAAGATATTTTCAGCTGTATGATAGCAATTTGTCTGGTTTAATTCTATTCAGTTTTGGAAACTGAAGTCTATATTTTCCTTTTTGAGTTCATGTTGCATTGTATTCAAATGAGAATGTCAAAGTATTCGGCAAGAGCCGAATAGCAAGAAACTATTCAGCCAGAGCCTAATAGCTTTTTTTCAGCCAGAATTCGGCCGAATACTTACTCGAAGCCGAAGTTCAGTGCGCTCCTACTGTGTACCTTTCCCAAGTCTTTCTCGAGAAATGGGGATGGTGCTTTCTGCAACATAGCCATTCTCTGTGGTACCTCTCTGTAGTGTATTCTCACCCAATTTGTAATGCTGATGTAAAACACTACCTCATGATCTGATTGATATTCCTGAAACAGTTGTTCGTCAGTCACGTCAGTTAACCTGTAATCCTCCCCCACTGCAATCACTGTCCTCCAGGATCGTCCTCTGTCGTCTGTCCCATGCAATGTTATCCTGTCCTCCCCCACTATCACCGCCTCAAGGTCTATTGGGACCACTTTCCCCTCAGCCTCATCTAATAGAACTTGTAGCCTGAATATATACTCATTGGGTAAACGCCATAGCTTTCCCTGGATCCCTGGAAGCCATGCTATCAATACCTACACCCAGTATTGGAACAGTTCAATATCTGCTGGTACCCCACTCTTTACTGTGTGCCCACAATAAGCCTGGATAATCTCCCTTACATTCATGTAATTAATTCCTGGTGTTGAACACACTAGCCCCTGGTCTGTAAATGAAATTGTCATATTGAGCGTTCTCATTATGTCTCTTCCCATTATGTTCACTGGTGTCTGTCGGGAATACAATAATGGCAAAGCAAGCTAAGTCATGCTCCCCTATAGACAGTGAGAGTTTGTCTGCAAAAGGAAACAAGTCTGTTGCCCCAGAGAATCCCTGCGCATTCTTGACATTTCCCTAACATTGGGTATCTCCCGTCCCTGATAAAGGATCTAGTCACCCCTGTGTCCACGAGAAAGGCAAACGTTTTGTCACCTATCGTCAACCATATACGCGGTTCCTCTGCTGGGTTGGGTGTAACCGGTAGGATTGAACACATCAGGCCCATCTGTGGGCTGTCCCTATTGTGGGTATAATGACATCCCTGTTCTCATGAATGGGTTGCCCCCCACAACAGTGCCCCCCAACTTCCAAATGGGAGTCTTGGGGTCTGTGAGTGTTGTTGCCCCAGAATCCTTCTGTGCTGCTTGTGGTGGCTGCATGTGCCTCTGCATCTGCCGTGCAGGTGCTGCATATGGGTATGGCCGAACAGGTCCATGTATTTGTGGTGCCTGTGTCATAGGTTGATATGCTTGCATGTACGCGCCTTGGCTCTGTGCAAGTTGCTGTGTTTGGTCCTGGGCATAATAGTCAGGCTGTTCTGCCTGGTATGTGGGTTGGTGCGGCATTCCCCCATTCTGTGACATCCTCCTCTGGTTCTGCACACTCGAGAAATGTGCCGTATCTGTCTGCACACCAAGCCCTGTGGTGGCCCATCCATTGATCTCTGACAGCCCCCCTGAAGTCCCTCTGGTCCTTGCTGCATTTGATGTCCATACCCTCTTCCCCTGGGTGCTCCTCCTCTTCCTCTAAACCCTTGGTGCATGTCTCCCCGCCCGCAAAGCCTACACAAGTGGGTCGCGGTGTATACCGGGCATGCAGCGCACAAGCTCCTTCTGCGCTGGTTAACATCGCCCTTTCCATTGTATACTTTGATCATTTTTTCTGCAATAGCTTTTCTTCCTCCTGTTTTCTGTCCTCATGCCTTTTCCTTGCATTCTCTTGCATTAGCCTGCAATAGTGTACTATAGTCAGATGAATTTCTGACCACGGTTTGGCCTTCCTCCCCAGTAGTTTCTCAAGCTGCTTTTGCACTTGTTCAGTTAACGCAGACACAATATATGATAAAAGAATCCTACTGTTTTGTCCCATGGTTCATGAGTCTCCAGCATCCATTTCTTTGGAATAGCTTTAATATATTAGAGTGGATCTTCATCCTCACTCACTTTGCATGCCTGATCATGCTTATGTCTGAGGAATCTGGGTACTGTATCCTCAGAGCGTGCCAAATGGCCGCTCGATAATTATTGAATGGTGGACCATCATGCGCCGTGTTCTGTACTGTTACTCCGGGGTAACCAGCTCTCTTCCATACATCATCTGTAACCTCCCCAAGAATTGTTGAAAACAAGCTCTTCATGTCACCCACCTCCAAGGTCATCCCTTCTGTCAGTCTCTGTAGCTCATATATCCACCTTCCAGCCCCTGCAGTCAACGATGGTAACATACATCTTAAATTGTCTTTGTCCATCTGCTGCCATGGTATATATTGAGGTCGCCCCCTCCCTTCTCTAATAGTGGACACTTTGTCAGTCCCACCCCTCCGCTTTGTCTCCCATTTCTTTGGTGGTGGTAAACACCCTTGTAATTTCTCCTTTCCTCCTCCCTGGCACATCCCTAAGCCTATGCGCAAAGGGGTAATATCGCCTGTACTGTGCGATATATCTTTCGGATGCTGCAGCTGCCCCCCTCCGTCTTTCCTATGTCCATCCATGTCTTTGGCGTCACCCCATACTGTGCCTCTTTCTGGGCTAGCTCCTCGGGAGAAGCGAGAGGGTCTCTCCTCTTCGTCGTCCTCACTCCCCAATAAATCATCGTCGGCCCCTGTGTCCTCATTGGAACTGTCAATGCCCTCCTGAAAGCTGAGCCTCCTCAATAATGCGTCTCCCTACTGCCTTCCTCCGATTTGACCTATACTTCCATGTTCCCCCTCATGGAGAAATCAATCTCGTCTCTGTCTATCCATGGAGTAGCCCTGCTGCTTTTCCCGATTCTGTTTCACTCTCTCCTCACTTGCGTTTCTTTTTCCTCGTCGTCACTAAAACGTGCTAACCTATCTTTACCTGAGCTGCCCTTAAGGGATGTCCCTGCTCTTCTTTGCGTCATCGCTCCCTAAGGGGACATTTCCACTTCTAACTTCCTCTTATCCTTCTTTAATTGTACTTTCCTTTCCCTTTCTTCTTCTGCCTTTCTTTTTGCCATGTCCTCAAGCTCTCTCTGTCTTCTCGCTTACCGCTCCTTTCGCTCTTGTGCTTCTATCCTTGTGTTTCTCTCTGCACACCCTTTCATTCTCTTTCTTCTCGTCCCTTTCCCATCTTTCTACTTCCTCTATTATCATTTCCCATTCTCACGCTTCTTCTGTGTTCTTGTCACTTGCTAGTTCCCTTCTCATGCACCCCGTTTCTCCTGCAGCCTTCCAGTCAAGTTTAAGTAATATCTGTCCGCCTACCCATTCATTTGGGTTTATTGGCTCTTTCCCCTCAAGGCTTCCCCTTTTCCCCAGTTAATTTTCCTTTAACCTTGCCTGGATCTCGCTGCAATCCTTCCATTCGCCGCCTGCCCTCTGCGCTCCCCTAATCATCTGTTCGGTCTCGCCTCGCCCCTCCTTCTTACTAGATGCTGTAGGTGCAAATGTGAGATTGGTGTCACCTGCCGCTACTTTTAATTCACTTGCGGGGTATAATCCCTGGGGCCCCGCTGCTCCCTCTTTGCTCTCTGTTTGAGGAGAGGGAGCTGAGGGTGATTCGCTCTCTGCCTCTCGTTGGCTCAGCATCCATTGTCGCCATGCCAGGTCCCTTTCCTCGTCCTGAAACGTTTTCCACAACTCTAGTATGGTCATTCGTTTGCTAATCTTTTTCCTCTTGTAAGCCTTGTGTATGTGCGTGTGTAATTGTTGCTGCACACATTTGGAGAAGCTCCCCTCCTTTGGCCAGGGCTTTGCCAATTTGCCCTCTGTGCTGCAAGTCCATTCTGTGCTATATTTACAGAGTTTGTCCTTATATAGCAGGTGGGACTTGCAAATATGCTGTAGGGGTGTGCCCCTCATGATTGTACCTGAATACATTATATATAAAAAGTTACTTAAACTCAAATTGGGATTTCAACACATACACCTTTCAAGGTACACTTAATTTCTTTCACCTCGATATCAGAGGGATTCATCAGTTACAGGCATCCTTGGTTGCATTGTAAATTCCCCACTTCCATTTGTTGAAATACAGAGTGCGAGGCTAAGACTGGAGAACCAGACTGGTGGCGGGACCAAACAAGCCCAAGAAGTTGTTGATTTCATCAATAAGAGAGTGGACTTCGCCAACAGATCTTATGATGCTCGAAGAACTGGACTCTGTAGTGTGTGCAGTTGGCCGGTAAACTGGCACTGTGTTTTTCCCTTTTATATGTATAGTTTTCCTTTGCGATATAGGAGCAGGGACAAATGCAGGCTTTACTTGCACGTCAGTGATGGCATGGGTTGAACTAGCCATTGTGTTCACTGGAAGTTCAGTCTAAAATGGCTACGGCAAAATGCGAGGCACAGAGCCAGCACAGGACCAGTTCCACACAATACCCACTTGGGCCCAAATTGCAGAACAACAAGATGGCACTCACTCGCTCGGCTTAACTCTCACCTGTGTTCAACACAGATTAGCATAGTCCCAGTCCAACGCTCCACCTCTCAAACCAATATCTGCTTCAGGTATCTCATGAACTATGCGGATGACTGCAGGTGGCCCATACAAAAGAATCACACCAGCAGCTGCTCCCGAAAACGAGCAGTGATTAACAAGCTGGTTTCAGGAGCTTCACTCGGCGAGCACCCAAGTGGGCGCAAACACCTGCACGCTTTCCCCCGCGGGCTTCACCCTCGCGGGAGACTCCTGCAGGTTTTGTTCAAGTGGGGACGAGGCCTCAAACAGCAGGCAGCAAGGAAAGCAGCAAGGAAAGACTGGCTCCGACCCAAGCAAACACCTGCACCCCTTTCCCCATGGGTGTAAGTATAGACTTCCGTCTCCAGCTGTATTCAGATTCTCCTTCTTGTCGGCTGCTGCTCCGCCAGTCGCTACTTCCTTGTCGAGCTGAGCTGTGCTCTTGTTTTGCGTCCACTTTCCAGACTTTGGGAGGCCCAGAGGGCTGTTCGGGCAGCGTACGAAGTAGCTCCTTCTCCCTGGACTACCTTCATGTTCCCATTCGTCTCTGTGCACAGTGTCTCCTGCTGCGGTCCCCTGTTTGCCGGGTCGGCGTCTCTCAGGTTTCCTCGTTGGAGGCTGGCTCTCTCCATGTTTGCTTCCCTATGCTATTTTGTATTTCCTTTGACCAATCAAATACTATGAGGGACTAGACCATTCAATTTGGTTCTCTGGAGTGATCTGCATAGTCCAGGTCATCTTCTTCTTCACAGTACCTGTATTGGAGCAATTTGGAAAGAAATGTGCATTCTCAGTACTGCTAGTCAAGTTTGACATACTAGGTTGGTTAATCTTGCAATAACAGATTTTGGCCCTGGTTGGTTAGCAGGAAGGAGAAGTTGGCTTTGGGAAAGAGGGAGGGTCTAACATAGCTGAGGTATACCGCATTCTCTGGGGATTGTCGTCCCTAATTCCATTAGGGGCTTCCTCTCCCATGTGATCCTCCCCCGGTGCACAACCTCAGGGCCATTATTGTACTGTATATGCACCGCCCTGACCCCATGGGAAAGGTCTCCCCCTAGGGGAGAAGGGACGACATCCACAGATTCTTCACAGTGCAAAACAAATGATTTTTTACTCAAGGGAATTTCAGCATAACATGTTTTGGAGCCCTAACATGGATGGCAAGGTCTGCAATTTAAACATAACCAGAATTAAATTGTTTAAAAACTCCAGGTTTATCTTTTTTAATTACAACTTTCACTGTGGGCTCTTATGAGAAAATATGTTTCTGAAATGTTTGCCTGTCTCTGTCTTAAGGTTCTTGCTTTGGAGTTAATGATGGCACATGGAGATGCTGGAGGAAGTCGAAATGCCTGCTTTGCGCTTAGCTGCCTAGCAGCAGACACAGAGGGCCACAAGCACACCCTGAAGAGCCCGGCCTACAGCAGAATCATCGATGCACTCTGCCGGCTACTGCAGTCCGAGGAGCAGGAGTCCTCCTGGTTTGCTGCAATGTATGCTCCATTTCATGTTACCCTTTCTCCTTTTCCTTTCTCTGTACAGATACTGATCTCCCCGCTCACTCTCAGTGATGGTCCTTACAGAGCCAATCTGGCGAAGCAGGTTTGATTTGTGAAAGCAAGCTCGTGGTTTCCCTTGCTCGCGATTTAAGACCTGTAGCTAGAACAAACTATTGCCTCACAAACACACAATGCAAACTAAGAACCACTAAAAAGTAGCATTAAAAAGTAAATAACAAATGAAAGCCTTTTGTGAAATGAATAATCTACAGCATTCCATACTTTCTGTTCTACTGAAAATGTAAATTTCGCAGGAAAACACAAATTAAGTAATTAAACTAGTAGTCTGCTGCCCTGGGATTATTGATCTCTCCAGAGAAAGGGTGCATTACGTCTTATAACACTGAGATCTCAATAAACTATCTAGACTAGGAATATATTCACTGCTAGCTCACACCTGCAATATGGTTTTAATCCCTGCCCTCACACAACCATAAGTGATATGCGAAGGAGCCCTGATTTCTCAGAGATTCAATATGATTATAATAGTAGACGTCTCACAACTAGAATGTGACGATCATACCGGATGTCTAGCATTCAAAATGTGACAATGATGCCTGACGTCACACATCTGAAATATGATGTACTCTGCTGGTGTCTAGCAACTGAAAAGGGTGATTACCTTTGCTCCCTCAAAGCAGGTATGCAATCATTATACCGAATATCTCAGAGCTTAAATTTGACATTAATTCTCCCATCTCACAGATGGACTACGAGGACCATCACTGTCATCTCACAGATGTGATGGTAATCGCTGAATTCTCACAGCTGGAATAGGATCATCATTTCTGACTTCTCAGAGCAGGAATGCAATGATAATCCCTTTCTTTTTGCATGTGTGAAGTAAAGGTAATCATTGACGTCTCATAGCTGGGATCTGATGCTCATCCTTGACATTTTACAGCTGTAATACAATGATCATCTTGTCACCTCACAGATGGAATGTGACGGTGCCCACTATCATAGCACAACTGGAACATGATGATAATCCCTGTCATCTCACAGATGTAATACAATGTTGTTTGCACCCGGGGAAGGCCGCTCCACCAATAAAGTGACTGGAAACGAGGGCAAGAACTGCCAGTGTCCTGCCTGCATTCCAAAAGCCACCTGTGCCCTTTCCCCCGGTGCTGACATATTTTTTTGTGGCGCCTTGGCAACTCAGCGTCAGCCTCTCCACCACCCTCTCTTCCCAGCCCCCTCTTGGCCCAAACATCAACCCCCAACCACACACCCCACTTACCTGCTGGCCTGAGGCTCCTGGCTCTGGCTCTTGTGGTCCTTTCCCTTTGGGCTGCTGTTGTAGAAATAGAAAAGGGACTTACGCTTTGTTCTATTCCTATGGCGGTGGCCATGTTTTCTTTTTTTTTATTTGATGGTAGACTGCGCTTACACACTACATGCAGAGCCCATCTCCCAGCACCCCAAAAAACATTAAAATTATTAGCACCCTGGAAGGAGCCCCGCAGGGAGAATAGCTATAATTCTGGGAGACACACAGGACTGATAACGACTCTGAGCTCTCGTCCAGGGTCTCACATTGCTTCAGTCTACCTAAGCTCGGGCTGGCGGGCTGTTACTGGCCCTGTAGGCCCCTGACATGGAGATGATAGCTTAAATCACTGATGTCTTGCAGCTGGAATACAATCACCACAAATGAACACCATGCATGACATCTGAAAGCAGAAATTCAACCCCTGCCATCTCACAGATTTAATGTGATGGTTTTGTTTGGCCAGAAAACCCTTTTTAGCTCTCTTTAGTAATCCACTAGTCTCAACATGTTTTTATTAACAGTTAGACTTTTTCCTAAGCATGACGGAAGACTGAAACTCACTATTTATGTGCTGCAATGGTAGCCCATATGGCTACCATGGCAGGGATACTACAGAGGTGCCCCATCCTCTCTATCTCTCTCTCTCTCTCTCTCTCTCTCTCTCTCTCTCTCTCTCTCTCTAATACTGTCTGTCCGCTATTCAGGAATGGTGTGCTTTAATGCCTGTAAGACCGAGATCCTCCTCATTGTGACTCCTGCTCCCGCCTTCCCTCTCTCGCTCTGGCCGTCCACCCTGGCCCTCTACCTGCTCCTTCCAGTGAGGCTAAGAACCTTGTGGTCATCTTCGACTCCACCCTTTTCTCACTTTCCCCCAGAGGCTCACTGTTTCCAGAGCCCTGGTCCTCTCAAGGCTGGACTACTCCAATAGCCTCTTTCTACATCTGCCTGCCTCTACTCTTCACCCTCTACAGCCTATCCAGGACAGGACTGCGAGACTTGTCCTTGGCCTCAAGCCCAGGTGTTGTATCTCTACAAACCTGAAATCTCTCCACTGGCTCCCAGTGGCTGCAAGAATAAAGTTCAAGACCTCTGCATCGTCGACAAGGCTTTCTGGGGCCAGGGACTACACTACATCCAACTTTCTCTTCCTAAGCATCTTCCTTCTGGAGCTCTCGGCTCATCCACCTCCAACTCTGTGAGGGTCACATGCTTCTCCAGGCAGAGAATGGGGGGTAGATCTCTATCCTCGGCAGGGTCCTCCTTCTGGAACCGCCTCCCTGCCTTTCTCAAACTTGAGCAGGACCACCTAAAGTTCTGGAAGCAACTCAAGACCTTCCGTTTCGCTTCTGCTTTCTCTCTCCCTCTGCCTTGCTGATTTCCCTGTCTGCTGTGCATGCTGGTCTCCTGGCCACCCACTGAACGTACAGGACCAGGCTCCTGCAGAATCGGTTGCCCTGGCACTGCCTCCGGGCCTCCCAGCCACTTAAGGGACTGTATCTGCAACCCTACAGTCCCCTGACTCTCTGCACTTAAGAGCCACCTCCCGGATGCACATACTAGTTATTTGCACTCTCCCCTCCCCATCCCCCCTGGCACTTCTCCCACTTCCCTTCCCCCCTGGCATTTCTTCCATTCCGCCCACCACACTAGCGTGATCTGAATGACACAAGGCCTAGTAAGATTGTTGTTTTGTCCTCCTCCTGTCCTCCCTTCCTTGTCTTGTGGCGCCTAGGAACACTTGTGTATAGGCGCGTTATAAATTACTTATATCATATCATTTCATATCATAGTATCACTGAATAAGGTTGCGCACCCAGATAGTTCTACTTTTAAAGCCTGGGAATGGCGTATTATTAATAAACAAAGCGGCACTGCGTTGTAGCCATTTTCTTGCATTGGTAGTCATTTTCTCACTAAGCAGGAACAACATTGCTGCCATGTGTTTTTAAAGTCCTGTGACTTGGCAATTGGCTTTGTTACCCATCTTGTTTGTATCACATAGTGCGAACAGCCATCTTTAGCCATTCGCCTAAGTGAGCTCCGGCCACACCAGAGAGCAGCTCAAGTGTTCAGGTAAGGCACTAGGCATACAGGCTGTCAACCTTCCATCTGAATCGGAAAAGGAGTGGGGTGAAACTTTTCCAGATGGCACATCTGGACCACTGGGCTGAGAGATACTTCCTCTAGAATTCCTGTAGTAGACAGAGGCTTAGTCACGTTGAGGGTTTGATATATGGGTGTGCTAAATTCACTAAATTAGCTAGTGAACCACCACAAAAACTCATGTATCGTTTAGTCAATGTGCAAATGAATGACAGGATTGTTAGCATTTATGCCACTGTCCATGTCAATGTCCCAGGCAATGATAGATTCTAATCCCTTATTAGAAGCTGTGGTCTAGAGATCATCTCTTAACAAGGGCTGGCCTACTATGAAGGAGTCCCATTGGTGAGGCCAGGGAGTGGGTGAGAGAGACCATGAGAGTCAGTGGAGACCACCAGCTAAGTGTTGCCAATCCTAGAGGATGGATGTAGGGGATCCTCCAGAGCCTCTCCCTCATTCCCAAACTCGTTATTAGGGGCACTCCTAATCCTCAGAAATACGGTGTGTGAGACAGATGAAAACAGTTAACATTGGCAGGGTGCCTGTGGCCCACTAGCAGAGATCACGATTGCAGGAGCAGGCCCTGGAGAGAGAGAAGGGGCACAAGTGCAGATTGTGATCCTCACCAGAATATGACCACAAGCTCACCTGTTCTTTGTGGCATATAGAAGCACAGAGAAACCGCAAACATTGGCAACATTCCAAGGAAACAGTGCTGGAGAGCCATGGCAAATTCAGGCAGCAGCCATGAAAGGGCCACCTGAATACAAGACAGCAGATGATGCACCACCTTTTCAATCCGCAGCTGCAGACTGACACTCAGTACTGTAACTTGTGGCTAAACATGTGAAGGGAGTGGGATATGCAGCCCTCATCAAATCCTACAGCAATATCAATAAAGGATTGCAAGTGTCTCCTCTGCAGCCTTTAGAGTCCCATTTCCTAGCAGGACCAAAATATAAATGGGGGCTGGGGCTAAACTAGAGTGTTTGAGCTTAGACACAAGGGCAGTATGAAGTCCTGTGCACAGAGTTGGGTCACTTTAGGCAGAGGAAGAAGCATGGAAAGTAAGTCATTAGAGAAGGTAGAGACCCGAAGAGCAGAGGAAGGAAAAAGGGAAAAGAAAGACTTGTAGTGGGGAAAGTCCAGGAGAGCAGAAGGGGAAGTGGGAGGGAGCCATTGGATGTGGGACATAGGAGCTGGAGGAGGAGGGCAGAGGAACGCAAGAGAAGGAGGAAGTCATTGGAGGCTGATTGAAGGTGATTGAGGTGGAAAACATTGGCCAAGTAAAGAGGACCGATCCAATGACTGAAAATGATTGTGAGAGGGATAAGGTGAGACCAGTTAGGCCACAGCTAGTTCGCATCAAGGGTACCTGGGCTAGAAGAGTTGCCAGTCTTGTGTACCAGTGCTCAAAGGCTGTTAGGGGCAAGGCCTACAGTCCCAAGTAAAGATGAGAAGAAGGGAGAATAGTCACATGCTAACCAGGAATCATACTCTGGATAATGGTGGGACGAGAAAACCCACCACAGAAAATAAACAGTGCATGCTTAAGAAAACAAGTCAGGGAAGAGAATGAGAACCAAGTCAGACAAGAGATGAATACTGCCAACGTTGACTGGAGTCATGCTCCAGGTGATGATGTTGGTGAGGGAGTCACGATTTACCAGGGAACTCAGAGGGATTGTCTCATTGTGAGCCAGAGAGATAGAAGGCTCGGTGGTGAGGGTTTAGAAAAATACATTTGACCTTTTATAACTGTCTCCATGCCGCAGACCAGCCTCAAAGGGTGGGACCGGAATTCTAACCTGTACTGTTCTGCTTCCAAGACAAATGGACACTGATAGAGGCAACTGGCAAAGCCGAGCTTGAAGGGTTCCTGGAGACCTGAACCTTGTGGGCACACTGAGAATCAGAGTCCAAAGAAAAACATGCCTTCTTATCCACAAGAAGCATATGGGGGGCTCACTAGATGTCCACGCCAGGATATGACACTGAAGGCCCCCAGGTCAGTGCCTGGTGTCCCATTCATACAGCATTGCCCATGATTGGGGGGCTAATAATGACGGTAGCCTGAAAATTGAGCTGGGATAGATGGGGAAGAGATGAACTGTCATCTGAAATCAAAGAGGCCACCGTATGATAACAACCAACCAAAAAAACTGCGAGTGACTGTGTATAATACTTTCGGGGAAGGCTAACCCTGACTACGACCATAGATAGTTTGATACATTTCAGACGTACGACAAGGCCCTATCAGGATCATGATTCTGTACCTTGTCAGCATTTCTATCCGCTGATTTGGTTATGCTTAAACCCTATTACTCTTATGCTGATTCATCTGTATTTCATTAGCATGAATCCACCTCCCCCCTTGGTATTTTGAATTGAATTAACTAAATTAAAGTCCTTTGTTTAATCCTCACATGAGTTTCAAGTCATCTGTTGATCCATTCGTCCCTAATGCTACCTAGTGGGTATTAGTGCAACCATTTGCTCTCTCTGGCATTAGATGCCGAATACAAAGAACCCTCGAGGTATGAGGTGCATCTTGGCCCTGAGCTGCATGATGGGAGCTGGGCCTCCAATGTCTCTGAGTTCTTGAGCAAGGATCATTTGCTATGGGGCAGAACAGTTCCCAGGAAGAATGTATGACACCTTCTCCTGCTAATAATTCATGAGCAAGACCCTTGTTGAATATGTTCATATTCCTTTCTGTAAGGATGCAGAAGAAGTAGACTGGCAAGGAGCTGTCATGGTGGTCGGCAAAGACTTTCATTATTATAAAAAAATAAACCTATCTATCCCTATCTTCCAGAGGGGTGTTCCCTGCCTCAACTTAAACTAAACAGGCTGTCAGAATGTCAGTCCAAACCTAAAAAATTGCACCATCCTGTGTCAAAATCCTACTTCTATCCCTCTACTCTACAACTAATAGAACTCTAAATAAACACAAGGTTCCTTTACCAGGAGAATGACTCCCTCCTCCTGGCTGGGTGATGAAGGCACAATAAAGTTCTCTTGACAGAAGTTGGTCAGGGGGAATGACTCCCTTCCCCTAACGCCAGGTGAGAGTTCTCTTGCAACACAAATGACCATGGGGAATGGCTCCCGTCCACTGGCGTAGCTCAAAGATCCTTTCAAACTGAACCTGTCAGAAGGAATGGCTCCCTTCTCCTCAAGTAGGAACAAGTCCTTTTGGGACATGAGAATGACCCCCTTCCCCTCGTATTCTCATGACTTGGCTTTCAACAAACTTGGAGTTCTGTTTGCCAGGAGAAAGACACGCTTCTCCTGACTTTTGTGAAGGTTTCACAATGTCCACATATTTGACACCAGGGGGAATGACTCCCTTTCCCCGGTTTCTGGTAGAGGAGTCCACACTCTGTTGGACACTCACTCTTGGCCTTTTGCTTGGGCTTTCTTTACAGATTTTAACAATGTCCCAATCTCTTCTCATGGGTTCAGTGACTCGTGCTGCATCCCAGAGGTGAGGATAGACACCTCAAGATTGCTGTTTTCCTTGGTGAGGGTCCCAGAGGCTTATCTGGGGGATAGTTGTTTTATGGATGACACTGAAGCAAGGACATTCTCCTTCTAGGTATAGTTCCTGCTTCCTAGGGTCTCTGACCTTTCTCTGGTGGTCGGTGATCTTATGGACACAACTGAAGTAAGGATGTTTTCCTTGACTGCCCACTTTAGGCTTCTTAGGGTCCTCAACCCTTCTCTGATGGTCAGTGGTATTATGGATGCCACTGAGGTAAGGACGTTCTCCTTCAATGCTCACTTTAGGTTTCTTAGGGTCCCGAACCTTCTCCGGTGGCCTGTGGTCTTATGGACGCCACTGGGACGAGGAAGCGCTCCCCCGATGCTTCCTGTACCAGCAGTTTCCCATGGGTCCCCACTGGGCCTCAAGTGCCCCCTTTACCTTAATGTGGGGTCAGGCACTGCTCTGATTCTTTCGGGGATGGGCTTCCCGCACTGCTGTTTCCATGCAACTTCCACTTCGTCCTGGCAGGCTTCACTGCATTCTCACGGATCTCCCACCTTTGCGGTGTCTGCCTCTTTGTCGGACCGGTCGCTCCATCTGGCCAGGGCCACACCACTGCTCTTCTCTTCAGGTCAGGCAGAGGATCCGCTCCTGCAGGGTCCCCTTTTGACTCTTTCAGCGTCGCACTGGCGTCTGCTGCTCTGCCTGCTTCTCCTGGTGATGGGATTTAACTCTCTAAGGTTCCTCGCTCCTCAAATGCAACATTGAGTCCGTCTTTCATTTTCTTTATGCAGGGCTGGTCCCCCCTCCACCTATCGTCAACACCTGCAGTGTATGATTGCGGGGCACTCTTCATTACTCCTGTGAGCCACCTTGTGGCAGTACTTGATGGTGTAACCTTCATGCCTCTGGTGTTCTTCCTCATTCTAGTCCTTCCTACCTAGCTGGTTTCTTCAGTATCACAATAACACATGGGTTTGTTCTCTGAGGAAGAGTTAGAGGGGGGATGTAGGACTAGGTAATGTGTGGGGTGATGTGATTTCCAGGGCTGCACCCTAGGTGGTCATCCTTGTCCCCAAGGAGGGAGTTCCTCCCCAGGCGAGTTGCCAGGTCTGGAAAAGACCCGGGGCTACGCTGATGTCGGAACTGTTGGGACTGGGGGCTAGCAAGTCTTTTGGCTGTAGCTCCTGAGATTCTATCCGGGGCTACAACCAAAAGATCAGGGGCTATAGCCCCCTGAGCCCCCCCTAGCAACGCCCCAGTTCCTCCCCATGAGGTCCTCCTCCATTAAACCACCCATAAGGGGACTATTGGGTAGTGGCCTCACCTCCCTAGCCTCATGGGAAGGGACTCCCCCTGGGGAGAAGTGACGATACATAGTGAATCGTCACATAACCCACTCAATAGTTTCACACTGTCTATACCTTCTAACACACAAGTGACCAAACCGAATGTTAAGAAACGGACCACAAACGTTTATCTCATTTGAAGAAAACACAATACCGGATAACTGGAAACGAATCAATGTATGCTACAGACAAGGATCCATGCTCCCAATATCATTTTCTCCACCCCATAATAAATCTTTGCGGATGGGGTCATTTGTTCATAGAATTGATGAACTGATGAATGACCAAACTCTCCCTAGCAAGGCGAAAAATACACTTTGACCGGGCATCAGGGTCACACACATTCGCAAACAGCACACTAAACGTTGAAGAATCCTTACTTTGTGGCTATTTCCCCCCTGCTGCAGATAGATGCAGGCAAGACACAAGAGCGAGATACACACCCATTTTATCCTAACAGAAAAGTAGCACCTAGAAGCTATAAACCAAGCAATTCTTAGGCTGCGGAATCCTTTGGGAGGAGGCTCTCCATATACCATAAACTTTGCCACCAACTTGTGACTAAATCCTTACCCTTTCCACTTTTTTCCACTTTCCCAATAAGGCACTCTCATGTTTTACATACACATCTCTTGGTCTGAAAGGTACAACCCACCTCCTACCTAGCAATCAGAAGAACTATGGTAGCACTAATAGTCCTCCCCATTACTGCCAAAACTTCCAAAACCAGCCTCACCCATGGCTGTTTATGCCCCGTGTCAGGAGCAGTCCACCCCATAGCTCTAACAACTGACCAGCTTCCAGCGTAAGGTATACGCTAAAGCCCTGTACCAGTGACAAAACCTATTAATTTCAACTTAATTCCTGCGATACTCAAATGATAATTACATCAGTCCACTCATTGTCCATCAAAGTCCAAAGCTTACCAGGGTGTTTTCTTTGCCTATTGCCTGGCGTCAGTATCTCCAAGGAAGAAAATCCCATAGAGGGCTATGACCGTCCAGATTACACCTTTATATCCTTTCATAGTCACTCCACCCGGACTTTCCTATATGTCCCCGATTGAGTAATGTATATCAACGATACTAGGGATTTCATTGACCATCAGTATGCAACTATTTAAAATTGAATGAGTATTTTCATGATATATTAAAAAGAAACATAATTTTGTTAGTTAAATAATTTGTTTCATAAACAACATAGAAATGATATATGTGAAGACTGCCCTTCCTGCAACCACACTAAGAGTCAGGAAAAACAGAAGGATAAACCTGCCTACACATTGATCTGCCTAAGCTCTTACCAGAGGGCTATTGTTTAATCTCCCTAAGAGTCATCACCAGTTATCACCAGAATACAATGATCATCATATATGTCTCAGAGGTGGGATGATATAATGGTCTGATAACATTCCCTGCATTCGGAATGTGGAACTAAGACAATCCTCCTGCTCTTTCACAAGTGTAATATCATGCTTACCACATGGCCACTCACTAATCTTTCTTTTTTCAGGACAGTGAAGGTTTTGGCCAGTCAGCCTAGGGGAGTGGTGAAGCTGAGAGAACATCCACAGCTTGAAGGAGTTTTAAAGGTAACAGATTCATGAGTTGCTTACATTTGCCTCACACCCAAAAGAGATCAGTAGATGGAATAGAGATGCTCCATACACCTAGGAGAGGAACAGTGATCAAGGCCCATGCTATAGGGATGTGCGAGAAGAAGGCAGCACTAAGGTGTGTGTCATTGAAAGGAAATGCTTAATAATGATAATACCCTGTCATGTCTATTTCGCTTGTACCCAAAGAGCTCAAGAATAATTGCTTAGTCAAGCCTTTGTGTCCAAAGGGGCAAAGCATTGATCGGCAGAAGCAATATCAGCACTGGCTTTAGTGCAAACGAAGAAGTGTCCTTAAGAAACTCATTGCGTCTCAAGCCTGCAACTCATTTCTTGGGTGCTCATAGGGGATGAGGTTATTTTAGGTGAGGCCGTTATTTTGAATGACCAGGAGCTCAATAGGACAATAAGAACACACATAGTTACTGCATCACTATTAGCCAAATGGGCGAGGCACGCAACATCATTAGGTGTTTCTGTTGGCCAGCTCAAGCAGTGTGGAATAGTAACACTGTGGGCAATCTGAACAAATAGGTATGAAGGTAAGATATAATCACCTGCTCAGAAAGGGAACCTATACCAAAACCATCTTCCTGGTCCACAAGGTTGGACATGCAGCAGAATACCTCTGTTACTCCTGCCGTATATGCGTGTACCAGGCACCGAAGGTCAACATCCCCAAGCTGCGAGTTACTAGCCACCCATTCTGAAAAGGATTAATTAATCTCGTGGTTCTACTTGTCTTTGTTTCAACAACTGCTTGATGCCTGAGCCTGGACAATGGCTGCTCACCTAACAAACCCTAGGTCCTCGGCTCTTTCAATAGGAACACGTAGAAGCTAGGCCAGTGGTTCACCCTCACGCCACATCATTCATTTATGTCCGGACCACTACATGATCCTGTCGAGGACACATTAGCTGTTCAATGTGCTAATCTATTGTTCCATTCCCCTCCCTTGCCCATTAGCCGCTCTGAGGTGGAGAAAAAGGGCATGAGCAGAGCTCCATATAGAGCGATATTGAGAGAGAGAGAGAGAGAGAGAGAGAGAGAGAGAGAGAGATATGGACTTGGATAGGAATGTCAATTTCTGTTACACTCTCTACTGATCAATGCAATGCAGAGATACCACGAGGCCTGGTATTACTTTCAGACAGGCAGTAGCCCCAGCTAATCAATGTCAGACTTCCAACTCATCAGTGTATATGTGTTACTTTGTAAAAGATGCTGCAGGGTGGCAAAGTTTCATTCTAAAACTTCTCCCCCAGAGTACATTTAAAGGTTCATTTTGGGGACTGATTTGCATATCTACACGTGATCCTATGCTATCATCATGATGTCACCCATGAGTACTCCAATGTTTTAAATAAAATGTGATACATAGTACCACTCCACATATAGCCAAAAACGACAAAAGTGATGCAAATATTGTTTTTGACAAAGTTCATTCTAAAAAACCGTGAGCTTCATTACAAGTTTTCTGGTGCTCTAAAAAAGCAGTGGTAACTCCTTTACCGCCGCTTATTTTGGCATTAACGGAATGACTGCTGTTTTACTGCCCTTCCAAGTTATGCTGGAGGTAAATGCTCCACTTTAAGGTAAACAAATCAGTGAAATTACTGCCCATAGTAATTCTGCAAAGATCCCCAAGGTAAATGTGGTAAATCCAGGGGACCAAGTGGTGGTAATGGTAAATGAGTTGGTGGGAGTTTGGGGGATTTACCATCAAACATGTAATGAAGCCCCATATTTGTTGAGGCAAAGGGAGGCCTATTCATGACATTATGAAGCAATCTGAGTAACATGTTGGTCTTTGTAGTGTTCACTTTTCCCTCGTAGAGTAAGCTAAATCTGCTCCTCCTTGTGTTGTTCTGATTTATCTGGGGCCTGATATTCTTGACCTTCACTGCCAAGAGGTTGCACATAGATTCATACAAATCGAACACCAGTTAGTATGCTAATATTGTGTATGATTCCATTTTACCTATGAAAAAGGTATGAGTTGGGGTTCATTCCACGGTAGGAATGGGGTAAGAAGTTTGCAAGAAATGGGGTCCCGCCCAATGTGATCCCACACTCCTGGGAGAGTTATACACGCCTTCTAATATTGGCTGATCGAGGGACAAGGCCATTTGTCAGGGTGGTGGTGAAAGCTGGTTATAGGCAAACTGGTAGAAAGCAAGACGCAGAATGCATAGTTCCTCTAAGTTGTGTGATTCTAGAGCTGCTGTAAGAGATATGAACTGAATATTGTGGACACATTTTTCCTGCCATGAGCTCCTACAGGAGCTGTTAGGATTATGCAACAAATGAAACCAACCTCATTGGTGCTCATTTTACAAAGTGTTAATTGCATGCAGGGGACCACCAATGTTACCACATAAATGCTGTTGAACCCCCCGCTTGCTATTTTCAACTTTTACAAACACGCAGAGAAGAAACATGCAGTAAATACAGGCGTAATTGCCTTTAGCAGGTGGTAAACACAGGTGAATTCCATAGGAATCAATTTGTTTTATGTCTGAATGAAAATGTCATGTGTAGGCAAAACCAGCAGGCATTTAAAGGGTGAGCTAATCCGCTCTCTGCGCCTACACCTACTACAAATGCATTGAAAATCACCTGGAGTGAAGAGGTAAGGCATACACGGCATGCTCCTTTCTTTACACCTTACTTACTTGTGATCCCAATATGTCTTTCTTTGTCGGAATATAACTTGGATAGCGTTTAAAAAATGATCATCCATTCAATGTGATGTCAGGCACCATTCACTACTTTGCAATAGGTGTAGCAGAGGACGCTGTCCAGAGCATAGTGGGGTACTTTTTGTGGTCAAATGTAGAAAACCAAAAACCTGTAAAGTCCCCCTATTCTATTTCTCGAGGGTTGTACTGACCATCCCATTCCATCCCATGGTCAAATGACCATCCTGATCTAAAATAAAAATGACCTTCTGTAAGAACCAAATGAAGTACAATATCTTTGTTGTGACATTTATTTGTTTGATTACTCTTAAAACAGATGGTTTCCTCTTGCCTCCCATCCCTTAGAGACTTTCTTCCTCTAAGACTGCTGGAAAGGAGCTCCTTGAGGAGGTGACGGCCACACTACACAAGCTCCAGCGACTCCCAAGACCTCGGACCCCTGAAACTAAACCCTTAAGCCATGGGTCCATAAAGCTGGAATGGAACGATTACAAGCCCCCAAGTGGGATGCCTGTCATTTACAAGTGAGTGTGAGTGCTGCTGAAAAAGCCCTAAACTTGATGCTAGTTATGAGACTCACTGAGTGGACACGGTGTTGGTTATCATAATGTTAGGAACCACACTGAAGGAAAGCTCATCACAGAGCACATTCATCTGTGAAGTCATTTGCCCCAAGATTCCAGTGGTCCTCCTCCACTTCACCCTCTCTTTAATTTGAACATTCTGCCTGCAATGCGTGGACTGGTTTTAGAAAGGGGGTCCCCTATCTCCCCTCTTTTGGGCTCGTGTCGGGATTTCCCATAAGCCATCCTCCCTAACGGTTGAACAGCACCCCAGTGGGCTGGCCAAGCTTCCCTCCAAGTTGTTCTGTCCCTGTGGCTTACTAGTCTGATCCGAGTTTTCTTTCAGTAGGCTTGCATGACCTGTCTTTGGGAAGTATACCCTAGCATTCTATCAACCCTCTGGGACTTGGCTGGCCATTACTCATGGGGTCTCCCTCCTAAATCCCCAGTCGCACTTTCTGAATCTGGATCATTTCTTGCCTTTGACCAAGTGGGGAATTGTGGGAGTTATGGTGTTTTCAAAGTCTAGGTGAGGAGACACCGCTATAGGTAAATTCAGTATTCGCAATTGTTTATTGTTTTTTTTCGTTAATGTCAAAGTGAGGGGTGCATACCCATTGGAAAATGCCTCTGCATGGGCCATTCAAGATAATGGTAGAACTGTGGACCTTGGTTAGTGAAAGCCAGCGGTGTGGGTTGCACACCCTTAATCTAGCCAAAGACCCAGAGCAATGTACATTATTGGTGTCGGTGATCTTGTTGTATTCGAAGGTTGAAAAATGTTATGCTCTTGTCCCATCTTTCCGATAGCAGCGTGGCTATTTGAGGGTGGGGTTTCCTCAGGCGAAGCGTTTCCTATCCAGTGATCCATGTGATGGTCCACTGCTATACGGAAGGGGTGCTGCTGTGGTGACCCAAAGGGTTTTGGAGTGACGCCACTGGGCACACCATAAATTGTTGCATGGCCCTTGTGATGGAACCATGCAACAATGACCTCTGCTGTACCAGTCAGGGCTTGGTGTCCCTAGTGCATCGGTGTGACATCGCTGTAACTGTTGGTGGTTGCTCAAAAACGTGCACAACAACCGGCTGCTGCAGGACTGCTTTTTTGGCACAAGAGTTTTGCTCTTCTGACTCTCTAGTGGTGCTGGGGATTCTTTTCTCAGAGCACTTCTTAATCCCAGGACCTCTCCTTCTTCCCCAAGTCTCCCCTGTGGGACACACTCCACCAGAATCTCAGGAACTGCTCCTTGGGGGCACTTTCACAGAAATGTATATTTTCCCCTCCAAAGACTGCACTTGCTACCTGTTACTGCATTTTCTTTTCTAGGAAGGACTCTTATTGAACTCTACAGAACTCCTCGTGAAAGTTTCTACTTACCTGATACTTACCTGATATCATAACAAAAACGTTCCTTTTATATAAATGCACTCATGGCGTGCATGACGTGCCCGCCACTGCTGACTCAGCCCACATGCCTCACTGGCCAGTCCTTTTTCCTGCTCGTTGGCTACAAAGCCTAACTGAATCAATTTGGCAGGGGGTTGGATGGAGGGTCGTATGGAGGGAAGGGTACTATGAACTAGGAGTACAGTGGTCACTACGGTGAGGAGCTGTTTCTTACCTCTGCAACATGTCCCCTTTCCTCCATACTGATGGGAGATTTTGTAGCATGAAACACTCACAGGTGGAGGTTGTCTAACTAGGAGCAAACAAGTTTCGCAAAACTTCCTGACCAAATCTGGCATCAGCCCTGGAACCGGGATCCAAACAAAAGTGCTTGCAAAAGGCTGCCGGTGTGGACTACATGGCGGTCTCGCTGATGACGTCCCATGGAAAGTGAATTTGAAAAGCTACTGCAGTGGCCTTTGCCCTCACTGTGTGTGCATGCATACCCTTATGTGGAGTTAGCTTCTTAGATGAGAAACAGAAGTTAATGGCAGACAAGCCACCAAACGATAAATGCCTTGAATGCCTGACTGCCTGGCTTGTGTCCCCCAAAGATGACAAAGACAGAATTCAATTTGCTTAACTGTTTGGTCCTGTGAAGGTAGAATATGAGCGCCCTATGGACAGCTAAGGTGTGAAGTGTAGAGTGTGCAGAGGACTTGGGTTCCGGAAAAAACGTGGAAGGAGGAGCCCACTTTGGATAAGAAGGCTGTGTGTGTGCGCAGCACTACCTTGTCCCTGTGAAAGAAAGTGGAAGGTTCTGAGGCCGAGAAGACCTGTATCTGGCTCACTCTCCTAGCGGAACTAAAGGCAACCAACAGGGTCACCTTCTAAGAGAGGAACTTGAGTTCCTTAGAATGCAGTGGCTCGAATGGCTTCCCAGTTAATGAAGATAACATTTTCAGATACCACATAGGGGGAGGCCTCTTAGACAGAGGGTGCAACCGCAGAAGGGCCTCCTAATGTCTGCGAAACACTGGATTTGCCATAGAGATTAGGACAACTTGCCCACATTCTGGTATTCTCCAATGGGCGCTAAGTAGGTGCAACAGGATTGACCGAGTTGCCCAAAGATGCCATGTGCAAGACAAAAAAAGTATGTCATCCAAGCACTGGAGAGGGGATTAATACTCTTTTTCAAGGCCCAATTACAGGATCTGGTCTATTTACTTTGGTATTGAGACCACGTCAATTGCTTCCTTGCCGCCTGAATGATCTTCATGTTCTCTGCGGACAGCCCTGAATGATCTAGAGTTAAGTCCTCAGGAAGCAGTGCATGGATGAAGAATATTGCCCTGTTCTTGGATATGGATGTCATGCCACTGTGGAAGAGGAATCGGGACCAGCCCATTCAGTCACACCAGTTCAGAGTACCAAAAGCTGGCTGGCCTCTTCACCACTGTTAGTATGATCGTGCAGCTTTTGGCCAATTCTCTGAGGATCAGCAGAATTGGCGGGAAGATGTTGAGGAACTCCTCTGACCAGGGAATGCTTAGAGTGTCTCCTAGATACACTGCGCCCGTGCCGTGTGAACATATCGGTCTCTGGAAGACCCCACTCCTGGAAGATGGGATGCAGAGCCAGGGGATTGATCTCCCACTCGTGGTTGGTATGATGCAACCTTCTGAGGAGGTCTGCTTCCTTGTTCAGAACCCCGGGCCAGATGGACTGCCCTGAGCAGTATATCATTCACCACGGCCCATTCCCAGATAAATAAGGCCAGATGACATAGAGGAGGGGACATTGTACCCCCCTGATTATTTATGTAGAACATCACTGTGGAGCTGTCCATTTGTACCAGGACCGATTTCTTGCAGATATTCGGCAGGAGCATGTGCAGCGCTTAGATGATGGCTTGTAGTTCCAAAGCATTTATGTGTGGTGTCCTGTCCCGCTCAGACCACAACCTGGGGACTTTGAGGACCCCCCAGGTGGATCCCCACCTGCTGAAGGATAAGTGCATTGTTATGGCAACATTGGACAGCGGCTCCTTGAAAGGGACTCCCTGTAACAGATTTCTCTGGTCTGCCCACCACTGTAGGTCCTGACCCAGAGATGCTGGTATCGCAATGCATTGCAATTGCTTGGCCTTGGCCTATGACCATGAGCTGCTGAGATGGAGTTGCAGGCGTCTTCAGTCTGGCGTGTGGCACACAGAGGACGGACGCAGTCACAAGGCCAAACAACCTCTGGTACCACCATGCTGTAGTAACATTCATGGGAAGAAAACACACCATTGTCAAATGAATATCTAATATGCGCTGGAGCAAAGTGAAAATCTTGGCCAGCTTTGAATCCCAGACAAACTCCAGGAAGTTAAGCTTCTGAGCGGGGGTCAGCAAGGACTGGATGAACTGGCCACAGCGCTCATCAGCTTGGTGAATACTCTCAGCACTGCATTGAGTCCAAACGGCAGGACCCGACATTAGTAGTGGTGCCTGCCAAGGGAAAACCTGAGGAATATCCGGTGTGGTTCCCATATAGGTACATGAAGGTAGGCGTCCTTGAGGTTCACATCGCAGAACCAATAGCTGCTTTGAATTGAGCTCGGAATCTGTGCTGGCGTAATCATCTTGAACAATCATTGGGAAGATGGAGGTTGAAGGAGTAGAGATCCAGGATTGCCCACAGGCAAGCCTGGTTCTTCTTGCGGATGGAGCAGATTCTCAAATAGAACCCTAGACCTTTCTTGTTAGGGGAGAACATGTTTTATGGCCTGTATCTTATGGAGTTTGCAGATGCCTGTAAAAGCAGAGCGGAACTCATCTGAATCAATGGTGGAATACGGGGAGACTAGGAAGCCTGAGGCGGTATCCCTTGGAGACTACTGAACAAAGCCAGGGATCCTGCGATATGCTCAACCAACTGCTCAGCTCAATGACAACCTGCAGTTGACAGGAGTGTTTTGGACCCAATCCTGTTCATCATTGCTTTTTCAGATCGGTGGGTGCAGTGCCTGAGCGGCTAGTGAAGCACCATTTGGTAGAAGGTCTTGACTGCTTCCTTCTGTGACCACTGGGGGAGTGATCTCGTTCCTTGCCTTTCTATCCTGGTAGCCCCAAAATCTGCCTAGAGTCTCTGCTGAGGAAGGGGGGCTGGTGAAAGGTCTTCTGGCTAGTCTTCATGAGGACGGCCAGGGACTTGGCCGTCTGGGTGGAAGCCTTGCGCTTATTGTGTGTGGAGGAGAGGAACAGATCTTGGCTATCAGAGGGGAGAAATCGATGATGCAATCCTGTATCTTCTGCGTAAATTTGGTAGCGTGCAGCCAGGCGATCCTTCGCATGTCCACACACATCACCATTCCACTACTAGCCATGTTGATATGATGAAGGGATGACTCTAGCAGATCCTGAGCCACCGTCTTAGCCTCCGGCAGACCCGACTTGAAGGCCTCTTGCCCATCTGCTGGCATGTAAGGCAGGCCATCTGCCAGTTCTCTCCAGAGTCATTGATTACCCGCAGCTAGCAAGGCATTAGAGTAGACCTTCTACCCATAAGCCTCAAGAAGCTTGTCATCCTTGCTCGCGAGATCCGGCAATGATGCTGTGGCACTGGAGCCTGTAGGCTTAGTGAACAATGAAGCTGACGCCACAACAGGTGAGTAGGGGCTGTGGTTGAGGGACTAGGCACAGCTTGTCCAATGGGAGGGACCTGTATCTGGCCTTCGACCTTGTGTTTGTCGGTTGGAGTGAGTAAGGTTTCTCCCAGAGCTTTAATACCTCAGAGAGGACATCTTTCTGCAATGTTAACCCTGATCCGTTCGAGGAGCGGAGGGCCAAAATCTCTGATAGCAGAGGATCTTCCAGCTGAGGCACCCCGAGGTAGTTGGCCAGACATATCATTCTTTCATTGAAAGCCTTTACACAGTGAGCAACTTCCTCCTCCGTATCTGTATCAGAACCCTTGCCTTGTGCGTCCTGAGTGACCGAGTCTGTAATGGCAGGAGCCCCCTTCTTTGACTTTTGTACAGGGGGACCTCTGGTATTTGTGGCCTCCAATGTTGGTGTAGATTGAGGTGGTACTGCAGGTGGAGGTGGTGCTGCCGGCTGTGGCGTAGAGATCGGGCTCAGATGCGCCAGAGCCGGGGCCTCTGTGCCTAAAGGGGACCGATGCAACAGCAGCAGAAGTGGTGCTGTTGGCGGGCAGGAGCGGTTGGCATTATTGGTTAAGGCATCATCTCCCTTACCCCCCAGAAATATTCTGCCATTGTCCCTGATCTCTTGATAGTCTGGAACTTTACTGTCCTCTTGCGCAGGTGTCACAGAAGACGAGGTTGTAGGTGTCCAAGTGTGGGTGACCATAGGGGAAGCAGGCATCCTATTGACTGATTCTACAGGGACCCAGTAAGGTTGCCGTAGCTGAAAATCCTACAGGGACTAGGGCGTAGCGGGGTAGGCTGGATAGGCTGTGCTCTGCTGTGCCGGATTCTATGAGGTTTGTAGTACGAATGACACATTTGAGACTGTTGGCAGTATGGTGGTTCCAGATACATGTCCCTTGGCGGTGGGTCTGGTTGCCAGATAGCCCAGGGATAAAGGGATCTGGGTTGTTTGACCGAAGTGTAATTATTCGCGGTGGAATTGACCATAGTCAATTTCACAGTGAATAGATTTGCACGTCTGCCAAACAACCCAAAATGTACCTTTCACCACCACTCCCCACCCCCTACTTACCTGCTTGCTCGCCCTTACTTCCCCTGCAACCCTGCAGCGTCAGATCCATCCCTCTAACACGGGTCAGATCTGAATGCACAGGGCACCTTTTTTACTTTAAAAAAAAAGATTTTGGTCCCCCGCCTCCAATTTTGAAGAAGCAGGGGACACCTCTGCAACCCCCAAGCCCACAAATACTGAACATGGGGAGCGGGGAACACCACTGCAACCCCCGTTCCATATGTTCAGTATTTTTAAAAATCGATCAAAATCGTTCATATTCTACCATTCGATCGATTTGCATCGGTCAAAATGGGTAGTACTGGGATAAAGATACAGGGGACCACCCCATCACTTCACTTTGTTTATGGTGTGGCCCAGGAGCCATCGACAAGCGGTCCTTGGGCCCAGATTTTTCCCGGCTAGAGAATACCTTCTACTGGCGTCTGCCATTTTGTATTTCAAGGATTGGCCTGGGTCTCTGCCATTTTAGGGCTGAGCACATGGACTGCTTTGGTAGGGACACAAGGGCTATTGTCCGCCAACGCGTTACTCTGAGGCAAAGGTCATTGATGACCCTCAGGATCGTATCCAGTGACAGGAGCTCGTGGAGCCTCTGACATACGTCTGGAAGGCACCGCCGTACCCGCATTGGATATATCACTGGTACATTTCACCCCCTCAGACGGTTGCCTGGTGACAGACCCCAAAGAGTCATCAGAGGGTAGCTACTCCAATAGGCCCCGAAGAGCCCTCAGTCGGCCATACGGTAGTAGGCTTTGTAGAGCCGTCGACCCAGGAGTCGGTACTAGTCTGTACTGCCCCTGGGCCATCCCAGGTAGTTTTAGCAGGGCTTGACAATCCCTTCCCATCAAAAAGGGTCTGGGGAAGGAGTCGCTTGGCCGCACGGTGTGTGAAAAAGAATAGAACTTACCTGAGCAGGCGGGACGATCTGATCTATCGTGTCCAAACAAAGTACTTAGCCCGACTGGGAGGAGAGTCATCTAGGAGGTCTTGCCAACGACTCAGGCGGCGTTGCAATGCCTAGGAACCGAGTGCTTCTCAGGCCGAACAAGAATCCCACAGGAGGGAAGGGCCCAGACACCTCAGGCAGTGGCTATGGGCGTCCGAAGAAGAGAACTTCCTACTGCAGCAAGTGCAGGGACGAAAATGTATTATCACTGGCATAAACAGGTATGATGGTGAGGTAGGCTAGCATGCAGCAAAAGAAAAATAATGATGGAAAGTAACGACAAAAAGAAAAGCACGTCACCGCAGGTGCAAGGTGTCCAGTCCCATCAAATGGTAAAAAGGACAGGCAAGTGAGGCCTGTGGGCAGAGTCAGCGTGGGTGGGCACGGCCAGCACACCCTGCATACATTCATTTAAAGGGGACCTTTTTACTGTGGTGCAAAAAAAGGCTCTGGTAAAGTATAAAATATACATTTTTCATTTTTAAGTGGTTTTATTTTGGAAGCGGTCTGCAATGCTTGGCCATCTGTGTGTGTGTGTGTGTGTGTCTGTTCGAAATGTTCTGCATGCTTTTCAACATGCTACAAACGTGAAATTTGGCATGTGGGTAGGTTCCATGGTGTATACAATGTAAAAAGTATAAAATATATATACCTTTGTCGAATGTTCTTTTTTAAAATGATGAATTACCATGTGAAGCACGGGTAGAACTGCTAGTGTTTTCTGAAGATATAGTTAAATGTTAAATGTTAGAGGTATTTGTACTGCGCACCGTCACCAACGGAATTGGTCCCCAGGCGCTCTGGCAGACCTGTAAACGAGAAGGTGGGATGGGTTAGTAGGGTGAAGAAGTAGTATTATAGTGAGAGGGGTGGTGTTCTGTTGGCAGCTTCATCTTGGTATACAAGGTGCTCTGAGCTTTGGTGCAAGTATCGGAGTGATGTCAGGCATCGTGTGCTGTCGGTGCGGCTTATGTGTTGTTGCGGTGTGGTGAAGTGCGTGTGGCTTGCTGTGCGAGAGGTGGTTGTGTGGGTTTATTAAGTGTGTTAAGTATGCAGAAAGTTTAAGCTTCTCGGTTAGTGCATCAAGTTTTGCAGTTAGTCCTCATTTCATGAATCCTGCATGGCGTAAAAGCAGCTAGACTTGAGAGTCCTATATGGTGGGAGAGAGGCCTATGCCCAGCAGAGCAATAGTATATGGTACCATACACCGCTGGATATGAGAAACAATTGAGCCGTTCAGTACCATCCCAGAACACACCTAGATCCAGTGGTCCTGCACAATGGGAGGAAGGCTCACGCCTGACAGATCAATTAAGGTTTTGGCGCTGGCGACTTCCTGTTGTTTGTAGTGACCTATGTACAGTAGGGTAGTATTCAAATGAGCTATGTATAGTATGATGGGGGAGTCTGTTCTTCTCCTTGGATGTCGGAGCTGGAGTTGTGGTGTCGTCTTTCCCTATTATCTGAGTGAATTTGTCTGTTGGTGCTTCTGGTATAGTACAGGCGGGATGCTACAGGTGAGTCGTCTAAGTGCTTCTGTCTTGGTTTGTCTATATGTTCAGTCTTTAGTGTCCTCTTATGGTTATCTTTCATTATCTCTTATGTAATGTCATGGAGTGCGTTCCTTTTATTCTTTTCGCCGTCGCTTGTTTGGCGGAAACCGGGGATGGTATCTTTATTCATCGTTGTTTTAGCGGCGTGGGCGTTCTTGTGGGTGGTCTTCTAGTTACGCAGTGAAGAGCCAGGATTTGAGCAGTTCCCAGAATACTAGGTGGTTTCTTGTGTTCCGTATATTGTTTGGTTGATCATTCCAAGTTTTTGGTGCCTGGTGAGATAAAGAGGATCCTCTGAGATTTCTTCTGTTGTAGGGTTTTGGTTCCAGGCGGATGTCGTTGCTTGATCTGAACGTTCCTGACGGCTGGTGTAGGCGTAATTGATCTCTCAGGAATTCTGCGCCTTGGTTGTGTATTGCTCTGTGCGTGGTGCACGTTGATTTGAATTTTATTTGATGTAGTATTTTTAGTGCGGCTGTGATTTGTTCTCTTCGCTGAAGTTTGAGAAGGAGTCTTGCTGCTGCATTTTGTATGTGTTGTAGTTTTTTTAGGAGTCGTTCAGGCATACCCAGGTATAGGCTATTGGCATAATCTGCTCTGGACATGACCAGGGCGATGATGGTAAGTGTTTTGGTGGCCAATGACACGAATGGTAGGATTTTTTTGCTGCTAGCAGGAGAAAGAATCATTTCTTGAGTAGAACATTTACTTGTGTCGCTAGAGTGAGATTGTTGTCCATCAGGACCCCCAGGTTTTATTTCTTTTAGTGTGCAAGCATTTTCTCATTGGATAGAAATAAAATATGTGTACTCATCCGAGTCCACCTGCTGAGAGTTAGGCCTCAGCTGCTCTGTCGCGACTACCACTTGGAGAGCCTGGTGAGCTTGAGGGAATCACTATCTGAGAATGATACAAATACAGATCCCAGCCACACGGCTTGACCAAAATCTGCCTAACACTGACACTGCCTGGACGATGCAATGTAGTAATAGAAGTTTGTACATAAAGGTTTGCAAGTAGGGGATATGGCATTGTTGGAAATTATCAGCTGAATCTTCTGCCTTCTTTATAAAATGATGCACAAAAATGGAATTAAAAGAAAACAGAACAGCATTGCTGAGAGCAAACTGCAGAGGCAGATCTTAAGATAGTTTTCTTTCTCTCTTTCCATGTTCTTACCTTTTCTCTACAATCCTTCCTTCTCTGACTAAAGACTGACAACCTTTTCATTCCATTCACAGGCTTTTTGAGGGTGACAGGTTGATCTACCAGGGACCCCAGTGTGGCTATGAGTTCCCTAGCACCAAGCCAGGCCAGGAGTACTGCTTCACACTCATCATGGAAACCGAAGGAGATCGCAGCCCATGCAGCAGTGTCCGAGTCGTTTCCCAGGAAGAGTCAGTGCCCAGCTGCCCAGTGAACTTTCGTGTCATTGGCCGGACAGCTAGCCATATGAAGCTGATCTGGGCTCCCCCTGCGGAGCCGCACGGAGTGATTAAAAGCTACACCGTGTGTAGGGGGGATACCATTGTTGACTCTACCCAGGAACTGAGCTGCATTGTGGGAGGACTCTTGCCTGCCACCAGCTACACCTTCAGTGTATGTGCCTGCACGAGCAGAGGGAAGGGGGAGAAGGCCTTTGTGGAGGCTAGGACTACTGACACTGGTGATCATGCTCCAGAAAAATTAACACTTTACATAATGGGCCGCAGCGAGATCTTCATCTCCTGGGATGTCCCCAAGTTTCCACTGGGTCGCTTCTTCAACTATGAACTTTGTATGAATGGGAAGGTGGTTTACCTGGGAACTGAGCGCACCTACACTGCCAGGCGGCTCACAGCCAACACAGAATACACTTGTACTGTCAGTGCCATCACCAGCGAGGGGCGCTGCGAGAGCCGGCCCGTAACCAGGCGGACTGCGAAGGATGAGTATGAGAACATTAACAAGTGAGTCTTTCATTTGTTTTCAGCGCCCTCCATAGATCTCTCGTGTGTCCATTTGGAGACAAAGTAGTGCATGTCAACCACATGTCAGAGTACTGTCAGAAGATACAATATGATTTCTCTGGTGGCTTAAATGAATCGAAGGCAATGTAAGCATGCAGCTGGACAAGTCAGCCATTTGCCAGAGTGCTGAAGGGTCTTTAACCAGAATGTCACATGTTCCTTTCTATTTGGGAGCAGCATATCATAAAGGTCATTGCACACTTGTGGCTACTTATTTTAAATGGGCAGGGGTCCAATTCTCGCTGTAAAGACATCCCCTCTATTACATCAGTCCCAGATATGATTACAAAATGTGTCTTAAACCCCTTCCCTGCTTCTTTTCATCCTTCTTCTGTATCCATCCATGCATACATGGACCTCATCCTACTCCTGCATCTTCCCGCAGGGGTTACTCTCCTATGTGGTGCAGCCAACCAGCTACAACTGCATCTGGTCAAGGGTCCCAAGAGACAGCTGAGAAGCCAGCAAAGTCTGGTAGCAATGGGGCAGAAACCCTAAAACGTTCTCCAGGAAAGACACTCAAGGCCCACCTTCTTCTTAGCCAAAGAGTCAACAGGTCCAGAGAAGAGGACAGTGTTGCCAAACCATCTATAAGATCCAGGTGAGCCCAGGTTTTTTTCTTGTGCCTTTTCAGCTGGAAGTCAGCCTAGACTGGCTAATAGTTTGTCTATAGTATATCTGTCTTTCTGCAGTCTGTTGTCTACCTGTAGTCGTGCTATCTGTAGAGTATGTATTTAGCTTGCATGTAGTCTGACTGTCTATTCCCTGGTTGTCCTTTTATAGGTTACCAGACTGCTGTTTGTCTATATGACTTTAGCAGGTCTGCCTGTAGTGTGTTAGTTTGCATGCTATGTGTTAAGCCTGTCCGTGTCACTGTCTGTAGTATGGCTATTTGTAGCGTGTACACTATGTCTGTATTCTGTAATATACTTGTCGGCAATCTATGGGCCTTTCCATACTCTACTTTTCGCTGTCTGTATTCTGTCTCTTTCTGTAGTCTACAAGTATGTAGATGAATGCTCAGTCTGTAGTGTGTGTGCCGTCTTTCTGTAGGTAGTCTCTCTTTAGCAGATCTGTAGTCTGACTTTATTCTGCCCATAGAGGAGTTTCTCTATATGATGTTTGCAATCAGACTGTCTTAATTTGATTTTAAAAGATTTCTTAAGCATGTAAGTAAACGTTAGGGTGATTTAACACTGTATAAAACATGTGTAAAGTAAATCAACATAATAAAGACACATCTTTCAAAATATTATTGATCAATACCCAAAAAATCCTAGAGCAACGAATTACATGAAAATATAGCACCAGTTTTTACATACAATGCATGAAGAACATACATTTTGGTGTACACAGATGTCTCGCATGCAGCGGGCTTGGTGAGGAATTCTAGCAGTCAATACCAACCAAAACAAGCATTGGCAATACCAACAGTTTGGGCTTTTGTGTAGGCATAGGAAAATCACTTGCCAGGCCCTGCCATAGTGGTATTATCTGGCCATTGATGGTAGCAGGTGCAAAATGGTGCAAGTTACTGGGCATTTAATAGCTGTACTGGGCATATACCTAATACTTATACAGAAACCAAAACTGCTGTCCTTGCCAATGCTTGTTTTTAACAAGACTTCATTGAAGGGAATGCATAGTGCTTATAAATTGAGTGGCTGAAGGCAGACCTGGTTATGACATTTTTGTTACACCACTAGCGCATTTACCGCCACAATTAAGCCACTAACTCTCAGTAGACTTTTGAAAAACACTGGCAGGCCCTTCAAGGTCAAAGTTTGATGGGAAGGCTTGAGAAAGCAAACACAAATATTTCCTATGAGGTGTTTCTTGGGGCGTGGAGGGTCGTGAACCTGCGCGGGAATATCGATAGGGATTAGGATGGCCATGGGCAGTCAATTGGTGTGCACATAACCAAACAACATCTACAAGACGAGTGTCCCTCCTCAAATGCATTTCTCCCAATCTGTACTCTAATGCAATAGTTTCAGTTTACAGGTTGCGCAAGTGCCACCTAATAGTGTAAACTAGTTAGATTAGTACATAATTCATGGAAGCAAAGAAACTTGAAGTGGGTGAGGGAGATGGGAGAGCGCCCAACATAAAAGCACAAGGTCTGGCTCAGGGGAAATCCCGACACCCAATTAACGGAGCGGTCCAAAAATGTGACAACCTCTGTACAGTTTCAAAACAGCAGGAATACACATGGACATCTCAAGATTTCCAATGCTCTCAAATGGTTACAGGTTTGTCATGGAGTTTCATTCAGCTCTAACGTCATACACAAAAAATATGTTCACAAACCTAAGGTGGGATAGGATTGGTTAGTGAGACAGACTACATATATAAACTATATGTGGGTAATAACTCCATTGACTACAAGCTATCTGGTGGCTCCACCTGCGAACACATCCTAAATGTTCCATTTCCACTAGCGCGGAAGGTGGGTAGGGATTGGCCAGTGTGGGCTTTCTCAGCCTGGGAAAGTTACAGACACATGAGCACAATGGGGTCATGGTGAGAAGGTCCTCAGGGTGACACCTTGTCCCAATAAGGTTGCCACTCTCTGAGTCCCCTGACCACAAGCAAGGGCATTCTAGCGTTCCGCTTCATGATGTATTGTATCTTTTTTTCCCACTGAAATGGATTATCTGAATAGGCCTTCTATGCCACTGCAAGTCACGTGTGTAGCGACTGCATTTCGATTGTCCTGCTCAGTGAATTGTAAGGATTCTAGGTGGTGGGACTCGTTCAGGCTGTCTCCTCCTGTGTGTCAGGTGTAAACGGATGAGAACCTGACAGTTCTGCAACATGTGTTGCTTTGTTTATTCAGATAGAGTTATGTCACTCGCCTGGGATTTGCTTACTGTCTGTACTTTTCCAATGCTGGCTCAAACCTGCCTTTTCATAAAGACCTTGGCGCTGTGCACTTGGTTTCCGAGCTGTGTCTCTTTTTGCGTGCTCAGCAAGACTGGACCTTACTTCCCACAGATGGCTCCCATTCATCTTTACATGGCCACTCAGTTTAGTCACATTCTGCATCAAGCAAGCAGTTATATGTATTTTTGTGTGATTGGTATTTCCGCGTAAGAGAGATAGGGTGCATGTTTTTCCTCTCTAAACCGGAGGGGTAGATGCCAGTAGCGATATGCACCATTCATGTCTGTCATGCCGGAACAGGGAAGGCGGGCCGTACACTCCACCTCTCTACAAACTGCTTGCAGTATGATTTTTGTTGGGGCATGTTTGAAGTTTAGTAATAATCACAGCAGTCGCACTTAAATCAACATTGACAACACTGATTTAAGACTATAACATAATGCTGAACCTTTGTATGGAATTATTGATTCTAACATTTAGGCATTTCTCCTTACATGTGCATACTAAGGCAAAATGGAGTAAGGAGGCTGACGAGGTGATATCATTTTGACTATAGACTTTAATTAAATCAAAAAAGAAACGTATCTCTCCCTACTGCTAGAGGAGGGGTTTCCCTACCGCAACCTAGAATAACTCGGGTGCTTATCAGGATGTAAGTCAAAAGAAACGTACATACGGTCCTCTGTCCAAACCAATTACTCTATCCCTGCCACTAAGAAAGCAAACCAAAAGGCATTCAATGAAGTTCTTATTTAACCACCATAAGAATGACTCCCTTCTCCTGGTGAAGTACCTCAGTCTCAGGGTGACTCAACAACAGTCTCTTGCAATAGTCTCTGATTTACCAACTAGACCTAGTCCAGGAGAATGACTCCCTTCTCCTGTTCTGTCTGGAAAGGTTCTGTAAAATGGTTCTTGGCGTTTCTTCTCAAAAGTTTTGAAAAGTCTCTTTAGTTAAACAACAATGTCAAGACCTTATTTACTATTCTTTTAGTTGTCAATCCTTTACTGGGAAAATTACCTCAGACCGTTCTTTAGCCTTCTGGTGTCTCTCAGATATTTTAAGGTTCTCACTGTGACAAGGGAGCTTACTCCCAAGGCACTCTTGTACTTGTCTGTAGCTTTTTATCTTCACACTACTCTGAGGGAGATCACCTCCAACAAAGACTTGAATTTTGGGTTTCTGGGTATCACTGTTGTGATGAGGGAGTTCGCTCCAGAGGAATAATTGACTCCTGGTTCTTTGGGTATCACTACTGTGATGAGAGAGATCACTCCAAGTACTTCTTGACTCTTGGTTCTCTGGGTATCACTACTGTGACGAGGGAGATTACCTCTGAGTACTTTGTGACTCTTGATTCTCTGGGTATCACTATTGTGATGAGGGAGATAACTCCTGAATACTTTCTGACTCTTATCCTCACTTATGTACCTCCCTGCACCCCGCCCAGGTCTCCCTTGGCCCCCGTTACCTTGACTGTGGCTGGGGGGCATCACCGGTTCTCCCTGGTGTCTCGAATCGGTTCTTCCTTTGCATGCGTCCTCTGCGTGTCTTCTATCGGTTTCTCTGTTCTCAGCGTGGCTCCGCACTGCTGTAGCTTCTCTGCTGGTCTCGGCACAGTTTATGGACCGTACAGTCCACCTCATAGAGGTTGCGCCACCACCTACTTCCCTGTCATTGCCAGGGGAGCCTGGCCTGCACCGACTCATGGAAGGCATCTCCGTTCCCTGTGCAAGGTCTTTTCACTTGAGGACTGACTGTCTTTCCAGACGTCCTCTGTTCCATGTTTGAATTTCCCGGGCTGAACTGGAAGAACGTCAGCTTCACTTGCGGCTGTCCCTGCTTCTCTGCTTTGTCAGTCCTTCTTTGATGTTTACTTTATACAGCTGGACCCGCCCCAGAATAGCGTCAACTTTAGCCGCCAATGTCTCAGAGGCGATCATCCTGCCTTCCTGTGGCCACCTCATCACAGTTCCTGGTTGATTACTTTCATTGTTAATCTGTATATTTCTTTGGTTCTTCTTCGTCTCAGTGCTATTAGTATTCACAGATGAGACAGTTGAAACTTTGTAATAACACACAGTATTATTCTCTAGTGGTGAAAGGGAAGGAGCCAGCAATGGCAAGGCTTCTGGGGGCAAGGGTTTAGGGAGGTCTTTCACCAGACGGGCGTCCCCATTCCCATGAGGGGAGTCTCTCACTATTAGGTCCTCCCGCTTTTTACCACCCCTAGGGGGATTATTGGTTAGCGACCTCACCTCCCTAGTCTCATGGGGAAGGGCTACTCTCTGGGGAGAAGTGACAAGATTTGGTGAATCGTCACAATACCCACAACCAATGCTTTGACTGTGGGATTACATTTCTTATTAAAATAACACCTATTCTTTTATTTTTTATTACAGTGCTTAGAAGCAGGACAAATATGTCATAGCACACTTCTTATGAATGCCATAGTATTAATGTTATATTTTGTACTGAAAAAGGACAGGAGGGAACATGGGCAGGAGAGGGTACAGGGCAAATATGATGAATGTTTCTTTTTATCTGCACAGAGTGTATAGCTCAGTGAGTTAAATGCTCAACTGTGATATGTGCCTGCCTGCACTTTCCAGGTTCAAATCTTGGCATTGCCTAATCAGCCCATCATCCACCTGAGGTTGATAAATTGAGTACTATTACATTTGGTAGTAATTCCACCATTGTTACAGCCCTTAGAAGTGGGAGGGTTCAATCATGAAGTGCTACACATAAACATGTGATATAATAACATATTCTCTCAGCATTAGAGAAGCCTTAGACCACTGTAGCACCAAATGGAATATTTTGGCATGCCCAACATGATAGGCCATGGAACAATAGAACAGTCAAGTTAATTCTATATAAGAAGCTCTTGAAGTGAATAATTTAGTCTGCCTGTCCTAAATTGACAAACCCTAATCTTTACCTGTATACTTGAGAAAAAAGCACATTAGCCACTGAAACAAAGCCAAACCTTACATGAAATGAGGAAGTTTCCTCGCAGGGGGAATTGAGGTGCGAATGTCGAACTGTAGCCTGCATTAATTGCAATCTGCACACATTTAAACCGACTAGAATCTGTAACAAACACATTTTCTGTGTGCCCCACGTCCCCAGCAGCAGGACTCCTGCTGCTCAGTGCATGGAAGGTTAAAGCGGGTGAGGGCAGGCTTTATGGAAGGGGTCTGCCTGGCCCTTCCTTGAGACTCCACTGCACCAGCAACAGCCCCTATTGTACTCCAGAAACTAGAAATACTTCCAGAAACCAGTTACGCTTAGTTACCAAGCAACCACCCTGGCGAGGTTACTCATATGATGATAATGGGGCTTGACTCTCACCCAGAGGAGGCCTAGGGATTCTGGGTCCATGCATTATGAATTGCCATACTCTGGCGATCAGAGTCTGAAGATTATAAACTGGGATAATATGGTGATTTAGAATCAGGCCTGGCATTGGGCCCTTTCAAACTATTTAGTTTCAAGGGAACGTTACTTGTTGTGGGCCCCCCAGTCGAATTTGATAAGAAAGCTTAATAGCTTTTCTTAAGCGGTTAATTTGGGGGTTAAAGCTGCCCTGCTGCCTGCCTTTCTTTGTGTTGCTATGTAGAGGCCAGCAAACCAGTCCTGTGATAATCTGCAGTTTTAACATCCTCTGTATTGCTACATCTAAGGTTTCCCAGGGGATGATGTCACAGGTTGGAGTGGAAGGTGGGTATATACGCCCTAAAGAAACACTAGTCCTCACAAATTGAAGGCTGCCACCCTTTAATTGTGCACTGTTGGCCAAAGACAGACATTTCCAAAAACTGTTCAATAATCACAGACATGTTTCACCCTTCTTTCAGCTCTTTGGAGTGGGTTATCTAATATGCAGGGAAATTAATAAAGTTCAACAGTGGAACTCCTCAAGCTATCCAGTCTTAAAGCTAAAACCAGGGAAATCACAAATTCAGTTTGCATTAAGGAGCATATTCTCCTATTCTAATCTATGCACCCCACAGCTGCCACCACTAACAGAAGTCCTCTATCCTAGGTTGCACTGAATTCACTCTACATGGATTTTGTGATCATATATGTGCTCCTGGGATTTAAAAAAAACTCACCAACAGAAACTGCTTGTGCCCAAAAAAACGTGTTTACCATTTTTCAAATGCTGTTTTGCATTTGAAATCCCACAACTGCACCAGATCAATGCCTTTTTATTATGAACATACACTAGCAGGTTTTCACAGCTATAGGTAACGGCCCCTAGGCATGATTTTCGGATGTTCCACTGCTCTCCCCTGCACAATGTGTAAGAATGGCCCAAAAAATGGTGGTGGTGACAATGGAGGCTGAACTTCCCTGGGGAACATCCATTCCATGCTGCTGAAGCTTGCCCAGCCCTGGTTAGTTTGGGCTTTTTAACAGGACTTCAGTGAAGGATATGCAGAGTGCATATACATCGATTGGCTGAAGGCAGGCCTGGTCAAATGTTTTTAATACATCAGCAGCATATTTACAACCCCAATTAAGTCATTAACTTTCCAAAGACTGCTATGAAAAATCCCTGGCAGGCACTTCGAGTGCAAGGCCTGATGGTAGGGCTTGATTAAAGCAAGCCCAAAGAGTTACCATGAGGAGAAGTTTTGGGTGGGGAGAGGCAGGAATAGGTGGGAATGGCCATAGGGATTAGCATGGCCATGGGCAGTCAATGGGTGGGCTCATAACTAAACAACACGTATAGACTGTGTGTCCCTCCTCGTATGTCATTCCACTGTGTCTCTCCTCATATGCCATTCCTCCCTATCTGTGCTCTATTGCAATAGTTTAGGCTTACTGCCACAACTAATAGCCCACACTAAAAAGACTAAACATTCTGACAATCACACTAGCTGCAGTGCCGTGTTTACAACAAAAAAAGGAAGTAAACTGATGCACAGAAGATTGTTGTGGTCCCAGCAAATTACAGCTGTTTGCAAAGCAATGAGAACACGGGGGGAGGGGGGGTGTAGAGAGAGATGCGGAAGAGAAGTCAGGAGACACAGAAACCACATTTGTCTACACATGTAATATAGTTAGCATAGAATAGTCCTTTACTGAGAATCCGCTGGTAGGACCTGACCCACCGTGGATAGACGTATTATTTAACCTCAACCAAGCAACCTAGATTGCAAGAGTTCTTTATTTTTTTTTTATTTTTTTATTGTATATGGTTTACAATCTATGTCTCACAGACATGAAAAAAACCTTTACAATTTATTATATAAAAAAAGAAGGAAAACAAGAAAGAGAGAGTTCCTCCTATAAAACTGATAAAATAGACAACTTTCTTACCCCTCTTAAGAAGGGGGAAAATAATAAATTCTAAAATATCAAGAAGAAATGAGCAGAAAGAAGAAGCAGGTAGCCAAAGAAAGGAGCGGTAGGAAAGGAAACAAGGTAAGCGCAATATGTAAGAGTGCTTGTCTAGTAAAGTGGCAGGTTAAAAGGAAGGGAGAAAGAAGATAGAACAGAAGAGAAGGAAGAGAAAAAAAGGAGAAGAAAAAGGAACAATAGGAAGAAGATAAAGAGAAGAGGTGAAAGGAAGTTAAAGGAAGAAAAAGGGAGAGTGAGCAAAAAGTCCACAAAAGCATGTTAGCCCAAAGTTCGATGAAATAGAATGAAGGCTTTGCAGAGACCTCGCTCATCTCTTTTCTCTTCTGCAACCATTGTCCAAGTGGGTTTCAGCTCAGTAATTCTGCAGGTTCTGTTGTTTTATTCTTTCTTTGTCCTCTCTTCTGTCTTGTGTTTTGGCCGCCCCTACTCGTCGTTTCTTCCAGACCCAACACTTTGATTACACTTACAATTCTGATTTCCTCTTATTCTTATCTTTTGCATATTGGTATTGTTTACTTCCTCGCCTCTTCCCTCCTCCTTTGATGTTCCTCTATACTAAGTGTAGGGACTGAAGTAAGTTCACCACTGCTGCTGTCAGCTGGATCTCGTGACCTGCGATTATTATGTGCCACATATTTTCCAATGTTAGCCACTAAGCTCTTTCTACAAATCTTCCTAGTTTTTTCAATCGCAGGTTCCACATTCCCTTACATTCAGCGAGCCTTAGCGATTGATTTCCTGGAATTGCACATTCCTTACAGTAGATAACTGTTCTTTCTGACTGTTTCCGAGTGTTCAGAATTTCCCCCATTAATAGTATGTTCATTCTCGCTCTGAGAAAATTATTTCTGATTTTTGCGTCCGGACATTTTTCTAGGTATCTTGGAAGTGTACCTATTTTTTTATCAACTGTCAGGAAGGTGTTCTTTGGTGTTAGAGATCTTGTTTTTTCTATCGTGTCTATCCAGTCTAATGTTTCCAACTCCCGTTTTATCTTCAGTGGGTTATTCACCAATATTTCCATGCTTGACTCTGTTCTCAATATTGCAATTTTTATTTTTTGGTCAAGACTCTGTAGAATTTCAGATCTTAATTTGCTATGATGTTCATTGATATCCTCATATAAGGAGTCTTTTTTAGGATTTATGATTTCTCTGTAGAGGGACGTTAGTTTCCATTCTGCCAGACGGTTCAATGACTTCAAGCCTAATTCAAAGCATATCTGTCCCCCTGATGTACTCCATGGCAGATTTAAGGCTTTTTTTCCAAATTCTTCCTTCTATTTTATCCCAGTTGAAGTTCCATAGTTGTGGTTTGGCTTCTAATCCATATAGCAGGACTGGAACTATTTTGCTCAGGTAATATTTTACCATTGGGACCACTGAGAATTTACAGAATCTTTTCCTAATTTTAATCAGGTGAGGAATTAGCACATGGGCTTTGGTGATGATGTCTCTCTCAATTTTATAATTGGCTGGGCTTGCATAGATCGTATACCCCAGATATGTAAGATCTTCAACTTGATGAATTCTTTGCCCATCCAGAACCCAGTGCTTGTATGATGTCTTTTTTCTTGGGTCTTTAAATACTAATATCCTTGATTTCTTAGGATTTATTACCAACCCATTTTTCTTGGCATATTGCCCAGTCCGTCCAATAGCCTCTGCAGGCCGATGGGAGTTCTGTCCAGCAGGACGATATCGTCCGCATAGGCCAGCCAGAATATTTTTCTTCTATTTATGACTGGGCTCGCCAATGCGGACGAGATCAAGTGGTCTCCTACATCTGCTAAGAACAAGTTGAAGAATGTGGGTGCCCCCAAGCAGCCCCGTCTTACCCCTCTTTCCACTGGAACTGCTTCGGAGAGGTGGCCGTTGTTGTCTAAACGTACTCTTACACTTGTTCTTTATAGTGGCCAAGAGGTACCATGCTAGTGCGTTATGCTCCATGAAACAGATAGATAAACTAATGCATCCATCGTCTGTCACTTTAATTAAATAGCAAAAAGAGTTTTAAACAATGGCAGATTTAACAGTGACATTAATATGTTGGTCTAGGTTCAAGCCATTGAAGGAGTTAGCCTGAACAAACACTATTGGTGTAAGGGCATCTAGAATATGTTAATTAAACTTAGATGGAAGTGAACAGTGTAAATCAACAATATTTACCTGAGATTATGAATCCTATTTATATGCAATGTTGGGTCAATAATCCCTTGATAGTTTCAAGAGTTAATCAGAGATGCATTTCTTGAATTGGTGGCACACTTGGGCATATCCATATATCAACTGCATTCAGGTGTGCGTTGTTTTCAGTAGTTTCATCAAAGTCCCAGAATGGCCACTTACTGATGTTATTTAACATGAGGAATAAGCTCCCACCATGAGTCACTTGGACTTGACAACGCCCCCACTTCCATTCCAAATTTGGTTCTAATGTTTGTTAATGAAGGCAGATAAACAAATCATAGCCTTGCACCCAGAGCTCACTACGTATCTGACGATAAGGCACTCCAATTGGACAATCATCTCAAAGGTTTCATAGGCTTTGGAATCCAGCAGGAAGCTGGCCCAAGCATTTAGTGTGCACAGAGTGTAGTCCAGCACTTGGAGAGGAGCTTTCTCCAACTCTGCAGCAGCCCGATGGCGAGCAAGACTGGTAGGATTTAAGTATCTTATTGCAAGTGACTTTCTTAGAAAGGCTACCACACATGCCTTTATAATTTTTCCCAAAAAGGCAGGCCATTAATTGGGTTATAATTTCATATTACTGTAGGCTATTGGGCTAATAACTTCAATAGCGATCTAACATACCCCTGCTTAAGGCAGTCTGAGTACAGGACTTGCACTATCACCTGGACCACGCCGTATAAAAATAGGACACTGTGAGGACACGAGAAGTTGATCCTTGCAAAAAGAAAGAAGTCTCTAGCCTATTGGGAGGAGATTTGTTCAACCCACAGTCCGACCCATTGCTTAGCTACTACAAGAGAGAAGTCCTCTGATGCAAGGTAAGGAGTCTCGGGCATATGGGAGTAGGTTCATTCCAACCACGATTCTCACATTATTCAGCTGTTACCGGAGGGACGTCCACCCATACAAAGAAGGTTTTCATAATCAAAGGAGAACCCAACCCATGAAAGGTCAACACTGACATTTCAAGGCAACAAGCAGATGGTCTGAGATGTTCGTGGCAAACCCAAAAAACTTCTGTTGTAAACCCATAGTGAATGGAAAGGACTCCTTTCCTAATGAGAATAACGTTTTTGACTTGAATTTAAAATGTTACTAGGTGTACACTGCACATTACAGCGAGACTGTTGCATGTATGGCTGTAGTTTTCTGCTTTCTATTTTGGTTGTATGCCGTCTGGATTGTGCCTGTCTGCAATTTTTCTGTCTGTAGGCTTCCCTTATTCATTCTGTTCATTGTCCCACACTGTAGCCTGTTTGTAGTTTATCTGTGTTTTTTGTCATTTTTGTTTGAACTGAGGGAACCCATCAGAATGGAATGCATTTTGATGCAAGGGCTAGATGACAGAACAGTAATCAAACAGTAGGATTTTCATTTCACCAAAACAGGGACATCTTTAATGCTTTGTTAAGAGAGAGAAGGGAGTTGGAATTACAAATATAAATGAACAGATCATTTTATAAATTGGGACCATCTACCGATCTGTAGCATTTTTGTGAAACCTGTGGACATCTAAATATTCCTAAATCCTAAAGGGTGAGACCAGAGGTATCCAAGAGGTTTTATAGAATTCAGTCTTCTTAGAAAGGTATTCAGTGGCCTTGCCATGAAGTAATTTGAAAAGCAGCAGCTAAAATAGTGTGATTTTAATGGTACCAAATGTGCCAAATGGCAGCATTTGGGTCTACCTGCTGCAAGTGCAAGAGAAAATCCGGTATCCCAATGTACAAGGTGTTTCCATAATCTATTTTAGTATTCATCAACTATTCAACACATGAAGCAAGTTCTTCCCTTGGAAGACAAAGGATAAAATGGCAATGTTGCCATAGTCTAAAAAAAACAGAGATTGTTACCACTTTGCCGCTGATGGTGAAATCAGCATCCTAAAAGACTACCACATTTTTGACTTTTTCAGAAAAATGTTTTTGAAGTCCAAACAACAAAGGGTGGAAAGGGGAGCAGTTTGGGTTCAGTGAGCAAGCGTTCTGATATGAGGAGAATAACCTTTTTCTTAGATCGGTTCAATTCCATCCCGTTTGGTAGCATATAGTATTTCCTCTCATTCATACAATTAAAAGAGTCAATGGAAGTCTTTGTGATTCCCATAGATCTTGAAATACACCTGGTCTTCATCAGCATCGGAGCGGCAAGAGAACACAATTTAAGGTCAAATGTAAATGTTAAACAATGGAGGTGAGAGTAGCGATCCCTGAGGAACACCGTAGTCTACACTGGAAGGAGCTGACTGGAATGGCCCTAATCTCACACAATGCATCCTTCCTGATAGAATAAAGAGCATCATTTAAGTGAAATCTCAGAAAACCTTGCTATAGAGCAAAACAAAACCAGAGAATCCAATGGTCAACAATGATGAATACTGCAGAGAGGTCTAGCATTACCAAAAGAGGAAGGCACACCTTCTCTGCATTTTCCAAAATATATTGTACCACTGTGACCAAGGAAGATTGAGATCCAGGTTTATGGCGCAACACAGATTGTAAAGGCTCCATTAAGATGTGCTTCTCCCTGTGATGTTACAATTGGGAGGTTACAACATTTCAAGAATCTTTGAGGGCCAGGGCAAACCAGCAACAGCATGATAGTATTTGTTTACAAGAGTAGAATCCAGGGTCCGTTTTCTAGGTCAGCCATAGTGATGGGCTCCTTAATGGAATTAGGAGCTTCACCTTGTTGGAGAGAGAAATTGATAACAATTAGCAATGGAGTGAACCAGTGATTTAGCATGTTAAAGGGCAACCATTGCTAGTACAGTATCTTCTAACTTTAGGATGGGCTTTGTAGTGAGGCCATATCTCCAGTCAATACCAGAAGGAATCCTAAAAGACAATCAGCATGAGAGCTGAATTAAGAGCTGAACTGATAATCAACATAGGTAGACTCAGCTGGCAAGTGAGAGGAAAAATTATGCTTTTATTTTCTTTCATGTCATTCTGGGTGTCGGCTATTTTAGAAATAAAGCAAGTGTTAATAGACTATAAGGTAGATTGGGTACATTTTGGTTCAGGGAGGGCTGACACATTTAATTTGGCTTATAATAAACCAAGCCAATCTGAGCTTTTTTTATAAACTCTGATGGCCACATTGAATAGACTACAACCCTCAGGATTCTCAAATGCTTCCCATTTGTCTCCCTCTTCCACTAGTATGAGTTCAGAGCCTGAGGAGAATGGGACAACCGAGAAAGCAGCGGGTGTTCTTGCTTGGATTACATTATGGGGGGCAACACAGACTGCTCAAACCTCAGTCTTGAATTGTTGAAACAGACAGTACAAGAGCCTTGACGATCAAACATGGGAAGATCAGTGAAAAGTTCCTCAGAATGAAATAAAAGAAGTTTCAGTTTAGCTTCTACCTGAAGTGGATACCAGGCCATCGAAAAAGGTTGAATTTAAGGCACCTGGTATTGAAATCTTGAACAATCTGGTAAAATGATCACTCCAAGAGAGTTGAACAGTGACAAGAAGCATGATCTAACCTATAATGCCCTTTAACATGTGACACTGAACATGAAAGGGAGGAGAGATTGTGTGACTCCAGTGGATAATTCAGTCTAGCCACCTATGTGCTATCCGGGTGTTCAGACCAAATAATCAGGTCACCTAAAATCAATATTATATTTAAAATTCAGAATCTGTGATGATTCGAGCCATTGCAGAAAAGATTTGGTTTAGCCGTGAGTATGGTAACAAAGTACTAGTCTGAAGAAAGTACTATTACCAGTAGTCTCATTAGATAAGAGAATTTGAGAGCCTTGACACATATTGATTGCTCAGTATTAGAGAAGATTAAATGTCCTTTAAAAATCATAGGCAGCCCTCAAACTCATTTGCTGGATCTATTTGATTGAGTAGTTGTTTGGGACGAAAAGAAGTAAAATGATGGCAGTCAATTTTATGTTGAGTTGGTTATCTGAAGCTCTGCAATGGGGATTACTTTGGCTACAAAAGATCTGGCATTAATAGGTGCACATTTAAGATATGAAATGAAAGTATCGGACTGAAATGCTTGAGAGAAAGGATGGTTTTGCTTTCAAAATAAATTCCTTACGGTCCGATTCTGTTAAACATTCATAATCAAACCGCCCGTTTGCCCAAAGCTTACACAACTGTATTTGATCGTTAACAAACATTACAAATGTTCCAGTTGGTAGATGGATACAAATAACTGCAATAATGTGAAATAAAATGGGAATTTAAGATCCTTAAAAAAACATCCTGTACTGACAACGGCCTGATCACTTTCATGGTCAGGCAAAACAGGCTTTGCGTAGCGGACCAAGAAGATAGCGTAAAAACGTTGCACTAACTAGTCTGGGAATGAAGTGCGAAAGTACCAGCGATTAACATTTTCTTACGACTAGAATAGCAAAATAAGCACGCCAGTCAATTAAAATCAATAAAAGAATTTAATTTCATTCACAAAATACCAGCATTAATACAGAAGTATCAAAACGAATGCAGAATTGCAACACATTACTAAATGCAAAAACAGATGAGAAGGACTTGTGAGAAGTATTTTGTGCCAGCTAAGTAAGCTGGGCCCATGTATATTTATTTATTTTATTCATTTATTGGGTCTTTCTAATGCGACCTGTACAGCCAAATGGTTTTTCAAGGTGCATCAAAACAAGGGAAGGGGAGGTACCGGGAAGAAAATAAAAACAATAGCATTCCTACTAGGTCTTGAGACGTTCGGAACGTGCAAGTGCCGTAAAAAGAATGAAGGGATGGCAGAGGAGGGGAGGAGAAGGATGGGGGATGAACAGGGAAGAAGACAACATTAACATTCCTACTAGGTCATGAGACGATTCAGAGCGTGCAAGTGCAGTAACAGAGTGGGGGGAGAGAGTTAGGAGGGGACGTGAAGGTTGGGGAGGAAGGGTAAAGCTCCGGAGTGAAAGAGGAGAACGATACATTAAGTGCAAATGAATAGGTTCACTTGTACTTAGAGGAGAGGGTACACAAGGAGTGCTGGAGGCGAAGCGTGATGGAGCCAGTGGCAAGGAGTGATCACAGAATCCACCAACACTGGATTAACGGAGGGAATGTTGTCCATGACAGTTCAGGAGGAGCATGGGAAAAACCTGTTTCGATGAGACTCTCACAGAGCGGGCCTTCCAGAGACCTCACCAGGTGATGAGGGAGAGAAAGAGGAGAGAAGAAGGTACAGGGAGAGGAGGGCCAAGGGAGGCCTGATAGTGGGGGAGGGAGAAGCAAGAAGCAACTTCAACATAACAGCAATGCAGCCATCTAGATTGAAGTATCCAGGATAAAGGGAGAAAGCCTATGTTTCAATATGCAGCAGGACAAGCAAAAACATCTAGATGCGAGATTCCTGGAAGAGGAAAAAAAGCCTAGGTTTCAACATACAGCAGTACAAGAAAAAAACACCTAGATGAGTGATTCCTGGAAGAGGGTAAAAGGCCTAGGTTTCAACATACAGCAGTACAAGCAAACACACCTAGAAGTGAGATTCCTGAAGAGGGAAAAGGCCTAGGTTTCAACATACAGCAGTACAAGCAAAAACACCTAGATGCGAGATTCCTGGAAGAGGGAATACAGTCTAGGTTTCAACATACAGCATTACAAGCAAAAACACCTAGATGTGAGATACCTGGATAGGACCTAAGTTCCCGAGATGGACAACATACAATTGTGGGCAAAAAAGACTAATAACAGAGGTGGAACAGTACAATAGGGAGCAGTGATGGCTGTTCTCCCTGACTGCACCTTTCTTCCCTTGTCAGTCGCTACTGCTGGTTGATGGCTGTGGTGCATGCTCCACCGGCGAACACCGGCAAACACAGTCTGGAGCTGCTACTGAAGGAGCTACTCTTTGCCTCGGGGCCCTTCGCCACAGGCACCTGCATGAGCAGTGGGGCTGCCCTGGGAGGAGGGACGGAAATAGGGCTCAAGGCCCAATCAGAGGTTTGGGGGGGGCTGTGGGAGGTGGGAGGAAGGCAAACAAGGAAAGGGGCGTGGGGGGTGCCAGAAGGGGAATAGCACAGACAAAAGAATGCAAGATGAAAGCAAAGCGAAAGGGGGTTGCAGGCCCCAGGGACCAGTCCTTGCCTGCAAGCCTGGTGGAAAAGTGCCTGGAAAGCAGTGGATACACCAAGGAGTGCATCCATGCTAGTATGTTAAACAAGGGCTCAAGGCCCAATCAGAGGTTCGGGGTGTTGCGGGAGGCCGGATGATGGAAAAAAAGGAAGAGGATGGGGGGTGGGAGAAGGGGAATAGCATGGCAAAAAGAATGTAAGAAGAAAGCAAATAGAAAGGGGGTTGCAGGCCCCAGGGACCAGTCCTTAACCTGCAAGCCTGGTGGAAAGGTGTCTGGAAAGCAGTGGATACACCGAGGAGTGCATCAACGCTAGGATGTTAAACGAGGACTCATGGCCCAATCGGAGGCTTGGGGGCAGTGTGGGTGGCTGGATGAAGGGTAACAAGGAAGCGTGTGGTGGAGGGAGAAGGGGAATAGTGCAGCAAAAAGAATGCAAGAAGAAAGCAAAGAGAAAGGGGGTTGCAGGCCCAGGAACAGTCCTTACCTGCAGGCCTGGTGGAAAAGTGCCTGAAAAGCAGTGGATGCACTAAGGAGTGCATCCACGATAGGATGTTAAACAAAGGTTCAAGGCTCAATCAGAGGCTTGTGTGCAGTGTGGGAGGCAGGGAAACAAGGAAGAGGGTGGGGGTGGGAGAAGGGGAATAGTGCTGCAAAAAGAATGCAAGAAAGCTGAGAGAAAGGGGTTAGCAGGCCCCAGGGACAAGTCCTTACCTGCAGTCCTGGTAGAAAAATGCCTGAAAAGCAGTGAATGCACCGAGGAGTGCCTCCACGCTAGGATGTTAAACGAGGGTTCAAGGCCCAATCACAGGCTCAGGGGCCGTGCAGGAGCAAAGAAATAGGGGTTCAAGGCCCCATGTCTGCCAGTATGCCTGAATGTATCCTATGTTTTTGTAACTTATCTGCAGTCTGTGTTTATCTGTCCTCTGTTTACATTTTTATCTGTCTCTCTATAGTCTGTCTGTCTGCTCTCGCTAGTCTATCTTTGGTCTGTCTGCTCTGCAGAATATCTGTCCATAGCCTTTTGATATGTCGATAGTTTTGATGCCCCTGGGGGTCAATATGTGTGGGAGGATCACCTGAGTGTAGAACACTTGGGGAGAGGACACCCTTGTGTGAGGCATGGTATTCCCCATTCCCTTGTCACAATGAGCCTTCGGTCCGCACAGCCTTTGTAGGCTATTGTCAATCCTTCTCCTCCTCTTCCTTTACAAGTCACCCTCTAAAATGACAATATTTTACTAGAACGAGGAAGAAATCCACAACTCCTCAGGTGGGCTGGACAAATATACATCAGCCTCCTCTTATTAATATAGAGAGATATCAGGTCAATATCAAAACGAGGAAGAAGCAACTAGGAGTAACTGGGAGTAATGCACACTTCCATTCATTCACACCACTTTGGTACTGAAAAGAGGAAGATGTCATGTCTCCTGTCACGAGACCCCGTTCTTGCTGCCTCGGTGCACCTTTATGTACCCACCATTCCCATCTGTAACCGGTTTACCTCCACATATCCGACGGCAGCAGTTTGGTGATCAGATCCGGCAGACCCGGAAGAGGTGAGGCTTGGACGGTCACCCGAGATCTTTGCGACTGTTCCTCCACTGGCAAATACCATGGCGTTATTCAACGGTGTGCCGTGGACATCGGCCCTACCTGGTTTCGCGTCGGTCTCCGCGTCACGTAATCAGGAAGAAGCGAGTACCTGATATCAACACGGAACACGTGACACAGAGCACGCGTCATGTGACTCAGGTCACATGTCTCATCAGTGCAGTTAAAAGGACCAGGTAAGCACTCAAACAACACTTCACAGCTGCTTCACTACGAGTACTGTTTGGCGCTTCGTTCCTTTGATGTCTATGGCTACCTTGACTACGGACAGCTTTACGGATTCCTTTGTCTCTCCCTCGAACTGTCATGCTGTTTTGTCTTTCCTGGAACTTCCGACTCTTGGCTCCATTACCTGGTTTTGATCTGGATTCCCCTGGACTTGTCGTTACCTGCTGGCTTCTGACTTTGGATTGCTTGTAAGACTGCTTACGGATCAACCTCCTGGGCACACTGTTCATTGGTCCTCTCTGCCGGCTCAGGTGTTAATACTCCATCCAGAGTGCTTACACGCCTTATGCTGCCGCCGGTTATCTGCAGGCTCCTGCCCCCATTGTCCCACCCGGGGTATGGTAGGCATCCGTTCCCCTTACATTTAGATAAGCCTTATTGTGGTGCCTCTCTGGTGTTCTGATTATATACTGCATTGCCATTGTCTTAAGTACTCATTGCTTGCCTTTTAGTGGTCAGGGGTCCTTCCGGCGTTCCTGGTTCCAGTCTGACGTCACTCAACTCCTGTGGCCTCAAGGACTGCACAGACAGTTGTCTTACTATCTTCCTGTGTGGTACTTGGGGACGGAGGTTCTATAATCTACACAACCATCAAGACAGAACAGAAGAGGGCTGTGGAGGACTACTGTTGTAAAAGTCAGGTATGTCCAGCTAATTGGTTTAATTATGGTTAGACAACTAAAGTGAAGGTCTTACACCTGACACCACTAAACAGGTCCCAGGTGTATAAAATGAGTGATCGCCCAGCAGCTCTGTAGAACCATCCTGGAGAGAGCCACCCTGGAGAGAACCGTCCTGGGGTGAGCCATCCAGAAAGGTACGTGGCATGCAGATGCAGAGTGGGCTGGAGCAAAGCCGGGTTGAGCAGGAGTGCAGAAAGGGCGGTGGGGCCAGCACAGACCATGCAAGGGTCAAGAAGCATGCTGTCCCCTTTTTCCGGTGTCCACAGCAGAAGCTCCCAACTGCCGCAGGCCACTGGTAGCCTCCACTAGGGAAGCGCGGGGCTAAGCGCAGCTGAAACCGAGGATGGCAAGCGCTGCCCGCAGAAGCTCACACGAGGAACAGGAGGAGCTGAAAGAAGCAGAGAAGCCGAAATCGAGAGGCCAGGATGAGCGATAACAGACCAGTGAGTGTAAGAGAAGGGAACATTCATAGCAGGGCGCTCCAGGGCTAGAGAGAGGCATATTGGCATAGAGCACGAACTAAGAATCATTACAATTGCTATGGAAGATTAAGTCCAAAGTTGTTGAATGCCGAACAAGCTGCAAATTGGCATAAGTACTTTCAAGAGTGCTACGAACATTACTGAATACCGGATAAAGCTGCAAAGGGTTATAAGTATTCCTGTAAAAAGGTGAAGACCACCACGGAATAAGTTATGTGCAATACAGTGTGTGGCAAAGCCAAGAGAATGCCAAGAAGAATCTAAAATCAATGTTGATTGATATATCTGAAGAATACAGAAGTATAACAAAGTGCTAAGGGTTATCGGTTGAGTGACCTGTAATTGGTGGAATGTGTGGTCTGACAACTAATCCTAGACCGAGTGACCCCTATTTGAAAAAAGCCCAGGAAAGCAAATGTGAAGAAGCTTGCATTCTGACACAGTTACTTGTGCATAAGAAATACAGAGAGGGAAAAATGAACCTTTGCAAGCTATGGGAAAGCCTGAATGATTAAGGAGTTGATTTGATTTGGAATCATTTTAAAAGTCCTGAGAGTTGAACTGATTGTTGTTTTGAAACCTGGAAGAGCTATCTTCTTGTGGATGGAAACCCAGAGACCCTGTGAACTGTGAGCTGACTTCTTGGGGAAGGGATTCTCGAGACTTGCTGAATTGTATTGACATGATTGCAGTGGGACAGACCTGTACACCCCAGAACACCAGACCCACCAGAACTCCACAATAAAGTGCCTGCCAGGACACTGTGGGAGTGGACTGGCCACAGGCCAGTTCCCAGAAATCTCTGCCACAACCTGACATGTATTTATCAATTAACCATGTATGCATGCACCTTATGTCCTGCACTGTAATGTGTATGTATCTGTTGTATGTTTCTTTACAATTATTTTATTTTATTTTTACAGTAGGGTTCTTCTTCCTCCTACCCAGCCACTTTGGAACAAGGTATAGGGTGGGGCACAGAAGAAGGGGTGTTTCAAGACATATGCCAATACTATTTCTGTCTATTTATAAAATGTTCACCCACTGACAGTGTTATTTAATATTTACTTCAGGGCTAGACATCTCAATATCTCATTTTATATTAGCATTTAACATAAGTGCTCAGGGGTCATGCAAAAGACAAATGACCCCCGTATGTCATAACATAATGTACTATAACATAAAGCCATAGATTGGCTCTCATTTTTCTTAACCAACAGGCACCACTTCATCCGGTAGAAGACGTCCAGATCCTTCTTGCTATCCGTTACCTGTCGAGTCCCCCGGGATTCTATCCTGTCTAATGTTATATACAATCTTTACACAGGGCATTTGCTAGCAAACAAAGTGATCTTCCTACACGAAAATTCCAAGGGCAGGCAGGTCTCTTTAAATGTGTTTTCAGACAATATTTACTAGCAACTGAGAACCTGCATCTGCCTCATTCAAACAATGATACAAGATTCACAAAGGGAATGCATCTCTTCAAATACTTAAATAAGCCCTGTAGACAGAAACTCCAACCCCAAGTACAAACCTGCCTCTCAACAATGATCTTTCCAATGTTAGACCCAGTACCTAAGACCCTGCACCAAATCCCTTGATTTCCTCAACAACATCCATGTCTTCTGCAAATCTCTGGTCTGTAAAAAGCAAATCAGTCTGGTTCTATCTATGGTTTCCAAAAAAAATCAAACTCTTCCTACCCAAAGCAAAGGTACAGGCCACAGTTGCACCTTGCTCTCTCCTTCTGCCTTGACCTTTATTTTTCTTTCACTATCATTTAATCTTTCTCCTTCTTTCATCTGTGTCTATGGCAGGATCTGTTAGCAAAGGTTGAGCAATTCGTTTGCGACACATGCAGATTTTTGAGAGGCCTTAAATGGTTCTCAGACATTTTGCTTCAATGATCAAGGCCAGTTGTCTGCAACCTGCGTATCTCAAGACGTTTTGGACCTCAATGCCCATGACCCCTCACCATTCAGTGTAGAGGTTAGGGAGATGCATTCCATATCATCTTGTGAGCAAAAGATTGCAAACTGCTGATCTCGGCCATGAGCAGGAGAAGAAAAATAATAGTAGCAAGCGTAGCCATCTGGCAATTGCACTAATAATAAACCTGCAGCGATTCAGAACATGGGATCATTCCTCATGTGCTGTCCAGCCACTAAATATATGCTTTTCACTTCACCCAGTGATGTTTAATATCCAAGTGAATGTGGGGAACGTAGGAAGGAGGGTGATCCTGTTAGGTGATTATGACCACTTACCATATGGTGCTTTTAAAAAAATTGTTGGCAGCATTTGGCTTATGATTAAAGGGCGGGGTAACGGGGGGGATCACTTCCTTGCACTTGTACTTCCTTTCACCATCTTCACAAGTAGGTTTTCTTTGGTTGTTTTTGCAGGATTTGACTACATGATTAATCATGGTTTCTAAGGCATGCAGCAGAGGCCATGAGTGCTTCCTGCTCAAGCACAGTCCTTAGCCTCATATCCTTTCAGGGGATCTACATCAAATGCTCATCAGATCAAGTTGTATTCTTTACCAAGACCAAGAAGTTAACTGTGCACATGGGGCCTGTGTGCCTCTGTCCGAGTTCTTTGCAGAATGGAAATGATCTGTCAGAGAACCTATGTTGATGTTTTTCAGATGCATCTCAAAGATTGTGATTGTGAAGATCTCCCCACCAACTTTTCTCACTCATGACGATACCAGCATTTCCTTGTGTTTTCCCCATGCAGGAGAGACTCGCCTTTCTCCTGGTCTACAGTATCAAGTGAGGAGCCACAGCAGCTATCTAACGAGGTACAGTGATTTTGTAAATAAGAAAAAGAGCTGTCCGGATAATTCACAGAGCTGTCTATACATCATGTGTTTGTGATAGGGGAGGCCAAATTTAAGACTTTGACTAAGTGCATTTCCTTTCTGTACCTGCTGATTCTTGACTTTGTCAGAAGTGTAGAAAGGCATACTGCATGATTCAAAACATGATTCAAAATATATTCGAATGATTTTCAAATTATACCAATTGCATTTCTCTTACAACAAATCGTCTCCCACAAACAGACTCCAAGTCAAACACTATGTATAGAAAATCATATTCCCACACAATGAATGGTGCTCAGCCAATCAGGTGGCTGGAAACGGGGGAGAACTGCCAGTGTCCCGCCCATATTCCACCAGCCACTTAAGCCCGTTCCCCAGGTGCCACAATTTCTTTTAGGGGCCTCGGTCCCCGGACCGACCGCCAGCCCGCATGGCCCACACATCATCCCCCAACCTCCCCTCGCACTACTTTCCTGCTGTCCTAGGGCTCCCGGCTCTTGCTCCCATGCTCCTTCACTGGCGTGCCACCATAAAATAGAAAAGGGACTTCACCCCTTTAATATTCACTTTGGGGCAGCCCTCTCTTTTTTGGACGGGAGATTTGGCTTGCATAATATGCATGAGCAAATTGACAAGGGGGGTCCTGGGAGTCTCTCTGCCAGACATTAGTCCTGGTTACAAGAGACTTACCCAGAGTCTTTAGCTCACTATCTTTCACAGAGAAGAAATATCCCAAACATATCAGTCTTTGTCCTGCCCTGGGGCAGTCCAGCACCGAAATGCTAGGCAATTCTCCTCTGAACAAGAGTACCAACAGCATCCCCAGACACATGTTTCGGTCTGGTTGGACCTCATCAGTAGGGATGAGCTGTGCCTCTCTAAGAATAGTGAGCAAGGGGTCCACGTCTGGATTCCCCTAGTAACTTAGGGTGAGACCCAAAGTTACTTAATTATGCAAATTGACAAGGGGGGTCCTGGGAGTCCCTCTGCCAGACATTAGTCCTGGTTACAAGGGACTTACCCAGAGTCTTTAGCTCACTATCTTTCACAGAGAAGAAATATCCCAAACATATCAGTCTTTGTCCTGCCCTGGGGCAGTCCAGCACCGAAATGCTAGGCAATTCTCCTCTGAACAAGAGTACCAACAGCATCCCCAGACACGTGTTTCGGTCTGGTTGGACCTCATCAGTAGGGAGGAGCTCTGCCTCCCTTGTTATCTACAATATGCATGAGCCCATTTCCTGAAGACCAAGTTCAAGGCCTCAGGGAGTTCAAAAAAGCTTACGGCCCACAATACTCGGTACTATGGTTACCACCAAACTACATAGAACCACCTCTTTATCTGATGGAGGTTGCATATTCGTCATATAAAAGAACAAAGAGAAATTGATCAGAAATACAATTGCAAATCGGTTTAGGCAATGTAGACTGTAGATCATTATTGCCAGTAATCTCCTGTTTACCATTTGCAGTGTGTAGCGTCACTTGTCATATATTGAATTCAGGCTTGCCAGGGTAAAGGTATAAATATTGTGAGCAGTTTATGTGTGCTATGTGATATTTTCGCAAGACCAAAGATGACATCGCTCCCATGGGCACAGGGCTGCATAGTATATAAATGCTCCGGGGGGTCATGGGAAATTGGCTGTAGGTTCACTCCCTTCCTGGTTGCTGGTTGAGTCACTTGGAATGTGGCATTCTGAACAACCTGCGGGATATAAAACGGTTCATAGAGCCTTCAGATTGGCCAGTCTGAATACAGGTGTCACATTCCAGGGTTACAATACCCATTATGTAGTCTTAGTTTGTATTACTGTATGAAAAACGATATAATGCTCATTGAAGTAGTACACTATAGTATACTATTTGTTAGAATCTAGTAAAAAGATTAATCATAAAAGTTCCTATTCAGTCAGGGGGTGAAAGGTTTTTGCATTGTAAAATTGCTGTTTTAAAATCATGCTTCAACAGCATTGTTTAGCTAACAATGAACTGCTAACACCATGGACTGATTTGTTTACAACTCATCGTGCTGAATGATCAAAAGTGATCGCAGTTTTTTTTGCAATTGTCAACTATTTACTATGCAGTAGTGGTCCTAGTCTTCAAGCTGCCACTCAAAGCCAGATGGACAGACTGAAAGAGGTAACCAAACTCTCAAACATTATCTGTGTGGCTGATTGACTCAACATCAGGATGCCTGGATGACGACTACCCACGACCGAGTTCATTATTTATAACAGCCTGCACCATTCATCTACACATTTTTCTGTGTTTTTTTGGACCTTTCATTTTCATCCTAAAATGCTTCCATTGGTTTCTTCCCTAAATCTCATGCATGTTGTTAAAGAACATGTTGCCCATTTATGCAGCATCCACTGTTCCGCCATTCACATGTCTATATGCTTGTCTTTTATTTTTTTAAGATCCCTAGCTTCATTAGAGATTGCCCGTGCCTTTATGGTCCATTTCAAATTACAGCAGTGCGTCATCAGATTGCGGCCTAGTTGGCCTTTCCTTCTGATTTTAAAGATGCATCTGGTATGTCATGTGTCCGATTTACAATTGGCTGCAGCTCAATTTGTAAAATCATTACCTACTCCTCTATAGCTCATCACTGAGTCTCCAGAGTTTAAGTATTGTACTGCCCCTGGTCCTTGGGTGGTTTATGGGTGGTTTGTAGATACTTGCAATGTTTGGTAGATTGGGTGGGTTATGAATTCACTGATCACTCGTTGGAACCCATCTCCTTTGTTAGCACACTACCCCACCAGTGTGAGGCCAACTGCAACTTCATTGCTTGTGGAGAGACCATCCTCACTATATGTAATGAGCCCATACATCTGGGTATACACTTTTTATGGCATTACAGAACAATTACATATTTGTGGACAACCAAACCCAGTCGTGTACTGCATATGAAGGGGCAGGTCAATGTGCCACATCTACATACTTCTTTTAAGCCTCCTTGTGGACTTTGATCATCTTATCCACCATTTCTTTGGCGGCTGGGACTGGGTTTGTCCGGGACATGTGTATAGGCAACATGGGTGGGTGTGCACCAGTAGAACAACAAAAAGGTGACATGCTGATGGAAAAGTAGTAATGTTTATTCGAGTCAAACTCTGCCGATATGAACAGATCTTTCCAATTATCTTGTTTTCGAGCAATAAAACATTGTAAGTATTGTTCAATGGTCTGATACACCCTAATGATTTGACTGTCAGTGTGTGGATGGAGAACCGTGGAATCCTGAACCTTAAAATCCAACACTGATGCATGCCAGAATTTTTCAGAGAATTAGGGTCCTCAGTCCCATACTACATTAGCTGGGGACCACTTGTCATATGAACTGTTGGGCCAAAGTTTCCAAAGACAGAGGGGTGGTGAGAGCCACAGAATGTCCCATTTTGGTGTATGGGTCAACAATCACTGTGACACATACATGGATGCTGTCCCTACTCCCATGGGGGAGCACCCTTCTTCTGTGGCCAGGGCTTTGCAGCCACAGTCCAATAATCCCCCTGTAGTTAGTGCACCGTGGGAGGATCACATGTGGAGGGAAAACCATCATCGGACAAGGGATGACACCCTAGAAGAGATGCAGTACATTCCTACCACTGTCCCAGCTCCCTTCCCCTCTTACCCTCTCCAGAATCCTGGAATCTCTCATACTTCAATAAATGTAAGCAAAGTAGAACGTTGTCCCCCCTGAATGGTGCTAAGACGAAAAAGAACAGTTATGAAACCTCAGAGAAATGTACTGAGACGAAAAAGATGCATGGACTGCAAAAGAGCACCCTGCGGAACCACAGTGAACAGACCAGCCTATTCCATCTAGCCGAACCCAGCTATGGAATAAAAAGGAAGAATGACTTCCTACAGGGAGCAGTCCTCCCTTGAGGAGACGCCAGGAAAGGCACTGTGTCTGCCAGAAACGGGAGAGAAAGCCTGGATACCAAGAAAGAAGTTGAGAGCTCAGGAGCCGGTCCTGAGGCAGAGGGAGAGATGGGCGGCTGGCCAGCAGACGCAGCGACAGGCGGTCCTGAGTTTCGGAAGCGTGACCGCTTTCAGACAGGTGGTTTGTGCAGCGGAGGCGCCGCAGAATAAATGAAGCCTATGGACACCCTCGCAAACCAGGAAAACAGGTATTTAGAGGGCCAAAAAGACGCTGAGAACCAGCGAAGGTGGTGGCACGCAGATGAGGGGGTGGAATAGCCCGAATCTATGGTCTGGGACCCTGAAAAGCAGAGGAAGTGGTGGGAAGCAGAGAAGGGGAGATATAGCCCGTACCTAGGGTCGGGGACTCTGAAAGAGAAAGTGATGGCAAGCAGAGAAGGGGGAGAAATGCCCCCAGCAGAGAGTCTGGGACCCTGAAAGTAATATTGATTCTCAGTCTAGCTGCGTTAGCATTAATAACTCAAGAATGGAAACAAGTGTAGGTCCCTACGGAACATGAGTGGTAGGCAAAGCTATTTTAATGTAGATTTTTTACGTTTATAAAGCGCACAAAGCGGCCCTGGGGCTTTGCAGCGCTGTTACAGCGGTGTTTACTTACTTAAAAGGAAAATAGACATGAGCGCCTGTCTGTGGTTCTTGGTTACATTGAACCTAATACCAGACAGGTGAATGTTACATTGATACAGAAACTGCATAGTTACAGGCTCAAAGGTTAAGGTAAGAAACAGAATGCCCCAGTCAGATGGCAGGAGGCCTTCCCCGGGATGGAGGAGTGAGTGGGCAGTAAATACAGTGGTGAGCTGATTGAAGAGCTCAGTTTTTAGAGATTTGCGGAACGCTAGGTGAGAGGTCTCATTTCGAAGGGTTGTGAGGAGGGAATTCCAGGGTTTGGAGCAAGGAAAATGAAGCTGGCACCTCCTGCTTTGGCCCTTTTGAAGAAGGGGACTTTAAGCTGATTAGAGTGATGTGACCTTTTGGGTCTGGAGGGGGTAGTTCTGATTATTTTTTCAGCAAGATAAGGGGGGCTGTGAGTGAGAGGCATTTATGGGTTATGGCTAGTGTCTTGAAGAGTATCCGTTCTTTGACAGGAAGCCAGTGAGCATCTTTACTAGCCGGGAGATGTGCTCCCTTTTGGGAATGCAGAGGGCAGCTCTAAGGGCATTATTCTGAATGAGTTGAAGTCTGTTAAGATTTTTGTACGAGGTTCCTGGAAAGTAGGACGTTACAGTAGTCTAATTTGGCTCCAAAGGTGGCTCTAGCTATGGAGAGGCAGTTACGCGTGGATAAGTAAGGTTTGACCGCATTGATTAGTTTGGTTTTGAATGCTGCTGAGGACGCAATGGCGCTAACTTGGTGTGTCATTGAGAGACTAGAGTCAATGTACACCCCAAGGGTTTTGACTGCTGCAGAAACAGTGATTTGGGTGTTCTCTACGATAAAGGTGTTGTACTTTTTGTCAAGCTTGTTAAGTGTTTCCTTAGGGCCTACAATGAGGAGCTCGGTTTTATCCCTGTTGGCTGCCATCCAAGCTTGGATGGTGGTGCAGTTTTTGCATAGTGTTTCTGCGTCTGTTTCATATGCGCCAGTGAGAGGAAGGAGTACTTTTGTATCGTCGGCATAGTTGGTGTAGGCTATGCCGAGATTGTCCGATTCATTGAAGAGAGGTAGGGTAAGAGATTATACAAAGTGGGAGAGGTGCAGGAGCCCTGTGGGACTCCACAATGTATGGTGGTGGGAGCTATGCAATCCTGCTCTGAGAATACTTTCATGGCTCTCCCTTCAAGGAAGGAGGTAATCCAGCCAGTGGCTTCCGAGGAGAATTGGGCTGAGTAAATGAGTTGTCTGCAGAGTGTCCTGTGGTCCACAAGATCAAATGCTGCAGACAGGCCGAGAAGGAGGAGCAACGATGGCTTGCCTTCATCCATAATTTCCCCCAGTTGGTTTTTAAGGTGCAGCAGGGCTGTTTCGGTCCCTTTACCGGGGCAGAAACCTGATTGCCTCTTACCTAGGATGTTGTTTGTTTCTAGAAATTGTTGGATTTATGTGTATGTGTCAGTGTCAATCAATGAACTTCTCCTCTCTGTTAGCCCCCGCTCCTCCTCACCTGATTCCTCTGAAGATGACTTCTTTCGACGTCCCTTCTTCTTCTGTGACTTTCTTTTTGTGTAGAGATATGGCCTATCCCGGACGGAAGCCACCTTGCCTCCCTAGAGTGATAGGGATGTAGGGGAACCCCTCCCGGAATGGCCAGCAAGAGGAAAAAGCCTTGGCTAAAAAAAACCTCTCTTAACGGTGGTATCTTGATAGGTGCGCGTGTAGTCCAAAAGGGTCTGTTGCTGTTGTGAAGGTATGCGAAGAAGCAGATGACTGGATGTCAGGAGTACTCAGGGGAGCCAGATGGTGGATTCTGCAGCAGGCACAGAGAAGGAAATGAAGGAATCTGGAGCTGAAGACTTCCACTGAGGTATGAGCCACACAGAAAAGGAGGGAAGAAGAATGGAAATAATAAAGAGGAGGGCACGAGGGAACAACAGCAAGGGATGAAAGCCAGAGGAGCCGAGTAGGAAAGCAGGAGGAGAAAGAAAGCCGCACAACGAGCAAGCGGGAAGAAAAAAAAAAGTAAAGGAGGGAGACGAGCCGGGAGCAGCCTGAATGGAAACCAGGAAGGAAGGCAACAGGACGAGACCCGAGAAAAGAGGCAAAGAAGAAAAAAGGCACGGAGGAGAAATCACTAAAGCAACGGAGCGTCGGCACCCGAGCACAGAGCGAAAGGGTTGCAACGCGCAGAAGGAAACAAAGACGGGGCTTAAAACCAGAAGGAAAAACAATGGGAGGACAGAAGCTAGACCGCTACTCCAGGTAAGAGGGAAACAGCAAGGAACCCTTCAATGACGGCAGAACTGCCATCTCGACCATAAGCGCCAGGACGGAGAGCCAGCCAGGTGTGTGACACTATGCCCCCTCCCAAGGGAATACCCCCCCGGTTTACCGGGATAGGACCAGTGGAACTTCTGCACAGCTCTAGGAGCATGTATGTGGGAAACAGGTTCCAAAGAGTCATCGGAATGTGGATAACCCTTCCAATGAATTAAATACTCCATTCTGCCCCTTCTGTACCTACTGTCTCTTATATCGGCTACCTCAAACTCTTCGGGAGTTGTGTCCTTGACCGAAGACAATTTTGGCAGGGTACGGAGATAAGGGTCCTCTCGGTATTCTTTTAGCTGAGAGGAATGAAAAACTGGGTGGATCCGTCTCATGTGTTTGAGTAACTGAAGGCGGTAGGACACCGGATTGAGACGGTCAAGAATGACAAACAGTCCCAGGAACCTTGGGGTAAGCTTTGAAGGGTGTAACCAGTGAGGCAAATATTTGGTAGACAGCCAGACCTTGGTGCCTATGGTCCATATAGGAGAAGGAAGACGATGTGGATTCTTTTGGTTACTGTAGCATGTCTGGCTAGCTTGTAGACAGTCTGAGGCTATTTTATGTGCCTCAGATATGTTAGAGAGGCTAGCCTCCACTGAAGGCACTTTGGAAGCAGGCAACTGTAAGTCTGGGATAAAGTTGGGATGGAAGCCATAGGTACAATAGAACGGGCTAAGGTTGGTAGCGCTATGTTTTGCATTATTGTAGGCAAACCCAGCTGTAGACAGTAGGGAAACCCAGTTGTTCTGTTGAGTATTGACGAAGCACTGTAAATACTGCTCGAAAGAAGCGTTTGTCCGTTCGGTCTGACCATTAGTATGCGGGTAGAAACCAGAAGACATAACCCTCTCTATACCCAACCTAGAACATAAGGTCTTCCAAAAGCAGGAAGTGTACTGCGATCCCCGATCAGATATAATCTTTTTAGGTAAACTGTGCAGCTGGAAAATGTCCTTAACAAAAATAGAAGCCATCTCAGCAGCCTTTGGAGGACCTGGAAGGGGAGAAAAATGGGTCATTTTAGAAAAGCAATCTACGGTCACCATTATACAGGAACACCCTTCAGAGGGGGTAGGTCGACGATAAAATCCGTAGAGATGATACTCCATGGCCTATCTGGTGGAGGTTCTTGCTGGAGAAATCCTAAGGGCTTCTGTGTGTTATATTTTGCTCTGTTACAAACGGGGCAGGTTGTGACATATGTGGTTGCTTTTTGCTTCATGTCAGGCCACCAGAAATGTCTCTGGAGAAGGTCGATGGTATTGGCAGTTCCTCTGTGTCCTGCTACTGGATCGTCGTGACACCATCTTAGAGCTCTCAGGTGGGTCTTCTGATTGGGTAAGAACAAACGATGGTCCATAAAATGGAGCCCATTGGTCTTGTGGGCGTTAACGAAGGCTTGGTGGGGAACGGAGGTGGATATGTCCAGGAGCCCTTTCGTACCTCTTCCAAAAAAGAGGATACAATCCCCACATACCTCTTTTGAGGCAAAATGAGGTTAGGCAATTCTCTGTTGGAAGCACCAGGTAAGGGTATTCTCGAGAGGGCATCGGCCAGAACGTTCTTAGACCCAGGTAAATAAGTCAGAACGAAGTCGTATTGTGAGAAGAAATGGGCCCACCAAGCTTGTCGAGAGTTTATACATTCCATGCGTTGGATTACCTTTAAGTTCTTATGATCGGTTCTCATCTCGAAGGGAAAAGATGCACCTTGCAATAGATGGCGCCATTCCTCACAAGCCACCTTCATGGCTAACAATTCTTTCTCGATTACTGAGTAATGAATCTGACTGGTGGTTAAGGTTTCGGATAGATAGGCTACAAGATGTTCTGTGCCTGTTACGCTCACCTGGTTCCCACAGGGGCGTCGATCGGACCCGGACAGCTGCGGTCTCCACCAACGTGATGCATAGTGCCGAGATGACTGTCTGGACTGGCCCGTCTAATCTCGTCTGCTTGATCCGTAGAAGTATTCTCCTGCAAGTGGAGAAAGGGATTTAGCCACCCGTGGATTTTAGTGATGGCCCCCTCCCACTGTTCTCGTTCTCCCCTCTTGTCACCTCCGATATCCCGTTTTAGTAAGCTCACCTTATGTTTTTAAATGATGACCTCTCCATCCTGCATGGCATGCAGGGGCGCGTAGATACCAGTTACTTCACTGGTTTGAAGGTGCTGGAGGAGTTCCGGAGGAATATTGACTCCGGGGTTTATAAAGTTCAAAGAGTTCAATATGTCCAATGTTCACTCTTGTTCCATTCCCTTGTTGAATTGCAGCTAGTTCAAAAGAATATTGCCTGGAGGCAGCTGATGGCGTTCAGGTAAGAGTCTGTATTACCCAACACTGTTCGGTAAAAGTTGCATGAGTTTAACTTGTTGTTTTTTCCTTTTATAGGTGCGGCATATGAAGATGAGGCGTATTAAAGGGTAATGCCTCCGGTGATAAATCAGGTAAGCCTATGGTGGTAAGAGATTGTATTTGTCGGCTCCCTTGGCTCACCTTGTTGTTTCTTTTGTTTTCCCCCAGGTGCTGGAGTTCGGCAAAGAAAATGATGGAGGCAGCGCCGGATCGAAAAATGCTGTGAGGACTGGTGAGTATGGCGCGGCGCTGCAACTGGCGATGCGACGCGTGCAGAAATAATACCCTTTTCAAGTTCGAAGACGTGATGGATCCGGAATCAGGAAAGGATTGAAATAATGTTGGTGTTCTAACCTTTCCTTCTTCTTTCCTCTTTTGCTAGGAGCTCTGGATTTGAGACGGGCGTGGCTGAAGACTGGATGCTGACTGCAGGCACGGTGAGCGTTACGCTGCTGGATGCAGAGTAACGCGAAGCATGTGCTGCTGTTCGCGCGTGGTTTAAATAGCCTCCAAAGTAATTCCAGGTAAGAAGTCCCCTAGAACCACACCCGAGTGAAAAATAGTCCCTGTAGTAAAATAGTCCCATCCAGGCCTCACGTTGGCTTGGATTCATTTGCAGCATGGTCTGCCAGAGGTAAGTAATGTCTATGAGCCTGGCGCCTATGGCGCCAGGACTGATTTCTGTTATGAGCCTGGTGCCTAAGGCGCCAGGACTGAACCCAGACAGCCCCTAGCCGGGGCTGCTGGGGTTTTAATAAATATCTGGATGCCTGCTCCCAGGGCTGATGGGCTTGGTCCAGATGCCCGGGGGTAGGCATCATGACAGCGCCTTCATAGTCTTGGAGTAGGACTGCACCTATGGCCTCGGCAGAAGCATCAGTCTCGACGATGAACAGCCGTTTCTGGTCGGGCTGTCGTAATATCGGGGCCGAACAGAAGGCTATCTTCAGTAGTCGAAAGGCCTTGTCTGTCTCGACGGACCATAGGAAGGGTGAAGAAGACTTCTCCAATAATTTCGTGATGGAAGTACCACTTCGGAGAATCCCTGGATGAACCTCCAGTAAAAATGTGCCAGTCCTAAAAATCTTTGTATGTCCTTGATAGATGTGGGAATAGGCCAATGGAGTATGGATTCAACCTTGTGGGGATCCATCTGTATGCCTTCTGCAGACAGAATAAATCCCAAGTATGGTACGCTGGTGACTTGAAACACACATTTCTCTGGATTCACTAAGAGGCAGTTCTCTTTCAGTTGTTCCATCACTTTTTGAAGATGTTCGATGTGAAGTTGTGTAGACGTCGAGTATACCAGGATATCATCCAGGTAGATGATGATATATTGGAACTGAAGATCGGAATAATGTGATCCATGAATCTTTGGCCTTGTTAATGCTCCATCCATATTCCAAAGGGCATCACCCGATATTCAAAATGGCTGAATGGGGTCCTGAACACTGTCTTCCACTCATCCCCCGCGCGTATGCGCAAGAGATGATAGGCGCGCCGTAGGTCCAGTTTAGAAAAAATGACGGCCCCTTGGACGGCCTCCAGGTGTCATGATGCCTACCTCCAAGGAGCCAGGTCCGACCCAGCAACCCCAGAGGCAGGCATCATTCCCCCCAGGGAAGTGCCAGCGGGCCCAAGCTGGGCCCCTTTGGAAACAGTCCTGGCGCCTTAGGCGCCAGGCTCATGTTGGACCCCTGTCCTGGCGCCTTAGGCACCAGGCTCATAAAGCTAGACATGTGTTCAAGTGTTTTAATGTGCACTTACCTGATTCAGACCATGCTGCTACATCCAGGCCCTCTTGAGGCCTGAATGGAACTACTTTACCTGTGGGACTACTTTCCACCTGGGTGTGGTCGGGGAAGGATACATACCTGATAGGTGGAAGGATACATGTCTGGAACTTCATCCAAAGCTATTTAAACCACGCCCGATCAGCAACTCACGCTTCGCGTTGTTCTGCTCCTCGCAGCTGGACGCTCACCGTGTCAGCTCCTGCATCTGGACTTCAGCCACGCCTGTCAGCATCCTGGGTCACCTGCAAAGGGAGATAAGAGAGAATTGGGGAGAAAGAAGACCTTACCTGCTAAAGCTGCATCACGGAGACATCACACCGACTATCCTGAAAGGGAAGACATCATTTTAAAAGCATTTCGCTTCGATCGCTGCTGCGCTGCATTTCACTCACCTTTCCTGGGCGCCTCCATCTTCAGCAGCGATCATCCGGATCCGCACCCACTTCCCAGAGCCTAGAGAGAAAAGACAAGAAAACAAGGTGAGAGAAGGAAGGGAAATAGGAAAAGCTCAGTTTCCTTCTAAGACTTACCTGTTGGGTCATTCCCATTTAATTTCGGGTCCTGCCGCTTCCTGGCATTCCGGACCCGGCCCCAATGGGGAAAAAAGACAAAGACATTAAATGAGCGAATGCAAAGACATTACCTGAACGCTCATCCAGAACTTACACTTCGGGTCGGCGCCATATCTCCGGCATTCCGAACCCCGGCCCCTAAGGGGAAAAAGACATAAGCATTAGCGCTTGCTGCAATAAGACAATGAACATTATTATTAAGCTTGAACTTTTGAACTTGCAACAGAACTCTTACAGCGCCTCACCTGAATAGTCAAGCTTATTTTGAACTCCCATCAAACCTCAATCCAGTGAAGTAACTGGGTTTCAACGCGCCCCTGCATCAGAAGCAGGATGGAGAACTCATCCTTCCAGACCCTAAGGTGAGACTTCACGGGGAATCGTGGAAGGGTATCGAGGAGGGTTGGAAGGGAGTGGGAGGCTTGAGCATTATTCCGTCAGTAGGTAATACTCCCTTTTCACGCACAGGGGAATATTCCTGCGAGCCAGAAAAGCCAGAGTAGAGGGGCCCTTCCTGTCCATCATCAGAGTCCTGCGCTTCACCATTGAAGAAGCATCAGCACTCGAAGCCAGACCTGCGCCTCCGTGGGAATCAGGTGAGCGTGACACCAGGACATCTTTGATGAGGGGCATGGGGTAGCGATCCCTTATAGTGATCTGATTAAGCCCTCTGTAATCGATACAAGGACGTAATTCACTTGTATCTTTCATTCTGGAGGTTGGCATCCAGATACTTGTGCAGCACCTTCTTCTCCTTAAGAGATAGAGAAAACATCCGCCCGTAAGGAACGATGGCATCAGGGACTATGTCGATGGTACAATCCTCCGGTCGGTGTGGTGGGAGCTCTTGAGGTATCTTGTCCACAAAGACTTCTTTATATTGATGCAACTCAGTGGGTATTACATGAATGACCACAGAGTGGGAAGAAAGTTCCTCGACTGTCTGTACCTTAGTAAAGTGGGAATCCGACATGCAGGTTCTCAGACAGTAGGTTGAAGAGAAAGCTATCTGATTCTTTTCCCAGTCAATGGAGGGATTATGTCTCCGTGGTGGGTGGTCATAATTACGAAAAAAAAATGTCGACAAAAAAATGTCGAAAAAAAAATGTCGACTTTCGTTTTTTTTAATTATATATTTATTTTAGGGGTTCGGGAGTTAAAAAAAGGGAAAAATTTTAAAAAAAATTAAAAAAGGGGGGTTGGGGGGGGAACCCCCCCCCATTTAAAAAAAAAATGCATTGAAAAAGTCGTCATTTTTTTTTTCGACATTTTTTTTTCGATATTTTGACTTTCGACATTTTTGTTGTCGAAATTATCACTGTAAACATGTCTCCGTAGCCCTGAAATACAGAGGAGAAGCTCTGATAAGATCGAATTGAAGAGTTTTAGTATGCTGAAGAATCTTCATCTCAAGGAGCGGAGTGGTATGAGTGATAAGACCGGAACTGAGTGGTTTGCCATCCACCCCCTCAACTTTTTGATCTACTTCCTTCTCTTGACGTTCTATTCCAGATTTGTTGGCCCAAACCGTGTCCATAAAGCAGCCAGCGGCTCTGCAGTCTATAAGGGCCAGAACATCAAAAACCTCTTGATGGAAAGCCAGTTGGACCGTGACCACCATAAGTCGGTTGTCTTCTGAGGGGGTGACAGACGCTATGGACATCGAAACATAGGGACTAGGTCGTTCTCCTCGGCAATTCGCCCCTAATAGTTCCAAGAACGAGCATTTCCCGACCTCCTTGGAGGGACCTGGGGACAATCTCTTAATAGGTGTTTATCCCAACCACAGTACATGCACAAGTTGTTATCCTTCCTTCTCTTTCTTGCTTCAATCATGAGTGGACCGCTTGTGGTACCGATCTGCATGGGTTCTTCTTTGGCAGGCATAGGTGAGGAAGAGGAAGGAACAGGAAGATCTTGGAGGCTGTGAGGAGTGCGTCCCTTGCGCCGTTCCGAGCGTCTTTCAGCTATACGAAAATCGAATTGTAACACCGTGGACCATAGATCTGCAAGTGTAGTCGGTCGCGACAATCGGGCGAGTTCGTCCTTCAACTCCTCTCGTAGCCCTCGCCGGAAGATGGTATACTGTGCTGTCTCGGGCCAGCCGGTTTCTGCTGCAATTCTCTTAAAGGTTGAGATGTAGGTTAACAAATCGCTGCTTCCCTGACGTATGTCTAGAAGTTGTTCGCTAGCCACCTGGACGGTCTCCTTTCTTTCGAAGGCTTCCTTAAACTGGGCCGTAAAACCATTGTAATCCTGTAGGAGGGGACTTACGCTGGTAACCAAAGGTGTGGCCCATGCTAAAGCATTGCCGATAAGGTTTGAAATCAGGAACCCTATTCGGACCTGATCAGTCAAGAAGGTCTGTGGCCTAAATGTAAAATGGATTATGCAGGCTTCCATAAATTCTTTAAATTTATGTGGTGAACCATCATATTTTCCAGAAGTAAGTGGTATTGGAGGCAACTCCGTCTCACTTCTCTCATAATTATCCACCCTCTGTCTAAGGACTGCATTCTCTGCCTTGAGGCTCTGGAGCTCTTGAGAAAGTCCTGGTATGGCAGAAAGCAGCTCCTGGACCTGTTCGGCAGAGGCCATATCCGAAGTAGTTTGGCGTTGCAATCTGTCAGTGTCAATCAATGAACTTCTCCTCTCTGTTAGCCCACGCTCCTCCTCACCTGATTCCTCTGAAGATGACTTCTTTCGACGTCCCTTCTTCTTCTGTGACTTTCTTTTGAGTAGAGATATGGCCTATCCCGGACGGAAGCCACCCTGCCTCCTTAGAGTGACAGGGATGCAGGGGACGCCCTCCCGGAATGGCCAGCGAGAGGAAAAAAGCGTTGGCTAAAAAAAACCTCTCTTAACGGTGGTATCTTGATAGGTGCGCGTGTAGTCCAAAAGGGTCTGTTGCTGTTGTGGAGGAAAGCGAAGAAGCAGATGACTGGATGTCAGGAATACCCAGGGGAGCCAGCTGGTGGATTCTGCAGCAGGGACAGAGAAGGAAATGCAGGAATCTGGAGCTGAAGACTTCCACTGAGGTATGAGCCGCACAGAAAAGGAGGGAAGAAGAATGGAAATAATAAAGAGGAGAACACGAGGGAACAACAGCAAGGGATGAAAGGCAGAGGAGCCGAGCAGGAAAGCAGGAGGAGAAAGAAAGCAGCACAACGAGCAGGCAGAATGAAAAAAAAAGAAAAGGAGGGAGTCGAGCCGGGAGCAGCCTAAATGGAAACCAGGAAGGAAGGCAACGGGATGAGACCCGAGAAAGAAGAAAAAAGGCACGGAGGAGAAATCACTAAACCAACGGAGCATCGGCACACGAGCACAGAGCGAAAGGGTTGCAACGTGCTGAAGGAAACAAAGGCGGGGCTTAAAACCAGAAGGAAAAACAATTGGAGGACAGAAGCTAGACCACTACTCCAGGTGAGAGGGAAACAGCGTGGAACCCTTCAATGACGGCGGAACTGCCATCTCGACCATAAGCGCCAGGAAGGAGAGCCAGCCAGGTGTGTGACAGTATGCAGCTTTGTCTAAGATTTGTAGCAAGAAGGGCATGGTGGTGATGGGTCTGTAGTTGTTTGGAGAGGCAGGGTCTAAGTAAGGTTTCTTCAGGAGTGGGCGAACCCACACCTCCTTCAGGGAAGGTGGGACAATGCTGGAGGTGAACGAAGCATTAGTGAATGCTGTCAAGAAAGGTGTTAGGGTGTCTGCCCAATCTTTGATGAGGTTGGCCAGGCAGGCGTCACCTTTAAAATTGGATGGTTTTATGGCTAGTACTTCAGATTCCGACACATCTCTGAAGGCGAAAAGTGTCTTGTCTTCCGAGGAGTGGGAGTTTTCAGTTGGCTGGGTAGGCAGATTGGATTTGGGCAGGGCATTGTAGTGGGATTTGATTTTGCTTTGCAGGAGATCTATTTTGTTGAGCATGGCAGACTGGATGCTCGAGCACCAGGATTCGTCTTTTACGAGATTTTGGGTGCTAGTGGCTGAGATGGCCAATTCCTTGAATATGGCAAACATTTCCTTAGATTCAGATTTGGCATTGGCGATTTTGGTGTTATAGGAGGCGGATTTAGCTGCTGTGATGGCTTTTTTGTATTGGGCGGTGTGTTTCTTGTCGGCATGTAGGGTGATGTCATATGGATCGGATTGCCATTCAGTGAGTGCTATGCGCTTGAGAGCGCGTAGTTCCTTGAGTTCAGTAGTGAACCGGGAGTTGGCGTGTATTTTTCTTTTTGCTTTCTTTTTTCTAGAGGGGCAATGGCATTGATTGCATTTTTAAAAGTCAAATTGTAGAGTTCTGCTACAGGCAGGCGGTCCATGGAGAACGGAGGCTTGAGGGCCGGAATCTCTAAGAATGGTAGGATATTGTTTTCCGTTAGTTTACGAGCGCTTCTAGCCAAAGCAGGTGGTGAAGGAGTGTTAGGTGTAATGGTTTTAATGGTGGATGGGATGGAGAAATTAATGAGGTGGTGGTCCGTCCATGGGCAAGGGGTGTTGGAGCTGATGTCTGCATTGCAGTTATGGTTCGCTACCCAATTTAGAATGCGTCCTTTGGCATGAGTGGGGAATCCCACATGGTGAGAGCTTGGGAAAAGTCTTGTGAGGTCAAGCCAAAGACATTGATTTGAGGGATCCTGCCTTTTCTGAAGAAACTGCTTCCTGGTGCCTATAGACTCAAGGGGTGCTCACAGTCATGCCACTGTTCCGCCTTGTCCCGTGATGTGACGTGGGGAAGGGAGTGCATTAGTTCAGCAGTCCTGAACTACCGAAACCCTTTTGGACATTTCAGTTTGCACTACAGTCTTTTGTTATAGATATCATTGTCCCACACCCTTTTGTTATATAGAGTAAGGATTTGGCAATAGGTTTATTAGTATAGGCCATTTTTCTTTGACATGACACCACTAGGACAGCACTTTCTTAACTTTGATGGTCGTAGCTTGCTCCCATCTTAGATTTAGGCTTAGATTAGCCATTTTTCTACACATATACTGTTCAATAAACACCCTTGGATTGTACTCCTTGTGTATGTCGTACTTCTGATAACCATGCCTTCCTTACACAAAGCAATGATTCTCAATTTTGATCTCAGCAACAATGACTTTCATTGAATATGTATTGGTAGTTGCTGTACACCAGACATATCAGAGGGCTGTTGCAGCATATCTAATGTGCAGTGAAACTTCCTCACATTGCTGTCAGGAAGCTGGAAGTTATGGCCCATGAGAGAAGCGGATACAGTTGGACCTGCATATACCAGTGATTAAAGCCACTTTATTGTAGGAGCCTAAGGGGAGTCTGCAACAGTATTCTATCAACCACCTGACCTTATGGAAGTCTGGCAGCATTGTAGTATGGAGTACATGTGACCAAGGACTGTTTTGCAAAGATAAAAGTGGACTCATGCATGGTCAGAGAAGAATAGCGTGCAGGAGCAGATTTTCAGAGGAGAATAACATGGAGCCCAGATCTGAAGGACTAATATTGTTCTTGTAATGCCAGTCGGAATAGTTAATGTGAAGTAGAAAGAGCTTAATTAAGCAATAAGCCCCGAGACGGGAGAGCATTACCACATCAGGGAATGACCCGGTATCCATAGTTACAGGCCTGGGTGAAGCGAGGGCCTTAACGAAGGCTCTGGGGCATTACTTGACACAGTAATGCCTCCCGTCGAGGGGCTTATTGCTATTAGAACACTGACCACGTTAGACCGGGGTACTAATAGTTTGCTTTTTCGCTTGTGAGACACTCTGGCGTTTCGCAACCAAAAACAAAAAAATGGCCACCACATATCGGGAAACGAAGTTGGTTCTCCCTTTTCATGCATGCCATTTAAAAAAGTTTTAAAAAGTAAACAAAGAAGATGGCCGCAATGGAACGGCTCCATTTCCATGGTTACCATTAAATGACCGGCGTGTCACAGATGGGGAGCGGATGCGCTGGGGCCAGAAGTGTACCTGGCGCATCTGCTCGCGATCAGGTCAAGAATGAAGAAAGTAAGTGGGGCGGGAGGGGGAGGGAGGGAAATCTGAGGGGGGTTGGGGAAGGAAGGGGGGTTCACTTACCTTGTTCCCTGGTGGGGGAGACTGTGGCCTCCAGCCATGAGGAGGCTCAGAGTGGCAGGATTACTCCACGGTAATGCCCCCGTTCCGAACCACCCCATTTGCTGGGAGGACAAAGCCAGAGCCTGTTGGGAAATGGAGTATGCAAGCTAGAGACCATAAAATGGCTCATTTTTCGTTTACTGACTTTGAACATGTGCTGAAGTTATGCTGTTGGAAGGACCAAGGACAGTACAGAACACACGCTGAATGTGCAGACATATGCATCTCAGAACTTCCTCACTAAGACCGTTTAAAAGGATTAGTAGCTATTGTGACATTACCATGCAACATGAAATTCTGCTACTGCCGAGCTGGCGTGCAGGGCCTGACAGGGTCCTACCGGACCCTGCTACTGTCACTGAAAGTTTGGATTTCCACAAGAAGAGACTTGGCTTCTTTGAGAGCCTTTCAATGTAGTTTGCTTTTAGTGAGGGATAACTCAGTCCATTTGTCTCGTGGCTGACAGTAAATCATAGCAACCACGCCACTAAAGCATTGAAGGTGCAAAGCAACTTCGTAGTGCTCAACAAGTACTCTCAAGGTTCAGTATGCATGATCTATTTATTGATATTATTGACAATTCAGTCTGTAGGGGCAGTCATCTGATCTCTGTCTCAAACGGTATTAGTTTGAAAGACAAGAAGAAATGCACACCCAAGCAGATGTAGTCAAAGGTTATAGATAGCAGCAACAAATGTACAGTGGCAGAGGTCAGAAGTCTGCCCTGTGTGACAAATCCTTGGATGTCGTCCCTTCTTCTGTAGATGGAACCCCTTCCATGAGGCTAGGGAGATGAGGCTGCTACCTGATAGTCCCCCTGGGGGTGGTTACTCAGTGGGTGGATCTCATGGGGAGGGATCCCCCTATGAGAATAGGGACGACGATCCAGGGAGAACGTGTTATACCCAGAATATGCCACAACCTTTCTCATCCTCTTACCCTCTACAGGGTACCATAGTCCCCCACACTTCCATGTACTTGTGTAAGGTAGATAATCCAACCTCCTTTAAAAGTACAGAGACGATGAAGAGTAGGGACTACCTATGTGAGTTATGTAGAAAGACTGTGAGGAAGAAGAACTCTAGTAACCAAGTTAAGGATGATAACACCCGTACCAAGATGAAGAAGAGGAGCGAAATAATGAAGAGTGCTCTGCGGAATCAATGACAGCATTCTAGTCAATATGCAAGCAACCGGAACATAAACAGGGAAGAAGGACTGCCCTCCCTTGAGGAGCCGCAAGCAGGTCATACCGGCGGGAACAGAGACGCGAGGCAAGAAGGTGAAACCTCCGAAAAGGGTCAGGAGAGAGAGGCCCCTTCTCCTGACTGGAAGCAGGCTGCAGGCACTGATTGAAGAGAAGGCACCATGCGGTCCATGCCGGAAACGCAGGCCAGCGTGGAACAGCAGCTACGAAGATGCCGCAGCTAGAGCAGACCTCGCAGAGAGTGTGGGATGGACAAGATTGAGTCCTGGGACCGGCCAGAGCCTGAACAGAATCTCCCTGAAGGTAGGGGCTTGCCAGGGCTAGCTGGTGGGGACAGAAGAAGGGCTGGGGGCCCTACAAAGAAGGGTTGAAATACCCTAAAGAACTGGGCTGGAAAGAGAGTCTGGGAAAGAGATCATGAAAGAATTGCACCTGAAGTAAGGGTCTGGGACTCCCAAGTACAGAAAAGAAAGTATAGCAGTTAAATGGATAATAGCAGTACCTAGCAGCATAGTGAACCAGGTCTGCTACACGAACAGCAGAGAAGCCTGAGAAAGACCGGGGGAAGGGAGTCACTTCCTTTGACATTGTGGGAAGCATGGAAAGAACCAGGGGAAGAAGGGCATACCCTTTGGTACTGAAAAAACATCACATCTGGTGTTGCGCACCAGACATCACACAGAAGGAAGTTTGAATAAGATCCAAGGGAAGAAAGTCATACCACCTGGGATAGAAGCAGAAAACCTGGAGAATGGGGACACTCTCCAGAGATCCAACAGTAAAAACAGAAATCATGGTCAATAAGGAATGCTGATGTTTTGGAACTTTGACCTTTGAGTTGAAGCAAGAATCTGTGGTCCTCATTAAGACTTTTACTTGGACCTTTGTTTTCACCTTGGAAATGATTGTGACCTGGTGAAGGGAGCCATTCCCTCTGGGAACAGTCCCGTGTTTCACTGGAACTAGGGTTGACTCTCCAGAAGAGGAGAGCCATTCTTCTGCACCATGAAGACTCACCAATCATTTAGTTTAGATACAAGTGTATGGGAAAGAAATGGGTTTCTGACACAGGACGGTGGACTTTTTATTTTCTGGACATCCTAACACACTCCTTAGTGTTTTGTTGAGGCAGGGAAATACCTCTTAGAAAGTAGGGAGAGTTAGGGGTTTCTCTTTACTTTTAACATCAATAAAAGTCTATAGCCAAAAGAATGCCACCTGTGTGTCAATGTCCTCCTTCTACACACTTCTAAGTTCATACATTATGGGTAATAACTAAACAAAATGAGGTATGAAAGTGGAAACACAAGAGACTCACTGCGCCACAACGCTCACGGAGAGCGTAAGACTTCACTTTTTGTGCACTTTGCATGTGCTTTGCATTGTGGAGATGTTTTCTAGGGCCGCATCCAACCCTGTCAGGTCCATGGAAGAAAGACTCCTTGTCCGGGTAAAATGAGGAAAGATTCTCCCATCACAAATTTGAGCTCTTGCTCTAGAATAACACTTCCTGACTGCCACAGACTGCACTTTATGTGACTCCCTTATTAAAACTCCAGTGCTAGCAGTCTAAGAACATCACACCAAGGTACACCAAACCATACAAATAGCCAAACAGAAAATATATCAAGCCAAGAATTCATACAAACGGTTTGCAGATAGAGCATGCAGGGCAGCTCCACAACTACCAGGTAGGTGAGAGAGTGTCGGTATCCACTAAACATTTACATTTGAAGGACCCACGAAAAATCTTGACATGCTACTTGGGGATCTTACCTGACTACAGGCTTAGTGGTACCCTATGGAGTCCCACCTCTCCCATTTTCACATCAGTGATTTCCCAGCTAACACCCCGCAGACCACAGCTCAACCATCACCTTCATGCTGCTAGGACAATCACCAGATCACATGGCCCACCAAGCCAGCCACAATCCTAAGACACAACCCGGGGTCCAAAAAGGGGAATGGACCACGCTTACATGAGTATGGAGGGGCAAGATGCCAGAACCACAACTCACAGGGTGCCAAGCTTCACTGTGAGACTTGGAAGATTCTAGCAGCCATGTTCCTGGTTTCTCTCTTTAAGCCAAGCCCACCAGGAGTAGGTTACTCAGCCATACTAGAACTTCACACACGCACTTGCGTAGATTAATCCCAAGTTCAGTTTCTGAAGACTTTCCACTGCCCTGGGTCCATATATGTATCCCGCACCGCCACTCCAGAATCCATGTGTTCCTAGGCAAGGGGAAAAAGCCAATATTAGAACAAGTGCATGATCTTCATACCTGGGAATAGCTTGCCATTGAGGTTCACTTCACACTCATAACCTGGCCATTTTAGCCTGGATTTCAGAATTACCTGTTAGGAAAGAAAGAAGACACTTAAGCAATAATCCTGCGAGGCGGAGGCATTACCATATCAGGTTATGCCCCAAGCCAGTTAGAAACCTGAGTGAAGGGGTTTATTGCTGTTAGTATCCCAGCGTGTTGTACCAGGATACTAATAGTTTTTTTTTAAAGTTGAGAAACAGCGTGTTTGCCGTTTGTCAACTTGAAAAATACTACAATCCAAGATGGCATCTATGGAAGAGGGAGAAGGGATCTACACAGAGCCCCTTCTCTGTTTCCATGGCGGCCATTGCCGCAACGGGATAAGCCAGGAACAATAGTGTTCTTGGCACTTGCAAGGGGCAATGCAGTGCCAGATAAGTGGGTTGGGGTTGAGGAGTTTGGATATGTGGAAACAGTGGGTGGGAGAAGGGGACAAGTGGGAGCGCAGGGGCGCACTTCCTGACTCTCAGCGGTTAAGACAATAGCCTCCCAGTTCCGAGGAGGTTCAAAGCAGGGGTTTTACCATGTGGTAAAGCCCCCAATCTGAGCCTCCTGAATGGCTGGGAGGTCACCACACTCCCCTCACCAGGTACTAATTGTATTAATCTTGGCACCTTATTGTTGAGAATTCAATACCTTCCAAAGCAATAACATTGAGACTTTACTCAATGTAATAAGGGACATTTGAGGAACAAGAGTCACATGCTCACACTGAAGCCCTATGAAACAAATGCGATAAACGCATCACCCTCCAGTGAAGGAACAAAGCCATCAGGTCATTCGACAAGACACAGTCAAAGAAGACTGAGATAGCAGGCCTATTCAGCAACACCAATGAAGACAACTGCTCTTGGAAGCTTTGTGCTGGCCACCTCCCACTCCAATAAGAACATTTATAAAGCACAAGAGATTTGTAAATGAGAATATTTGGCTGAACACTCATCACCATTTATCCTGTTGGGTTCCTCCCCTCCTTGCATCAACCACATAGCTTGGAACCTAGTCAGGGTAGTGGAGGATCCGCAGCGGCCCGACTGGAATCCCGGTAAGGCATCAGCTTTTAGATGGCTCACACCTTACGATGATTAGTATATATTTGTGAAACTAACTATGCTCAAATCAGCTGTAATGGGCCAAAGATAGACCTTGTTACTTCACATCACCTAGAGAAGGTGTCTTGTTTGAATCCCATCAAAAGTAACTTATTACCCCTGAACCCTTGGCTTCAATTCATTCCTCAATTCTTGTCATTTCATTTAGGAGGATAGAGACAGCTTATGTATGGCGAGGGTTACCGAGGTCAAAGTGGACAAAGCAAAGGAACAATTGAGCATACAGGCACGTGGAGTGGCATTGGGTAATCACTCATCATGCCACTCAAAATCAACTTTTTTAAACTTTCCTCTTTCACCCTGCCGAAATAAAATGTTGAGGCTGACTCCACCACTGACCCTGATCAACCTTGCTATAACTTAGTTGAAATTGTATTTAGACTAGAGCCCAACAGGGACATGGGCCCTCATTAGGACTCCGGCGCTAAACCATGGTGCTATTAGCGCCATGGTCCACGCTGGAGTCCGCCATGGAGAAAGGGGGAATTACCACCCCATTCCAAGGTTGGCGGGGCGGTAATTCCCCCTTTCTCCATGGCTTTTCCCCATTCCCATTTTTGCCCCATAGGGCTGAATGGGAATGGGGAAGGCAGCAATTATGGTACCGCAAATTGCGGTACCATAATTGCGATCAAGGTCCCTTTGCGGGTCCCTACTTTAACGGCTGGTCGAGACCAGCCGTTAAGGTCGAGAGCCGCAAAGGGATCTCGTAGTAAGGCGTTAAGGGGTTAACGGCGCCGCAGCCTTTTTATGGTGCCGGTAACCCCTTAACGCCGGGGTTGTAATGACCCTCATAGAGTTACTAATGTTTTCAAATGTGAAGTGAAGTCTGCTAAAGTTGAGGACAAATATTTTTAGCCACATTCCAAATTCTTCGGAGTAACTCAGAACTGAGTCCTAATGCAAACAAATATGTCCTTGCTTGGTGTGCAGATTATATGACTTACAATATACAGGCACGTATCTTATCTTTCTTAGGTGGTAAGATTTTCAATGGTTTCCAGGCAACCAGAGCCAAAAACACCGCTCCTAAAGAGCTTGACGAGAGAGTTTCCAGTCGAAGCCTGCGGAGAAGGGCATTTTAAAGAATCAGCTCATCAAGCTGGAATCCTGACCGGCAAGGTATGGTATTAGTTGAAACCAGGACTTTTGAAAGAAGAGAGTGCTCTCTGGGCATCTCAGTAATACAGAGGAAGTTGCCAACCTGCCCCCACCCCCTCCCAATACAAGACTGCAATAAATACAAAGTTTAATTATTTTCTCTACCCGTGAGTGCAAAGTATCCTTGGGACAAAGAGGCTCATAGAAAGTGGTTATGTGAAAATGCAAATACATTGTAAACCACTCTGTTGTATGGACATATATACACCTAGAATGATCAGCCTACAATTCATTGAGTTGGTAAACAAAGTCAAGCACCACAATACACGTTCGTACAATAACTTTTTAAAGGGTACTTTCTTATAAACATTTGGAGTCAACATCATGGACTCAAGGTGAAATGCATGCGACTTTCTGGGTTTTTACTTTGCAGAGTGAACATTCACACAGCTCTAAGATGTGTATGTTTCGGTTCTTTCTCATTGAATCAGACCATGGCTCACACATCCATATTCAGAGAACGCATTAGTCCATAGATCCTCTTTCTCCATGCAGCCCACCCAATATTTTTTTTGTGATATAATTTAATTCCATTAAACATAGTCGAGCTGTGCAAGGTAGTTGCACCATTTTTCTTTCCACTGATTTAATAACGTTCCACTATTTCCTTTCCCCTTAGCTGCTAGAATCGTATAACCAATTACAGGATCATCTAGTATTATTTTTCTTAATAATGAAAGTGATTTCCAGCATATTATTGAGTATAAGGATTGAAGTCCCAGCTCAGCTCTTATTGCGGCTATTGGTAAAGATCTTGGCAGCTTTAGGACTGGTTTCCAGAACCTACTTTCTAACTTGTCCCAAACCTTGCATGATAAGTTAAGACCTGCTTCTTCTCTGTATGTTATTATTGGGAGGGCTTTCTGTATATAAAAGGCTTGTAGTGGTATTAGTGAGAATTTGCTGTAGCGTCCATTTATTATTGTTCCTTCTGAGCATAGCACTTAATTTTCGTCGTAAGGTCTTGTTCCCATCGGTCTATATATATATATATATACCCAACTATCGGATTTCTTTCACAGATTCAATTTTTTCTGTTCCTATCTTCCATTTGAATGCTTTTACTCTTGCTCTACTGTTTCCGCCAATTGTGAGGATCTTTGACTTGTCAGTGTTTATGACCTGATCGTTTTTCTCCATATACATTCGAAGTTTGTCCAGAAGGCGCTCTAGTCCTATTTCTGTCTGGTTTACCAATACCAATTCATCTGCATAGCATATGGTCGCTATCTCGTTGGTATTTATTTTGGTGGATGGTGGTTTGTGTCTTTCAGTGCGTCCGGTAAGTCTGCTATGTACAGATTAAAGAGGGTTGCAGCCGGAGGACACCCCTGCTTTACTCCCCTTTTTGTTCTTATAGCCGCATACAGTGCTCCTTTCTTATTTGTTCATACTCTTGTTGTTGTGTTGTTATGTAGAGCTCTGATTGGTTGCAAAATCTCTTCCAGACATTTCCAGGTTTTTAATTTTTTACATAGCTTTTGACGATTCACACCGTTGAAGACTTGCCTTAAGTCTATGAAGGCTAAGTACAGTTTCTCTTTTTATCTTAATACATTTAACTTCAATATTGAAAGTATCAACAAACTGAGCTCTGTTTCCAGTCCCTTTTTAAACCCTGTTTGTCTTGGTTATCTTGTCTTCGATGATTCTTAGTTTTTTTGCCCAATCAGAAAGGTTTTTTTGCAGAATAGATCTAAATAATTTACCAATGACATTGAGTAGCGCTATTGGCCGATAATTTGAGGGATCTTCGCGTTGGCCTTTTTTAAAGATTGGTACTGTTATGCTTGTTGTCCATGACGTTGGTATTGACTTACACTCCACAATCGGTTGAAAAACTGTTGTTATAAATTTTGCCCAGCCCGTAGGATCTCTATTTAGCTCCAGATTTGTTAGCCCATCAGGACCTGCTGCAGAAGAGTTTTTGAGCCCTTTTATTAGATTTTCTATTTGATCTTCTTGTATTTTTAAGCACCCAGTGTTGGCTGTTTGTTTTTTCTGTTACCCATAAATCTGAGTCTTTGCTGCCAAACACTTTGGAGTAATGGGTTATCCACTTTCTTTCTGTTACTCTGTTGTTTAGTCGGCTTTGCTGATTCAGGGTCTGGTTATTTAATAGGGTCCACATGTCTCTTGTTGAGGATTGTCCCATTGCTCTTAGCATTAGTTCCCCTTGCTCTTGTTCTCATTAGTTTCCAAATCTGGTCAACCAGTTTTTGTAACGTTGTTTCTTAGTTTTGATTAATCTTAGTTTTGTTAATCTGCTTTCACAGTTTTTATTTATTTGTGATATTTCCTATTTCAGTTTCTTTTTTATCATGATAACCAGCTCACTGTATTGATGTTTCGGTTTCAGTAAGGGTTAATTTCATGCCAGTTTTCTTTGTTGTGTAGGCCGTTAGCAGCCAGTCATATGATGTTTCATCTCCCAATCCTCTAGTTCGATCACTGTATTTGTTTACGATTGACACTAGGTTTCTTAATCTGATTTGGTTACCTGCATGGTTTAATTCTAAATGTTCATTTTTTTCCTTTTCCTTTTCGTCCTGTCTTTCTTACACGTCCATGTTAGTCTTATGATGTTGTGATCACTTACATGTTAAGGGAGGACATCTAGACGTTTAACTTGGTCTAGATGATTTCTCGTTATCCATATGTAGTCTATTATGGACTTCTGATTTCTGTATTGCCAAGTCTCTCTCCCAGGGGCATCTCCAATTGTTTGGCCATTCAGCATGAATAAATTGTGGGCGTCGGCCATCTGCACCCACCTTTAGTCATTTTTCGCCATTCCTTAGTTGCTCAAGGCGTGGCATGCCTTCCTTATTGAGACATTTTATATCCAGGTCTCCATAGACTACAATTGTTGGATTTTCTCCTGTGTCTGCAACTTTCTTATTAATTCCATTGTTGCGTTCAACAACTTTGTTGTGCTTATTTTACCGGGTTCCAGTAGATGTTTATTACCATAAGTTGTATGTTACTTATTTGTATTAAGGCCCATTGTACGAATGAGTTTGGATTCCCATGATCAATTACTTTCACATTTCTTGCATATTTTGTCAGAATCATCAGACCTCCATAGGGTCTTCCATTTACTCCTTTTAGTGCCGGGTTTATTAGCACCTCATGGCTTTCACACTCTGGAACTTCCTGCAACCATGTTTCCCGTAGACAAATTATTGTTGCACTCTCCACATGTTGCTCTAGTTGGTTTAGTAAATGGCTGAATCCCCTAGTATTCCAGGAGATGAATGTATCATCTCCTTCCTCCTCTTCTGTTGTTTCTTATTCCATGTCTGACTTATCTAGAGCTTTTGCAAGCCAGTGTCAATCGGTTTCTTTTTTTTTTCTTTTCTCTGCTGTGACATTCACAGAGCCAGAGCCTTCTTCCTCAGCTCTTCTGTTACCAATTGTCACTTTTATTGTATTTCTTCTCAATTGTTCGATGGAGTATGCTTTGTTTCATTTACTTCCTGCCTTTATGTCTTCTTTTGTGTTTTCTGCTATGTGGTAGCGTGATTTTGATGTCCCTCCTTTTCGTGAATCTTGATCGCTCACCTCAAAACCTAAACTTGCCCGTTCCTTTTTTTCCGCTCAGCAATTGCTTTTTCACTTTGAGTGAGTTAAGATGTACTAACACTTTATCCACTCGCTCTTCGTCAATATATTCGACGATGGCAATTTCATTCAATGAAATATTCCTTAGAGTTGGTAAGCAATTTAATATACGGATAAAGTTGTTCCGATTTATATTGGTATCTCTCTTTTCCCTGCGTATGCTTTCCAGTCTCACTTTTATATCTGTCTCGATGTTATCTTTCTTTAATTTCTCGTCATTCCTATTTGAATGTCCATCGCTGGGTCTTATTGCCGGGCCTCTTGGGTTCCATTTTAAATGTGTCAGTGAGTCCTTCATTTGCCACTTTGTATTGGACCGCATTTCTTTACTGTTTTGGGCCTTCCTTTTTTGTGACAGTGTGCGAAAATGATCTTCTTCAAGTAATAAGTCTGCTTCTTTTTCGATGTCTTCGCTATCCAGCCTTAATGATGATGCATGTTGACTTTGCTTTCTAGTCTGAACCTCTTGCTCTTCATGCTCCTCATCTTATTCTCCCTTTCCTGACCAAGATTCATTTGCTTCTATGTAGTACGACGTGTCATCGATAAGATCGTATGACGCGTCTTGTTCGTCTTTATCTTGGTCTATCTCACTATCTTCTGATAATGAGATGGTTGTTGTTACAACTTTCCTCTGATTTCTTTTTTTACTCTCTAGCTCTCTAGTTTGTTTAGTTTCTTTTTCTTGATCAGTTTCGGTTGTAAGTTTTCGGGGTGGCGTTTGAATGTTTTGCAGGAATGCCGAGACCCATTTTCTTTCCTCTTAAGTATGTTTTTTAATGTTTTTCGTTTTCTTCTCTTTTGTTTTATCATCTTTGGTTCTCTTACTGTTTTGTTGTTGATATGTTCTTTTGTGCAGCTCTTGAGTTTTTTTTGGGAGATCTCGGTTTATGTGGAAATCGAGTATATCTCGTTTGTGGTACTTTCCACTTCCTCTTCTGAGACTTGTTCATGCCATTCCCATTTTGCGCCCCACTTCCTATGTTTTCTTCTCCTTTTTTTTGTTTTTGACATTTCTTCTTTTGATGTACTATCTCTTTATTTGATTTATCGTCTGTTTCACAATGTTTCCTCTCTCTTTATATGGTTCTGACTCATACTTTATTTATTTTGTTTGGCTCAGATTACTTTTGATTACCTTCAATTTGCCTGCTTCTTTGTTTCTCACTAACTTCAGGTCCTAAGCTTTTTGCTTGATCTTGATGAATGTGTGATTTGCACGTCCCCTTAGCTGTTTTTCATCTATTGTCTGTGATGCTTTATCTTCTTGTATTTCCGTGTGTTGTGTACATCTTGGGTTTCTTTCAGTGTTCATGGATTCTCTCTCCTTTTGATCACCGGATTTTCTCATCCATTTTATGGTTTCCATAAATTCCGACATAATACGTATTTTTTCCCCTTGGTCACTGCTTGCCAGGTCACATAGTCCCCATTGCCACACTGCTGAGGCTTCTGCCTCTTGAATGAGTCTCTCTTCAATTTTTGCTGTAAATGAGTATTTGTATGAATTTGTTGTGTATCGTTGCCAGCATGTTCGAGTTATCGCTAACATTCTCATTAATTGCTTCATATAACTTTGTATCGGGGGCCAGCGAAATGGGCATGGCGGCCATAACATTTTTATGGATCTGTGTCCATGCTGCAATAGATAATTGTGTTTTATCCAAGGGTAAAGTGTTTGCATCCTTTGTTTTTGTATTCCTACTTTTCTTTTTGTGCCAGTCTCGTATTACTGAATCGTCTGGCAGGTCTTCTTCTTCTGTGTTTGGTCCATCATTATGCCCGTTTGTTGCGTCCAGTGATTCTCCTCTTTTTGGGTTATTAGCATGAGCAGTTTTTCGTTGTGTTATTTGTTGTTTCCTCCAATAATATTTGACCTGCGTTTTTCCTTGATTCAGTGTTCCTTATTTTATCTCCACTTTTTTGTAATATATTTGTTTCCTTTGAGGATTAATTCTTGTTTGTTAACTGTATTTTTCCTCTGTTTGATTTTATCAGTTCTGCTTTGTGTATCGATCTGTTTTCTTCTTGCAGTTGGGGTTTTTTAATGTTTTGATTTGGTTGCCTTTTTGGGCACCAAGTGTCCCCAAGTTTAATTTTCTCAAACTGAAACTAGACCGTCATTCAATCTCTCTAATTTCATCAGCAAGTGAGATCTCATGTTGACTTTCCCGTCTTGTGTTCCGCCTCTTCCCAATCATTGATGTTGACATGTGCACTCCTTGTGACTGAAAACTTTTTCCATGTCTATTTGGAGGCCTTTGATCAGAAGAGCGTGTTTGTTTGGGCATGCCAACATCAATGTTGTTGTCCTCAAATACGTCTTCACTGATCAAAGAGTCATCGTTATGATTTCTTGTGTGGTGCCCATTCTCAGGGGGAACTCTTAACTGTTCCTGTGCTCTGTTTTCGCATGAGAT